>NC_091294.1:72313498-72428498 GCF_038502225.1 Cherax quadricarinatus | reverse complement strand
CGACAATATGAAAAATGACATAGCATCAAAAGTCAAGACTGACCCGAAGCTGTTGTACAGCCACATCAGGAGGAAAACGACAGTCAAGGATCAGGTAATCAGACTGAGGAAGGGTGATGGGGAATTCAAAAGAAACAACCGGGAGGTATGTCAGGAGCTCAACACGAGATTTAAAGAAGTATTTACAGTGGAAACCAGTAGGACTCCAGAAAATCAGAACAGTGGGGGGCACCAGCAAGTGCTGGATGAAATACATATAACCAAGGAGGAGGTGAAGAAGCTGCTATGCGAACTTGACACCTCAAAGGCGGTGGGACCAGACAACATCTCTCCGTGGGTCCTTAAAGAGGGAGCAGAGATATTGTGTGTACCATTAACAAAGATCTTCAACACATCAGTTGAAACTGGGCTACTCCCCGAGGTATGGAAGATGGCAAATGTAGTCCCAATTTTTAAAAAGGGAGACAGACATGAGGCACTAAACTACAGACCTGTATCACTAACGTGTATAGTATGCAAGGTCATGGAGAAGATCATCAGGAGAGTGGTGGAGCACCTTGAAAGAAACAAGTGTATAATTGACAACCAGCACGGTTTCAGGGAAGGAAAATCCTGTGTCACAAACCTACTAGAGTTTTATGATAAGGTGACAGAAGTAAGACAAGAGAGAGAGGGGTGGATCGACTGCATTTTTTTGGACTGCAAGAAGGCCTTCGACACAGTTCCTCACAAGAGGTTACTGCAACAGCTAGAGGATCAGGCACACATAACAGGAAAGGCACTGCAATGGATCAGAGAATACCTGACAGGGAGGCAACAACGAGTCATGGTACGTGACGAGGTGTCAGAGTGGGCGCCTGTGACAAGCGGGGTTCCACAGGGATCAGTCCTAGGACCTGTGCTGTTCTTGGTATATGTGAACGACATAACGGAAGGGATAGACTCAGAAGTGTCCTTGTTTGCAGATGATGTGAAGTTAATGAGAAGAATCAAATCGGATGAGGATCAGGCAGGACTACAAAGAGACCTGGACAGGCTACAAGCCTGGTCCAGTAACTGGCTCCTTGAGTTTAACCCTGCCAAATGCAAAGTCATGAAGATTGGGGAAGGGCAAAGAAGACCGCAGACACAATATAGTTTAGATGGCCAAAGACTGCAAACTTCACTCAAGGAAAAAGATCTGGGGGTGAGTATAACACCGAGCATATCTCCCGAGGCGCACATCAATCAGATAACTGCTGCAGCATACGGGCGCCTGGCAAACCTACGGATAGCGTTCCGATACCTCAGCAAGGATTCGTTCAAGACTCTGTATACCATTTACGTCAGGCCCATACTGGAGTATGCAGCACCAGTTTGGAATCCACACCTAGTCAAGCACGTCAAGAAATTAGAGAAGGTGCAAAGGTTTGCAACAAGACTAGTCCCAGAGCTACGGGGATTGTCGTACGAAGAAAGGTTGAGGGAAATCGGCCTGACGACACTGGAGGACAGGAGGGTCAGGGGAGACATGATAATGACATATAAAATACTGCGCGGAATAGACAAGGTGGACAAAGACGGGATGTTCTAGAGATGGAACACAGACACAAGAGGTCACAATTGGAAGTTGAAGACTCAGATGAATCAAAGGGATGTTATAAAGTATTTCTTCAGTCATAGAGTAGTCAGGCCATGGAATGGCCTAGAAAGTGAAGTAGTGGAGGCGGGAACCATACATAGTTTTAATGCGAGGTATGATAAAGCTCATGGGGCAGGAAGAGAGAGGACCTAGTAGCAATCAGTGAAGAGGCGGGGCCAGGAGCTATGACTCGACCCCTGCAACCACAAATAGGTGAGTACAAATAGGTGAGTACACACGCACGCACGCACGCGCGCACACACACACACACACACACACACACACACACACACACACACACACACACACACACACACACACACACACACAACCAAATAATCTAAACCAAAACCCACACACTACCCTCTGCCCTCACCCGCCTCATCACAAACCCCGTCCCCCCACAGCAACCCCCATAGGTCCCCGCCAGGGCTCAGTCTCCCCAACACCACCATTCTCCCCGGAACACAGTTTTAGAAAAGAAGTTGAAGGATTGGTATACGAACGCAGATGGAATAACAAATAAATGCGAGGAGTGACATGAAAGAATCAAGGAGACGTCCCCAGACATCATAGCACTCACAGAAACGAAACTCACTGGGACGATAATAGAGCAGTTATTGTTAAAGATGCAAAATCATGTTATTTATTCCTCAGGTTGTTCTTCAACTCTATACATCCTTGGTTAGGCCTCATTTAGATTATGCTGCACAGTTTTGGTCACCGTATTACAGAATGGATATAAATTCTCTGGAAAATGTACAAAGGAGGATGACAAAGTTGATCCCATGTATCAGAAACCTTCCCTATGAGGATAGACTAAGGGCCCTGAAACTGCACTCTCTAGAAAGACGTAGAATTAGGGGGGATATGATTGAGGTGTATAAATGGAAGACAGGAATAAATAAAGGGGATGTAAATAGTGTGCTGAAAATATCTAGCCTAGACAGGACTCGCAGCAATGGTTTTAAGTTGGAAAAATTCAGATTCAGGAAGGATATAGGAAAGTACTGGTTTGGTAATAGAGTTGTGGATGAGTGGAACAAACTCCCAAGTACCGTTATAGAGGCCAGAACGTTGTGTAGCTTTAAAAATAGGTTGGATAAATACATGAGTAGATGTGGGTGGGTGTGAGTTAGACCTGATAGCTTGTGCTACCAGGTCGGTTGCCGTGTTCCTCCCATAAGTCAATGTGACCTGACCTGACTAGGTTGGGTGCATTGGCTTAAGCCGGTAGGAGACTTGGACCTGCCTCGCATGGGCCAGTAGGCCTTCTGCAGTGTTCCATCGTTCTTATGTTCTTATGTAATGTTTATATAATGACCTTTTCTCTTTTTTTTTCTCTCTTCCATCTTATTCCAGGATTCCAGGTGTACATGATTTTATTAAAGTACTGGAGGTGGTGGTGGTGGATAACTTTCATTGTGGCAAACAAATTTGAACTTAAAACCCTGAGTGTGACAATAGTGAAATAATGAATAAAACTTTGTGGACTTTGTGTTTTGTGTCGATAAATAACGAGACACGTAAATCATATGTTATTAAATCAAATACTGTTAAGCTTAAAAGGGCAAAAAAAAAAAAAAAGAGGAAAATTGTACTTCGTTTTCCTGCTGAACCTTCAGCTTTCAGGAAATTCACAAGACAGAGCGTTGAATCTAAAGACAATGATGCCACAACATCAAGGAACATGTATCTTTTGTGACATAAAGTCACCACGCCCATTACGTGTTGCTTCTACATTCGATCTAGACAGACGGGTGAGGAAATGCCCAATAGAGTTTCATGATGAGGTGACTGACAAAGCTGAGAGATGACTGACAAAGCTGAGAGGTGACTGACAAAGCTGAGAGATGACTGACAAAGCTGAGAGGTGACTGACAAAGCTGAGAGATGACTGACAAAGCTGAGAGGTGACTCACAAAGCTAAGAGGTAACTGACAAAGCTGAGAGGTGGAGATATGGTGGCCATTAATGCTGTTTATCATACTGTTTGTGTAGCAGTGCAGGGGCAGTGACATGAACAAAACCTGATAAAAATCTTATCTAGTAGATGAGACATGGAAATTAATTTACTGAATTCATTCCGTATACTGAAGAAGACGATGCTAACGATGAGGTCGCATCAGTTTTTAAATTAACTATTCACATTTCCCACCATAGCCACACACCAGCAACAAGAAAACACACACCCAAGAGCTGTAGTTCAGCACTCGTCACTCTACCCAGTTGCACCCCCCAAAAAGCATATATATACTTGTCTGTTTTATACAGTAACACTTCAGAACAGGGAAATTGATGCAAAAAATCATTGACATCACTGAAAAGTCGGATTCTTGATCAATTTCCTGATCAACAAGAGCGTAATCATGAACATGATATCCTTTTAACTTTCAATAAAAATATTGGTCAAGTATTGAAAAGAGCATCTGACACAGACTGTGTTGAAAAACTCATCATATAAAGCAAAGCTGCTAGTCTTGTCAGGAGTCATGAAATATGAACCAAAACCAAATCTGAAGGATCATTCAGTCCAAATTACCAACAAGATTCGTTGCCATAGTTTTTGCTTGCCCTAGTGGAGGTGATTTTTGATGTCATAAGTATTCAGTCTATATTAATAACTACTTGCCAGGCTCCACTATCTGTAGCTCCGCTAATTTTTTTCAGTATTTCAATTTGCATGGCATAACCACGACCACTGGCAATCATGTATTCGAGGGCTTCGACCGCGAACAGTCAGTTTGTCCATCTAATTTGATAAAGGATTTTTTCACTACTGTAGCTGTGGACAACATCAATCACAACTGTTCTTGAACTACAGAATCTGGATACCTCTATGGAACGGAGATCTCCATGTTCCGGCAGGAAATGAATGACGCAAACGGAAAAGATCGTAAAAATGCTCCTACAGAGTTGGATGATACAGAAAGATAAGACAGTTGTCAGAATTCTGCACCATCATGGAGCCAGTGGCCATAACGAAAGGAGAAATTCAAGTGCCAAAGGAAGACGAACTATGCAAAGGAGACCTACAATCACTACCCAAGGCCTTACTAGATGTGGCATGCAAAGAATATTCTACTTTTTATTCGGCGTATCTCACTCCCATATAGGCTGCCTCCCAACCAGCGAACCAGGTGCTAAGGGTTTAACGATTTTTTAGGGTACCCGTCGTTAAATCAGTGCCTTGGTTCATTGACTAATCACAGGCTAGCCCGCCAAGTGCTGAGGCGATGTAGTTCACTCGCAATCAGCATTTGCCAGACTTGCCTAGCAGCTGGTTGATTATGATGGTCTCTCTGTAGATAAGTGTACATAACTATATATATATCTGGTGAAGGAAATACAAGTTAAATATTACTGCTGAGTTTGTTTTGCTCCAAACCTATTACGACCAGGTTACAGGCCATTCTTTACCTGTGTCCGTAATACCAGATGAATACTGGTAAGTTTAACCTAGTAAATGTAAGTACTATACCCTTATTTAATGATTCAGTTAAATTCCGCTGAGAGGTGAAATATTAACTGAAACAAATCCGGTGTGGGTGAGGTTTGAACCCAACCCTTTCCGTTGTTTGTTTGCAATTGTGTTGTTACGATTTTGTGAGTAATAGAATGAAACAATTGTAAGTGGAACTCCTCTCAGTATAATTATTATTTTCTGTTTGGACCATACATGAATGAACCAGAGGAGAATATCTCGTGGGCTGCACATAATGATTCACAAATGAATGAGCAGGATCTTTTTCAAGGAATCTCATATTTGTTTCCATTCTTTCCTGAAGATTCCAAATCTCCATAAATAAGTCGTTATGCAAAGAATATCATTAAATATGCTATTAACATGCTTAATGCTGGATAGGTATTGATCATTACCCTAGAGCAACCACTGTTTTGCTTGGAAAGCAAATTCAGTGAACTTATCCTGAGTCAGATGGTGACGATAAATGTGTAAGCTTACTTAGTGGATTACATTAAGAGATGGCCGCTCCGTGGATTGTGGGTGACTGACTTGAGTACTCGGAGAAGGACAGAAGTTCTGGCACTTGCTGAAGTACCAAGTCTTGAAAGTGCAGAGTCCTTTATCAAGGAATGATTATCAGAACACGGTATGCACACCAGATCACAGTTTGTGCATTCAGTATCCTATTACGAAAAGGATATCAAAACTTCATGTCAGGGATGGATGAAGGTGAGCAACACCAGTCGTTCACTGATTGGTGTAACAAGAGGAAGCAACAAAGTTCCAATTCTGATATATTGCCAAGCATCTGGAATTGCTGGTACTATGATATGTACAGTTTCTACGGGAACGGAACTTCGCACTGTACATTGACAATGTGACAGCTTTTGTGCCAAGGTGCTTGTCCCTCGATCATAGTAACTATGCCAGGTGGTTCCGCGGCTCGGTTTAAACCAGGCCTGTTGGTGGATCAGGATCTGATCAGCAAGGCTGTTACTGATGACCTCACGCAACTGACGTACGAACCACAGCCAGGTTGGTCAGGTACTGACTTTAGGTGCCTGTCCAGTGCCTTCTTGAAGACAGCCAGGGATCTATTGGTAATCTCCCTTATGTATGCTGGGAAGCATAAATCGAGGGCGACTATATCTAATTGAAGAAAGTAAATCTTGATATGATATTTTGGATTTGTTTATGAATGAACCTGGTGTAATCTCTTGGCTCCCTTCATTCCCTCGGGACTACAAATGACATGCATAACTTCCATCAAACTACTCACACCAAAGAAGTGAAAATATATTAATTTCACAAGAGGCGTGATGTTTTGTCTCAGGTTTGCCAGAGTCAAGGTGCCACATATGACACAAAGATCAGTATAGTTGTTTCAGCGACCACGAACTAGTGAAGGATTATTTATAACTTGACAATTTAAAATTCCACTTTGTAAAAGAGAAAACACAATAAATTAGTAATAAAACGACCTCATAAATCCACACAAACAAGAATACAATCATAATCATCTTCCAAAAACTAACCAAGCACTCAGCAACCAATAATATAGTGGACAAATAATTGAAGTGAGGCTCAAGTTCTGTTTCCCTGAAACTGTTGATAGTAGAGCAAAACTAAGTTGGAAATTAATTAAGCATCCCAAGACTAGTTAGAAACCCACGTTTTCAAACCTCAAACGAAACATTCGTTGACAAATGTAATCTTCAGCGATCCTTAGGGATTTTTTGGAGATTCCATTAGAGTTATGCAGATTAGAAATGTCAATGTTTACAGTGACAATTATGTTACTTTTCTGAAGGGATTTTCTTACGTTTATAATACGGAACCCGTTAGACTGATACTAATGAACCTTAGGCAAGATAATATCTTATAATTGGACACAGTAGCTCATATCACTGTAACTAAATAATCAACATTTTAAAGTTAGCCTAAAATTTACTATTTTTTTTGAAGGTTTAAGGTAAAACTTAAAATTTCCTAAATATTTAAAGAGAAATACGAAAAATGTATATGTAGTTAGATCGAAGTATTTCGAAGGTCTATTTTTTTTCGTTTTTATAGCCCGATTTCTTGGTGATCCAGATGAGTAAATACGATAATCCAAAAATATAACATTAGCAGATGTTTTCCTGCTCTAAAGAGTAAAGACTAAGGTTGAAAGTTTGATGCCGATCGGAAGTGGCATTAATCAAGTAAAAGAATAGTGATTCAAGTTTTATTTATTTATTTTAGTATATGGGTAAATATAACCTATGCAGCCTGAATATATCTTTCATCTCAAAATACATCAGCATAAACGATTTGAAGTCGATCAGAAGAGACATTCTTCAGTTATTGATATTTAATAAATGTCAGAGTTTCTGTAATAAAATGGCCCCTCAAGGAAGGTTCCTTGATGTTGATGAGGGGCTCTTGATTTAGGGAATTGGATCTGTGCTCCAGTTCCCCGAATTAAGCCTGAATGCCTTCCACATCCCCCCCCCAGGCGCTGTATAATCCTCCGGGTTTAGCGCTTCCCCCTTGATTATAATAATAATAATAATGTAATGCAATATAGCAATATAGACAGGGCTTAATACACAAAGATATTCTTAAACACTATTCATCAGTTCTCACCAAAGTAATAAAAAAAGCCAAACAACTATACTACTCCAGTAGATTCACAGACACTAGAGGAGATATAAAAAAGACCTGGAAAACACTCTCTCAGATTCTAGGGACCCACAAACTGAGAAAAACCAAGAATATTGTCCTAACTAAACCTAATGAAACACCACTACATCCCACTGACACAGCTAACAAGATAAACGACTTCTTCTCAAACATAGGATCTAATCTCGCCAGTAAAATCGCACATACCAATGCCCATGCCGGGGACTACCTAGATGGAAATTTCCCTAATTCCTTCTATCTTGCACCAACTGAGCCCACGGAAGTCATTGAGATCATAAAGTCACTTAAAAATAACTCGGGGAATCTGTCTCATGTCCCACCATTACTGTACAAGCGAGCGGCCCATGTCCTTTCGCATGCTATTTCATTACTTTTTAACAAGTCAATAGAGACTAGCACCTTCCCGAAACTACTCAAGATGGCAAGGGTTACACCAATACATAAAGGTGGTGACCCTACAGACTTAAACAACTATAGGCCAATATCTAACTTACCATTGCTATCCAAAATCTTTGAGAAACTTGTGCACAGGAGACTGTATTCATTTATAACGGCTCAAAACATACTCAACCCCTGCCAGTTTGGATTCAGGAAAAATAAAAGCACTATTGATGCAATCATAAAAATGCTAGATCTGCTTTACACAGCACTGGAAAATAAGGAATATCCACTAGGAATTTTTATTGACCTAAGAAAAGCTTTTGACACAGTAAACCACGAAATCCTACTCCACAAACTTGACCACTACGGTATAAGAGGCCATGCGCTTGCTTATTTCAAATCTTACATTACTAATAGGTATCAGTACGTCACCATTAAAGACACAGCATCAGCAACACGGCCACTTGATACTGGAGTTCCGCAGGGAAGTGTCCTTGGTCCCCTGCTCTTCCTCATATACATCAATGACCTACCAAACGTATCCCAACACCTAAAACCCATTCTCTTTGCTGATGACACGACTTATGTCATCTCTCACCCTAATCTTGCCACCCTTAACACCATTGTGAATGAGGAGCTGATTAAAATATCGACTTGGATGACAGCCAACAAACTTACGCTTAACACTGACAAAACTTACTATATTATGTTTGGTAGCAGAGCAGGAGATGCACAAATTAACATTAAGATTGACAACACTCTAATTACCAGAAATAATGGGGGAAAATTCTTAGGCTTATACCTTGACAATAACCTGAATTTCAGCACCCATATCCAGCATATAGCCAAAAAAGTATCCAAAACGGTTGGGATCCTCTCCAAGATACGATACTAAGTGCCGCAAAATGCCCTTCTCACACTATACCACTCACTTATTTATCCATACCTCACCTATGCTATTTGTGCTTGGGGATCAACAGCAGCAACACACCTAAAGCCAATAATAACCCAACAAAAAGCTGCAGTAAGAATAATCACTAAATCCCATCCCTGGCAGCACACCTCCCCACTCTTCAAAGATCTAAACTTACTCCCAGTTCAGTACATCCACACTTACTACTGTGCAATCTATATCTACAGGGCCTTAAACTCTAATATCAACCTTGACCTTAAACGCTTTCTTCATAGTTGTGACAGAACCCACAGGCATAACACCAGAAACAAACATCTCTACGACATTCCCCGTGTCCGACTAAACCTTTACAAAAATTCAATGTATGTCAAAGGCCCTAAAATCTGGAATACCCTACCTGAGAACTCTAGAAATGCAGACACATTCATCACCTTCAAAACTACCATTAGAAAACATCTTATCTCCCTGATACACCCCGTCAACTAACTTCACGAATACCACCTGGTGGTTCACACTTACACTCGCACACTCATTTGACCATAAACAGAAATATTAATCTCATTCTTAATATAATGAATCCTGTGATACTCCAATACTGAAACTATATACTGTGCCAAAACAAAAGCATTCACACTGCTAAACTCACAAAATAGTATTTAGTCACTTAGCCATAATACCAACTTACCTCATAATTTGTAATATTTTACATTTAAGAATAAAACTAAGTATGCCCGAAATGCCTAGCCATGCTAAGCGTTCTAGTGGTACACTCTGTAATCTCAATTTTACTACATGTTAAGCCAAACAATAACCAAATTTCTGTAAACTCAGCATTGTAATCCTTATAGAGAATAAACTTTGAATTTGAATTTGAATAATAAAATGGACAAACATTGACTTGTTCAGCTCAATAAAGCAAAACTCACCCAGTCTAAAAGTTTGAAGCCGAGCAAATAAGACATTCACTAGGTACTACACATAATGCAACGTTTCTGTGAAAGCATATTGTCAATTTTCTCTTATCTAAACATATATCATCCACCTCATACGACGTAACACTCAGTAACTACTGAAGCCATCCAATGAGTCAGTCAAATTATTTTCCCACAAAAAGTATAAGTTAGTGCTTATACTCTAATAACAATCCCAACCTTTATTTAAATAGGAAGCAATAGTATTGAAGGAATGAAGCAAATCTGAATAGGTTTTCTGAAGTTATCGCAGAGAAACCAAATTGTCTATTTTTTATTGACCAGTGAACACATACACCCATGTTAATAGTTACAAGAATCTTTATTTAATTACAGTACAACATCAGAAATGATTTTAAGTCGGTTGCAAGTAGCGTTATCAAGTTATAAAGGAAAATAACAAAGGCACAATACCGTGACGGACCGAAACGTCGTCGTAAGCTTCTCTCTTTTATGTGCGGGTTATTTGTGTATAAAGGAGAACAAGAAATAAAAAAGAAAGAATTCAAACTATTGTTCATTGTTCATTAGAGAGCATTATTTTTATATCTTATAAAACCCAGACAATGTTATTTTTTAATGTACCCTCACAAATCATTGTACCTTTCAAGGATAAAACAAAGCAATGAACAATTCCTGGGGATAAAAATTATTGCTCGCAGACTGAGTAATGATTGCTATTACAATTCAGGTCATTGAAATACAGATGGTAGCTTGAGTCAAGAACAGCACAGTTTTGATTATCTTCACCAGTTGGCATTTGGTTATTATCACAACCATAGTTTGCCCAGTACGGTGTTCCCAACTGTACTGGTTCTTGGTCAATCCACAGCCACAGTCCCTCATGACCTTCATCTGTGGCGCCGATCCAGTAAGTCAGATCTGGAAAACCTGCAGTGGAGAAGTACAGTTGTAAGTGAGTAAACATATCTGTAAATTCATCGACTGATATTGTTTCTTGTATATGAATTAAGATGGATCTGTATACTTCAGAAAACATAGATACACAATATCTGCTCGTTGATCGGAGTTGTATTTGTTCATTATCAAGTTCTGACGTCTGCGTCTGCCACCTAAATCTACCTTGGCAGTTTTAAATACCATCTACCGTATTACGTGGCTTATTAGACGCGTGATTTTTTCCATAAAATGTCTCTAAATCCACCCTGCGTCTTATAAACTGAAGGTCAGTGACGGGAGCTATAAGTTTGGGGTGTGGGGTGGGTTGTAGCTCTCCCAGTTACGTCCGATGCTGAGCCATTGAAGCTAAAACAAATCTTGAAAGCCGCGTCTTATAAGCCGCGAAATACTGTATATCTTCCTCAGTCAAGTATAGATACAGCCCACATCTGGTCATGGAAAATCCAGTTACAAGACAGTTATTATCCTTACTGGTATAACTACTACTACTATACTATATTTGGTACCTGCAGAAGTAACTACCATACATTTTCTCTATTTATACTTTTGTGTACTTTGGTCTTCTTGCGTTCACTTTTAATCATATGACTAAGCTTAAAGTTATGAACACACCTTGAAGTTGTTAATATTTAGTGGCCTATGGAACGAAACACAACGGTAAATTATATTATTATTATTTATATTATTATTATTATTTTTATTATTATTATTAATCACTGGTGTAAGTTTTCAATATTTGGAGACTTGTACATATATAGTATACATTTTTCTAAGTATAATCACATTTCTTTACTCTCACGTGATCTCCTTTTTTTGTCTGTGAAAATTACATTTCTTAGCATTACCTTACTTTAGCACTTCCAGTATTAGTATCATATATAATGATCAACACTACATACCACTGCCATGTATATAACGAATGAGGGCGGAGTACACTTCTGCGTCATTCAGCACGGCCAGGTCGCCACCAACACTCCTACAGTTGCTACGCATCACGTCCCAGGATCCTGTGTTATACACATCAACATATAGACAACGTCCTCCCACCTCCTGGAAGGGTGATTCGCAGCTCACACCTGTTAGAAGACACATAAGAAAGTTTGGTGTACTCAGCTACAAAAGTGTGTGTGTGTGTGTGTGTATATATATATGTTTGTGTGTGTGTGTGTGTGTGTGTGTGTGTGTGTGTGTGTGTGTGTGTGTGTGTGTGTGTGCTCACCTATATGTGGTTGCAGGGGTCGCGTCACAGCGCCTGTGAATGTGTGTGTGGTCGTGTGTATTCATGTGTGTTAGTATATGTGAGTACATTTCTGTGCGTGCATGTTAGAGAAAGTAAGACAAACTACTTACCTCCACCTGGAATCGTCTCATTATTTTTTGCAGCTTCAGTTGTGGCTGCTCCTGTAGGTACAAAATATGATGAAAATTTATACATGGAATCCAAGTAACTACTCATCAACTAAGACAAAGGAAAAAATGTTAGATCTGATTTATGAACTAAGACAAAATACCAATATATGAACAAGAAGGCCCCGCAAGGCTGAAATACCAGTTAGTGTATAATAAATATCAACAAGACAGAAGAACGTCACGACCACTCACCCAGGAGCAGAACCATAAGTAGCCAGCTGTTCATAGTGATGGTTTGGGTTGTGTGGCTGGAAGCAAAGTTAAGCAGTTGTTTTACACGTCACTTTAACTCTTAGTCTGGGATACAACTTCTGTCTCCTCTCCGGTTTTTATAGTCACTTCACTCCTCTCTGTCCTTGAAACCAAAGCCACAGTTATCATTCACCTCATCAGATATCGTTTCTCTCGCCTCTTTTCACCAATCCCTCAAAAAAGAAGAAAAAAAAAAAGGCTCTAAGCCATCAGGTAAATTCCCAAGTGTTGCCTAAGTATTATTATTATAAGTCTATTTTTTTAATTAAAAAATATTTCTAGTGAAACAATTACTTAACATAAAGTATATATATATATATATATATATATATATATATATATATATATATATATATATATATATATATATATATATATATATATATATATTTGTTACATTGCATGCCTGACCACCATTGTTGCCAACGGCTGCGGAGATGGGTTTCTTATATGGGTAATCCTGAACGGATTACCCATATAAGAAACCGGAAGATCATGTACTGCTGACCGCACAGCAGCATCTGGTTGCTCATTACCTTGCACACCAACGTGTCCAGGAACCCAGCAGAAAACGATATCTTTGTGTTTGCTAGCCACACGGCGCAACCATTGCTGATTACGAAGGACTAATGGATGAGGAGAATCAAATTGTTTAATGGCTTGTAAAACAACGCATCAGTAAAAATACTAGCTGAGTCTAACAAGTGGCCTCGGACAACTTCGTCAAGGAATGCTGCCGTGAACCCCACACCATCAGATGATTTAGAACCATCTGTACAAACAGCAGTGGCATGAGCATGTGACCGAAAGTGCTCGAGTAAAAGAGAGCGAGTAGCAGGTGTAGGTAAGAAAGCTTCGGCGTACGGTAGTGGGGGAGAACAGACATGAACCATCGGAACTTCCCATGGATGAAGGGAAAAGGCAGACACTAAATGAACGTACAAGGAGGGCAACTGGAGAGAAGACCGGAGTGAGTGAAGGCGACGAGAAAATGATCGGGGTAGGCAGGGGCGTCGAACAAACAGTGGGTTCCTACTAATGTCTGAGACTAACCTATACGTAGAAGGAACACGAAGATCATGAGCGCTGACAAAATAAGGAAGACAGTGAGCATCACGACGATCAGCTAAGGATTGAACATTCGCTTCAGCATAGAGGCTTTCAACAGGGGATGAACGAAAGGCATCAAGGCATAAACGGAGACCTTGATGATGAATGGGATCTAACTTAGAAAGAGTTGCAGGAGAGGCCGCAGAATAGACTTGGTCACCATAATCCAGCTTGGACAAGACTAGAGTGAAATTCAAAACAGAAGAGAGTGCGACGATCTGCTTCCCATGTGAGGGCTCCATGACAACCGGCGATCAAAGAGCAGGCCAAGAAACTTGACCATATCACATGCCGGAGTACGTGAACCATGCAAGTACAATGGAGTATCTGTGATAAGCGGACGTCTAGTGAAGGTAATGAATCGGGTTTTCGTACTAGAAAATTTAAAGCCATGCGAAGTGGTCCAATGGGAAACTCGGTCAATCACATCCTGAAGGGAGGCTGCCACTAGGCGGGTAAGCTATAGCGAAGTCATCCACATAATGTGACGACCAAATATGTGAAGGAAGAACGGAAGGTAGGTCATTTATAGCTAAGAGAAAAAGGGTAGTGCTAAGGACACAGCCTTGTGGGACTCCCTCAGCTTGTACAAAGTCTGAGGAAATCGAGGCGCCAACACGGACCCAAAAATGTCTGTCGGATAAGAAAGCAGCAAGGAAGTTTGGTAGATTACCTAGGAGGCCTAAGGAGTGGGCTTGGGCGAAAATGTTATACCTCTAAGTGGTGTCATATGCCTTCTCTAGATCAAAAAAGACCGCTAGGACGGAGTGTTTGTTAGCAGAGGCATTTCGAATGTACGTATCTAAGTGAAGCATGGGGATTAAATTAGAGTGGCCCTTTCAAAAGCCATATTGACGAAGGGAAAGACTATTGTGAGTCTCCAAGAACCACACCAGACGTCAATTTACCAATCGTTCCATCACCTTGCAGACTACACTGGTCAAGGCAATGGGACGATAGTGAGAGGTATCAAGCTCCGAGTTGCCCAGTTTGCGAAACGGTAGTACAATAGCAGATTTCCATTGTTGAGGGAGAACCCTTCGCTCCCAAATAAGATTGAACAGACTTAAAAGAACTGGAAGGGCCGTAGAATAGAGATGTAGCATACCGATATGGATATCATCAGGTCCTGTTGCCGATGGCAGACTTAGTTGCAAGAAATGAGGGACAAAGGTGAAGCCCTTGGGAGATATGGACAAGATAGTTCCCGATTTCCATGGCAAATTCTAGAGGTTCTTTCGACGTTAACTCCAGCAACCCATAAAACGGGAGCTGAGTCCGGAGTGTACTTGCCAACACAACTTTTTCCAAATCGCACACATAGGGGAAGACGAGGTAATGGTAGACACGTAGTCTCGCCAGCGTTTAGCGTCGTCTATGATGCGGTGAGCAACTGCCCTTGCTCGCTTAAAATCCAACAAACGCTGTGAGGTACGATTATATCGATAACGGTCCCATGCCGCATGTTTCAAACGCACTGCATGTACGCATGCAGGAGACCACCAAGGTACACATGTCTGAGAATGCCTACCTGAAGTTTGGGGGATAGAACGTGCCACCACAGTTAAAACTAAGTTCGAAAATTGGTATGCCAGTTCATCAATAGAGGACTAAAGAGGGTCCTCACAACCATGCAAATTACCAACGAGGGCTACGAATCAGTCAAGCATATGTAAAAGTAAGAAGAATAGGAAAGTGATCACTGTCATGTAAATCTGGAAGAATAAATCAAGAGAAATCAAATGCAACTGGGAAGGAACAGATAGAAAGATTAATGCAGGAAAGAGACTGAGTGTGAAAATCAAAATTGGTAGGAGCAACCGTATTTAGAACATTAAGAGGATGAGAAGCGAGAAAAGTCTCCAACTGATCACCACGAGAGTCACACCGTCGAGGTTGGAGGTCTTCGGGCTACTCGAGCATAAGGGACACGAGGAAGTTTTCCCTGAAGGCGGAGCTGAGAGACAGCCATAGCGTAAGTAAGGCCCTCACTCTCCTTGAGATAACGAATCATTATGACAGACTTGACAATGGCGTGAAAAAGAAGGATGAGATTCATTACAGTTGAGACAAGAGGGGGGAAAACTACAAGACGTATCGGAATGATCTGCTGCTCCGCTGCAAATTTGCATTATTTAGCAGGGTGTCCAAAATGCCAGCAATTACGACACTGTTGAGAAGAGGGGAATACTTTATGGACCTCTAGGCGATGGCCTGCAATATAGTCAGAGGACAAGTTCACAGCATTCGAAGGTTAAGCGGGCTATGTTACTAGAAAAGCACTCCCGCTCATGAGAGGGCAGGATATATGTATCTACCTTACGAACAGGAAGTTCCTGAAGGGCTAATTGTTCAAAAATATCATCGCCGCAAGAGAAAAGATCACTCTGTACAATGGTACGTGGTAAGACCACAGTACCACTGCAAGAATTGAGCGTAGCGTGTTTACAAACGGTGACTGGTATGTTATCTATGGAAGTTATACAGGAGAGAGCATGAGCTTATTATGAATTCTGTACTGTTACAACACACGCACCGTTTCGAAGAGCGTGGAAGGATATATTATGGCCAACGTGCGTAAAAGAGCTTTACCAATTCCATGATCCAGAAGATAATCAGCTTGAGACGTTGTTTGTAAGAAAAAGAATTTAGTCCATTGCTTACTTGTAAGCCGGGTACGCAAAGGTAGTGAGTGTCGTGTAGGTCGCTTATGAGCAAATTCGATGAACTGTCGTCAGTAGGTTGTCTTGAGCATTTAGGAGTAGTACCACGGGCGGTCTGACCTGAGGGAGGTGAGCGACCCAAAAACCATCGTACCATATTTGAGGAAGCTGGACACATTGTTATAGGCGTGCAAGAAGCAGCGGCATGAGCAGAAATGGATGGTGCCTCAACACCTGGAGCAGGTGACAGAGTGTCACCGGCAGAAGGTACAGGGGTATGAGAAGAGTCTTGAGAATGTTCCAATAATGAAGCCGGGTCAGAACAGGGTGTGGGATCAGAAAGGGGCCTGGGAGGAGGAAGGGTTTCACTGAGTGAAGACTCCATAATAAAGATACTTCTTCTGTGTTATCTCCTTTCATGTCATTTTAAGAAAATAAAGAAAGATGGAAAGAAAAAAAGGGCGACAGCAGAGGGACAGTCACTAGGAGGCATGCAAGGGCCAGAAGTTCATCTCCTCATCCGAGAGGGCCTCGAGACCACAGGCAGTGAAGATGCAGCATGGAACCTGTGCCATACCCTACCCTTCACGCCAGTAAACCAGTGCTCCGGGATAGCAGTCCCACATCTACTGAGCCACCTCGGCAGACAAAAGAAAGGGCGGTTGGAAACCTGCCACAAAACATACCTCCTTTGGCTGCCACCCCCCAGAATCGACAGGCAGCTTCTGGAGATACACCCATTATCTGAAGGGTTGGGAGGGGGTTGGGAGGGGGGAAGGAGTTGGGAGGGGTGAGGAAAGGGTAAAAAAGGGGGAATGTGGAGGATGGGATAGGGAAGGGAGGACTGGGGGGGTCATTAGGTTTAGAAGACCAAAAGGTCCAATTCCTCAGACCAACAGCCTCTTCACCACTACAAGGAGCCCCCCCCTGGAAGAGGTCTAGGAACTTATCTCTTCAATTATACCAAATATATTAACTTTAATTGTTAAAACCTACACACCTTTTTAATAAAGATCTTAAACTGAATGTGGTTAGCTTATACAGTGGACCCCCGGCTCACGATATTAATCCGTTCCTGAGAGCTCATCGTAAACCAAAATTATCGGAAAGCGAATCAATTTTCCCCATAAGAAATAATGGAAATCAAATTAATCCGTGCAAGACACCCAAAAGTATGAAAAAAAAAACTTTTACCACATGAAATATTAAGTTTAATACAATAGAATAATTACAATAACAATACTAACAATAGAATAAACAATAGAATAATTGACACTTACCTTTAATGAAGATCTGGTGATGATTGAAGGTATGGGAGGAGGGGAGAGTGTCGAAGTTTTTAATGTTTAGAAGGGGAATCCCCCTCCATTAGGACTTGAGGTACAAAGTCCTTTTCTGGGGTTACTTCCCTTCTTCTTTTAATGCCACTAGGACTAGCTTGAGAGTCACTGGACCTCTGTCGCACAACAAATCTGTCCATAGAGCTCTGTGCCTCCCGTTCCTTTACGATATGTCTAAAATGGGCCACAACATTGTCATTGTAATAGTCACCAACACAACTTGCAGTAGCTGTGTCAGGGTGATTTTCATCAAAAAAGGTTTGCACTTCAAGCCACTTTGCACACATTTCCTTAATTTCAATAATCATTAGCACCCTTGGTCTCGATGGGTTGGCACTAGAAGCTTTCTTGGGGCCCATGGTGACTTATTTTGCAGAAAAAAAGCACCAAAAGCAGTGATAATATGGATAATATAGAATGTACCGAATGTATCCTTAGATGCGCGCACACTGGCTGGCTTGTAAACACTGGACACGTCTCGTGCGAATCGTATCGCATACCGGGTTTTGTAACGGGAACCGAGGCAAATTTTCTGCAATATAATGCATCGGTTACCGGATTTATCGGATACCGATAGCATCGCGAACCGGGGGTCCACTGTATTCATCCAGCTGCAATTCCAAAGTGCTATTGAAAAATCTTTTAATTTTAAAGGATAACTAAACTAAAATATTCTCTGATAAAATGTCATAAAACCAGAAACAAACTAGATACTAGTATTCTCTGGAGATGTCTATACTTCATGGATGTCGCATTTTGTTACACTAGGGCAGACAGTTCATGTACTAAAATTGATCTGTTTATGATAATAATTTTTTCAAGTACCTGATACAACTAATACAGACCATAGCTGACATTCTATACCGAAAGCCCCTTGTTATGCAGAGCATTCGGGCAAATTACTCCAGTCGGCTAATGCCTAGGTACCTATTTACTCTTATGCGAACAGGGACAGGAAGTGTCTTAAGGAAAGACGCCCAAATATTTCCATCCATACCGGGGATCGAACCATGGACCTTCATGTGTGAACTGAGTGCGCTACCAACAGAGCTACGGGACACCTTCACTTTGCATTTTAGTTGCAGTATGTCAAAGCTAATAAATTTCTCAGCTTGGGAATGTTTATGTCAGGTTCAGGTGTAGTTACTGACGCAAGGCTGTATTAAGTATCTATACCCTATCTCTATTATTTTATTTTTCTTCTCACCGCTAATCAAGGACACATCACTGACCATCTCCATTCCCTGACACATTTAAAGAGTTTTTCTGGGTTATTTGTGTCGTTTCTTGCAGTCCTCCATTTCTTTAGCCTCTACTAGTTATTTCTTCATTAAACCTCTATATATTTTAATTTTTTCACATTTTACATGTGGGACTTTGTGAAAGTGCGTTGCAACACAGTGTCCACCGTCTCAGCTCTCCAACTCTCATCTAGACCTTAAAATTTATGCGATCATTTAGTTCTTGGATATTGATTAGTAAATGAATTTCAAGCCGGTAACACTGGCAGTATTTAATGTGGACTATGTATGACCGAGGAAAAATTATTGTAAAACTGACTAAGGATTTGTGTTATATAATTTTATACATTATACAAAGAAATATATCTTATCAAATTATGGTTTTGATGATATATCTTAAAGCTTTCCTATTAGCAGCCAACTAATAATTTCCAGTAACTAGCTACCTTACGTGTTGTGTGAGACAACACACTGGGAAGCGAACACAAAATATTACAATAAACGGGTAATACAATTCCTAATTCAGACAACACCGCGTCCCATTTTTCTATCATTATCAGTATTAATCTGACAGTTATTTCACAGATCTGGACTATTCCAGATACACTGCACATTACTCTTTCCTATCATTATAAGAGTTAGCCGATAATTTTCCCATCTGGCCCGATGACCCACTTATTAGTAGTCCATTGTACACATTACTCCATCTTCGATAACTCTCTCCTCAAAACGATTTTGTGCACCAGTATATCTGTTCAGTTAATTCAATAATACTTCTAGGTGTGTAATACATTTTAATTAATGGAATATTAACTTCCTCTGAATTACATAAAAAATTCCTTACTTAACTCCTTATAGTAAATAAGGAAATTATAGAGAATATTGGTTCTCATGTGACACATCACGTCTTAAAAGTCACATTACAGATACACACCTACACGAGATTATATCAACACTATTATCTCTATCACTTATTACACACAGATCACAGGGAAAATTATCAAAATTTTCCACATACATTGTAAAAATGATTGTTGATTTGTAAAAAAAAAAAAAAGTAATTATTGACGAGTGTGAAATAATGAACATAAAACAATACGTGATAGTGAATTGAATTAAATGTTCTATGGAAATATGTAAAGATGATTGCTAAGGAAATGGCATAAGTCTTAAGAATTTTTTACATACTGAATATCAGTTTTTAATAAAAATATTTTGACACCTTTGCTTTAAAAACTGTGACAAGTTTTCTATGTATCTTGCGATGATAATGTCACCTGTTGCAGCTGTGAAATTATTGATAAATTTATAGATGCTCCTATAAAAGACAGCCTCTTAATTTTAAAGTATGAATGGTGGCTCTAACCTTTCCTGCTCGCTTCCATTCTCCACCAGTTCTCTTCCTTTAAAATCCACCCCTCACTTTCTACCAATTGTTCCATCTCTCTCTCTCTCTCTCCTTAATCTAGTTTTAGTCAAAAATTTTTACAAGGCTCCCGCTCTCTCTCTCCTATTGATAAAAGGCTGAAAAATTATCCACGTCTTTGTGGATAATTTTTCGTGGATAATTTTACGAGCACATTTCATTATCATTGTTAGTAAGCTGTCCATAATTTTCAGAAGACCTAACTTTTCTCAAACTTTTGTTCTGTATGCCACTTTAATTGCATAGTCCAGTTTAGCTTTTCTTATCCCCCTTTTTGAACCTCCCTCTTAATATAAGTAAACTGATCCATGAGATGACCCACACATCTCCTGCTATACCTATAAATTCCTACATGGTGATGTTGCCAAGAATACTCACCAGGTACTTGCTAAGAGCAACGTAAATGATTCCACCTTAAAAACATCATTTAACAAAGACCTCACTATGAAATGTGGCTCCACACCTTTCAAGGTATGCCTGTATCCTCCACAGGGACTCCATGAGACATTTGATGAACTGGAATGAGGCACATCTCATCCTCACCAAGCAAAATCCTAGACACCAACATTGTCTGGAAGCCTTCCTAATCGCCATCACTGACACTATAGAACATAATACTGGAAACTGCAAGATTTCAAAAACATTATATTACAAACACAGGTGAACAATGGCCTCCACACCTTGTTGTAATGGGATAAATCGTGGAGCAAGCAAAAGACAGAAGTTATGTGACTTGTATTACCTTCACGAAATAAGCAAGCTGGTATTTACAGTTTACCTGGAGTTTACCTGGAGAGAGTTCCGGGGGTCAACGCCCCCGCGGCCCGGTCTGTGACCAGGCCTCCTGGTGGATCAGAGCCTGATCAACCAGGCTGTTACTGCTGGCTGCACGCAAACCAACGTACGAGCCACAGCCCGGCTGGTCAGGAACCGACTTTAGGTGCTTGTCCAGTGCCAGCTTGAAGACTGCCAGGGGTCTGTTGGTAATCCCCCTTATGTATGTTGGGAGGCAGTTGAACAGTCTCGGGCCCCTGACACTTATTGTATGGTCTCTTAACGTGCTAGTGACACCCCTGCTTTTCATTGGGGGGATGTTGCATCGTCTGCCAAGTCTTTTGCTTTCGTAGTGAGTGATTTTCGTGTGCAAGTTCGGTACTAGTCCCTCTAGGATTTTCCAGGTGTATATAATCATGTATCTCTCCCGCCTGCGTTCCAGGGAATACAGGTTCAGGAACGTCAAGCGCTCCCAGTAATTGAGGTGTTTTATCTCCGTTATGCGCGCCGTGAAGGTTCTCTGTACATTTTCTAGGTCAGCAATTTCACCTGCCTTGAAAGGTGCTGTTAGTGTGCAGCAATATTCCAGCCTAGATAGAACAAGTGACCTGAAGAGTGTCATCATGGGCTTGGCCTCCCTAGTTTTGAAGGTTCTCATCATCCATCCTGTCATTTTTCTAGCAGATGCGATTGATACAATGTTATGGTCCTTGAAGGTGAGATCCTCCGACATAATCACTCCCAGGTATTTACAATATGTACCGTAATGTAAGATCAAGTGTACATTACGGTGATCAAAGGAGACAAAAATACAAGAGCTAGATCAAATACCATGTGTGACCAACAGCTAAGTCAATTTTGCTGAAACTCATGTCATAAGTGAACCACATTGCTTCACAGCTCTAGCTGGCTTGTCTGTGATTGGCCGATGAATTGAGGTACTGATATGACAATGGGGACCCTATTGATCATTAAATCTTTAACACCTGGTACATTGGTCAGGAGGCAGCCTATATGGTAGTTTACCTGGAGAGGGTTTTGGGGGTCAATGCCCCAGCGGCTCAATCTGAGACCATACGCCGACATACGTGACTTACGCCGAATGAAAGCTAACATTCTTGTAGCATGCCACACATTAGCATACAAGATACTCAACCAGGCAAAGAACCTCCTGCCAGGGCCTGGTTTATAAGGGGGCAAAGGGGGCAACTACATCAGGCCCCCCTGCCAGAGGGGCCCCCAGATGAAGAACTTCCTTTATAACAAAATGTAATAATAAAAAAATAGTTTAATTAATATAAGGAATTAACAAATAAAGTGGGAGGGGGGGATCAGAAAATAGAAAAAAAGGGTGCCCTACCCCTCTCCCTTGGAATAACTTGACTTAACTATTTTTGGTTAGGGTCAGTTTAAAGGTAAATGACCAGACCATGAGATCAGAGGTGACCAGGGTGCACACGTTTGTGTGTGTGTACTCACCTCACCTAATTTGTGAGGTGACTACACACACACACACATGTGCACCCTATGTATATGTGGGTCTGTGTGTGTGGTGTAGTTATTACATATATGACTTTGATTGGCTATGTCGGCCTCAGAAGGGCTATTTCTGGTTAGTGTCAGTGTAGAGGTCATTGACCAACAAGTCAATTTGTGGACTCAGCTGTATATGCGTCTGTGTGTTCGTTGACCACTTTTAGTGCTAGGCAATGGTGTGGGTCAGTGGTGTCTGTGTTTTTGATCTGTGTGTTGCTCACAAAGGTTTGTCATATATCATCATTTTGCAATTACATCTTACACACATGCATACACATCCACAAACACACACACACACAAACACACACACACACACACACACACACACACACACACACACACACATAAACAGACACACACAGACACACATAGACACACACAGACACACACACACATACACACACACACACACACACACACACACACACACACACACACACACACACACACACACACACACACACACACACATACAGTGCACCAGTAGTGCACCAGTAAGTGCTGGATGAGGTACATATAACCAAGGAGGAGGTGAAGAAGCTGCTATGCGAACTTGACACCTCAAAGGCGGTGGGACCAGACAACATCTCTCCATGGGTCCTTAAAGAGGGAGCAGAGATATTGTGTGTACCGTTAACAAAGATCTTCAACACATCATTTGAAACTGGGCAACTCCCTGAGGTATGGAAGATGGCAAATGTAGTCCCAATTTTTAAAAAGGGAGACAGACATGAGGCACTAAACTACAGACCTGTATCACTAACGTGTATAGTATGCAAGGTCATGGAGAAGATCATCAGGAGGAGAGTGGTGGAGCACCTGGAAAGAAACAAGTGTATAATTGACAACCAGCATGGTTTCAGGGAGGGAAAATCCTGTGTCACAAACCTACTAGAGTTTTATGACAAGGTGACAGAAGTAAGACAAGAGAGAGAGGGGTGGATCGACTGCATTGTTTTGGACTGCAAGAAGGCCTTCGACACAGTTCCTCACAAGAGGTTACTGCAAAAGCTAGAGGATCAGGCACACATAACAGGAAAGGCACTGCAATGGATCAGAGAATACCTGACAACGAGTCATGGTACGTGACGAGGTGTCAGAGTGGGCGCCTGTGACAAGCGGGGTTCCACAGGGGTCAGTCCTAGGACCTGTGCTGTTCTTGGTATATGTGAATGACATAACGGAAGGGATAGACTCAGAAGTGTCCTTGTTTGCGGACGATGTGAAGTTAATGAGAAGAACCAAATCGGATGAGGATCAGGCAGGACTACAAAGAGACCTGGACAGGCTACAAGCCTGGTCCAGCAACTGGCTTCTTGAGTTTAACCCTGCCAAATGCAAAGTCATGAAGACTGGGGAAGGCAAAGAAGACCGCAGACACAATGTAGTTTAGACGGCCAAAGTCTGCAAACCTCACTCAAGGAAAAAGATCTGGGGGTGAGTATAACACCGAGCATATCTCCCGAGGCGCACATCAATCAGATAACTGCTGCAGCATACGGGCGCCTGGCAAACCTACGGATAGCGTTAAGATACCTCAGTAAGGATTCGTTCAAGACTCTGTATACCATTTACGTCAGGCCCATACTGGAGTATGCAGCACCAGTTTGGAATCCACACCTAGTCAAGCACGTCAAGAAATTAGAGAAAGTGCAAAGGTTTGCAACAAGACTAGTCCCAGAGCTACGGGGATTGTCCTACGAAGAAAGGTTGAGGAAAATCGGCCTGACGACACTGGAGGCAAGGAATAGACGAGGTGGACAAAGACGGAATGTTCCAGAGATGGGACACAGACACAAGAGGTCACAATTGGAAGTTGAAGACTCAGATGAATCAAAGGGATGTTAGGAAGTATTTCTTCAGTCATAGAGTAGTCAAGCCGTGGAATAGCCTAGAAAGTGAAGTGGTGGAGGCGGGAACCATACATAGTTTTAAGGCGAGGTATATTAAAGCTCATGGAGCAGGGAGAGAGAGGACCTAGTAGCAATCAGTGAAGAGGCGGGCCAGGAGCTGTGACTCGACCCCTGCAACCACAAATAGGTGAGTACAGACACACACATACAAACCTTCTGGAGTTTTATGACAAAGTTACAGAAGTGAGACACGAGAGAGAGGGGTGGGTTGATTGCATTTTCTTGGACTGCAAGAAGGTCTTTGACTCAGTTCCTCAAAAGAGACTAGTGCAGAAACTAGAGGATCAGGTGTGTATAACAGGAAGCGCACTGCAATGGATCAGAGAATACTTGACAGGGAGGCAACAACGAGTCAAGGTATGGGATGAGGTATCAGAGTGGGCACCTGTGACAAGCGGGGTCCCACAGGGGTCGGTCATAGGACCAGTGATATTTCTGGTATATGTGAATGACATGACAGAAGGGTTAGACTCAGAGGTGTCCCTGTTCGCAGATGATGTGAAGTTAATGAGGAGAATTAAATGAGATGTAAGGAATCGTTCAAGACACTGTACACTGTGTACATCAGGTCCATACTGGAGTATGCAGCTCCAGTTTGGAACCCACACCTGGTCAAACATGTCAAGAAATTAGAGAAAGTGCAAAGGTTTGCAACAAGGCTTGTTCCAGAGCACAGAGGTATGTCCTACGAAGAAAGGTTGAGGGAAATCGGGCTGACGACATTGGAGGACAGGCGAGTCAGGGGAGACATGTTAACGACATTTAAAATACTGCATGGAATAGATAAGGTAGACAGAGACAGGTTGTTCCAGAGAGGGGACACAGAAACAAGGGGTCACAATTCTAAGCTGAAGACTTAGACGAGTCAGAGGGATGTTAGGAAGTATTTCTTCAGTCAGTAGTGAAGGCAGGAATCATACATAGCTTTAAGACGAGGTATGACAAAGCTCTGGAAGCAGAGAGAGAGAGAGAGAAGACCTAGTAGTGATCAGTGAAGAGGTGGGGCCAGGAGCTGAGTCTCGACCCCTGCAACCTCAATTAGGTGAGTACAATTAGGTGAGTACATACACACAGAATTGACGCAAAACAGGATCCTGCAGGAGAAAGCAAGATTAAGGGATTTGCTGGAGTACCAGGTGTATCTCGACCACGACAGAGCACGAGAAAAAAGGAAGTAACTGAAAGAGATGGTACAAAGACGAAAGGAGGAATGGGAGATGAAGCTGGAGATGGACAGGAGAACCCAGACTCAGGAGGAAGATCAAATATAGCCTCCCTCACAACCACCTACAGAAGTTCCCCAACCAGGACAACTCCATTGCAACCAAACATTCTAACCCAAAACGCACATGCCATATCCAATGCCCCCACCCACCTCATTACAAACTCCACCCTCACAGTAACCACCCATAGTTCCTTAGCAGGTCTTTCACTTCCTCAGCTTTAATGTACCCCCCAAATCATAGTTTTAGAAAACAAGTTGAAGGTTTGGTACACAAGTGCAGACAGAATAACAAATACGTGTGTGGAATGACATGAAAGAATGAAGAAGACAACCCCAGACATAATAGCACTCACAGAAACGAAACTCACCAGGATGATAATAGATGCAATCTTACCACCCGGATATCAAATCCTCAGGAAAGATAGAGGGAGGAGAGGGGGAGGAGGAGTTGCACTGCTCATTAAAAACTGGTAGGAATTTGAGGAAATGGGAGGAATGGATGGACTGTGTGAAAGGGACCACTTAGTAGGAACAATCCAGTCTGAGGGCCATAAGGTGTTAATTGCAGTAATGTACAACCCGCCACAGAACTGCAGGAGGGCAAGAGAATAATATGACGAGAGATACAGAGCAATGGTTGACACACTAGCCGAAGTTCCTAAAAGAGCTATCATGGGGGAAGCAAAGTTACTAGTAATGGATGATTTCAATCACAAGGAGATTGGAGAAACCTGGAGGCCCATGGGAGTCCCAAAACATGGAGAGCCAAGATAATGGATTTGGTACTGGAAAACATCATTCATCAACATGTTAGAGACACTACCAAAGAGAGAGGTGAGGATGATCCAGCAAGACTGAACCTTGTATTCACCTTGAGTAGTTCAGACATCGAGGATATCATGTATGAAAGGCCCCTTGGGGCTAGTGAACATGTGGTTCTGGGCTTTGATTACATAGTTGAGCTACATGTGGAAAGAGTAGCAGGAATAGGATGGGAAAAACCAAACTACAAAAGGGGGGGGACTACACAGGCATGAGGAACTTCCTGCCAGACATTCAGTGAGATAGAGAACTGGCAAGAAAACCAGTAAAAGAAATGACAGACTATGTGACAACAAAATGCAAGGAGGTAGAAGAGAGGTTTGTTCCCTAGGGAAGCAGAAATAATGGGAAGACCAGAACGAGTCTTTGGTTGACCCAAAGGTGTAGGGAGGCAAAAACTTGGTGCATTAGAGAATGGAAAAGATACATAAGACAAAGGACCCAGGAAAATAAAGAGATCGGCCAATGAGCCAGAAACGAATATGCTCAGACAAGAAGGGAGGCTCAGCGACAATATGAGAATGACATAGAATCGAAAGCCAAGTCTGACCTGAAGCTGTTGTATAGCGACATCAGGAGGAAAACAGCAGTCAAGGACTGGGTAATAAGGCTGAGGAAGGATGGTGGGGAGTTCACAAAAAGCGCCCGAGAGGTATGTGAGGAGCTCAACATGAGATTTAAAGTATTTGCAGTCGAAACAGGTAGGACTCCAAGAATTCAGAATAGGACGGGGGTACACCAACAAGTGCTGGATGAGGTACACATAACCGAGGAGGAGGTGAAGAAGCTGCTTTGTGAACCTGATACCTCAAAGGTAGTGGAACCAGACATCTCTCTGTGGGTCCTTAGAGAGGAAGCAGAGACGTGTGTGCCACTAACAAAGTTCTTCAACATATTCATTAAAATTGGGCAACTACCTGAGGAATGGAAGATGGTAAATGTAGTCCCAATTTTTAAAAATGGAGACAGACATGAGGCATTAAACTACAGATCTAAGTCACTAACGTGTATAGTATGCAAAATCATGGAGAAGATTATCAGGAGAGAGTGGTGGAGCACCTGGAAAGAAACAAGTGTATAATCGACAACCAGCACGGTTTCAAGGAAAGAAAATTCTGTGTCACAAACCTGCTGGAGTTTTATGACAAGGTGACAGAAGTAAGACAAGAAAGAGAGGGGTGGATACACTGGATTTTCTTGGACTGCAAGAAGGCCTTCGACACAGTTCCTCACTAGAGGTTAATGCAAAAGCTAGAGGATCAGGCAGACATACCAGGAAAGGCACTGCAATGGATCAGAGAATACCTGACAGGGAGGCAACATCGAGTCAAGGTACGTGATGAGGTATCACAGTGGGCGCATGTGACAAGTGGGGTTCCTCAGGGGTCAGTCCTAGGACCTGTACTGTTTTTAGTATATGTGAATGACATAACGGATGCGATAGACTCAGAAGTATCCTTGTTTGCAGATGATGTGAAGCTAATGAGGAGCATGAAATTGGTTGAGGATCAGGCAGGACTACAAAGAGACCTAGATAGGATATAAGCTTCATCCGGCAACTGGCTCCTTGAATTTAACCTTGTCAAATGCAAAGTCATGAAGATCGGGGAAGGGCAAAGAAGACCATAGGCAGAGTATAGTCTAAGTGGCCAAAGACTGCATACCTCACTCAAGGAAAAGGATCTTTGGGTGAGTATAATACTGAGCACATCTGTTGAAGTGCACATCAATCAGATAACTGCTGCAGCATACGGGCCTCTGGCAAACCTAAGGATAGCGTTCCGATACCTCAGTAAGGAATCGTTCAAGACTTTGTATACCATATACGTCAGACCCACACTGGAGTATGCAGCACCAATTTGGAATCCACACCTGGTCAAGCACGTCGAGAAATTAGAGAAAGTGCAAAGGTTTGCAACAAGACTAGTCCCAGAGCTAAGGGGATTGTCTTAATTTGAATGGTTAAGGGAAAGTGGTCTGACGACACTGGAGGACAGGAGAGTCAAGTTAGACATGATAACGACATATAAAATACTGCGTGGAATAGACAAGGTGGACAAAGACAGGATATTCCAAAGATGGAACACAGAAACAAGGGGTCACAGTTAGAAATTGAAGACTCAGATGAGTCAAAGGGATGTTAGTAAGTATTTCTTCATTCACAGAGCTGTCAGGCTGTTTAATGGCCTAGAAAGTGACTTAGTGGAGGCGAGAACCATACATAGTTTTAAGACGAGGTTTGATAAAGCTCATGGAGCAGGGAGAGAGAGGGCCTTTTAGCGATCAATGAAGAGGCAGTGCCAGGAGCTATGAATCGACCCCTGCAACTACAAATAGGCGAATACACACACAAGCACAAAAACAAGTACTCACACACGCATACATATTAAGAGTTTTATCACAAAGTACGCAGTCCTATGAACATCTTGCCAGAGGTGGGCAAAAGAATCAACTTTCTAACCAATAAAACACAAAGATAAATGGTAAACAGAGTTAAGTTGGAGGGTGACACAGTGCAAATCTCTATTACACTATTTACATTACTCCCACCCATCCTCTTCTTCGTCATAATAGACACTGACAGAGGTGTAGACCATAGCGCCATGCCTTCCTTTGCTGACGATACTAGAATTTACCGTGTCCATTAAGAACACGGTAAATCTTCAAGCGGATATAAACCAAGTTTTACAGTGGGGAAGGGAAAAAAATGTGATGATCAATGAGGGCAAATTTCAATTACTCCGTAATGGAAAACTTTAGGAAATAAAAGCAAGGACGGAGTATACTACAAACTTCAACCACAGAATTGAGAGAAAACGTAATGTGAAGGACTTGGCAGTATTAATGTCAGAGGATCTAACCATCAAAGTTCTCAACAGTGTCAGTATCACATCTCCAAGGAAAACGATAAAATGGATAATGAGAACTTTCAAAACATGGGATGCCATGCCAATAATGAATCTTTTCAAATCACTTGTTCTCCCTATAGTGGAATACTAATAACAGCTCCATTCAAGGTAGGTGAAATCGCTGATCTAGTGAATGTACAGAGCACGTTCGCTGGACTTATAATTTTAGTATAGAACCTTAGTTACTTGGAACGTTTGAAGTCCGTTGACATGAACTCCGTGGAATGAATGCGAGAAATACATAAACAACACCTGAAAAATCCTAAAAGGACTGGTTCTAAATCTGCACACAGAAATCACTTCCTACGAAAGTAAAAGACTAGGCAGATGGTGCAACATACCCCCCATGGGGTGCCATGAGTATGTGATGTAGTGCTTGTGAGGTCCCTAAGGGAGACCTAACTAACCTGTAAATTGCCACACACCTTTCCTTGGCAAATAGCTGTCAGCCACACCTTGCAACTTAAGTTTCAGGTCTTTTGTTCTTGACTGGAATCAGGTTCTAAAACATGTGGTGTACACCTCATGGGAGGAGGGTGCTTTAAGGATCATATAAGCTCAAGGAAACGGCTACAGAGAGGAGAGAGGTCAGGACAGGTTCAGTGAACGGGAGTCTGGACAGCCGTGTGTGTAGTGGACTATGCATTGCGAACCTCGGAGTCGTGTGGGGTTCGTTAGGAGATTGATGGATAAGGTAAACTCACTTGTTGGATGGTAACGCTATATTGTCAGACTGTGGTAATGGGAGATGGAGCCCAGCCTGCCGTGTTCCGCCTTCTTCTATGCCTATGCATTGACTGAGAGGGAGGCAGCTTGTCTCACTGACTCATGCTGTATCCCGTGACGTCATACAGTCACTCGGCCTAGGGATCTTCTATATAAAGCACATGGATGGTACTATGATACGCTATACAACACATATAAGGGGATCAGCAACTATGCTGACAGCTCGGTCATGTTACGTATGTCGTCTCGACATACACTACTATGCTATAGGCTGAACAGGCAGGTGGTTCTGGGCTGATTCTATACAATAACAAATTCATATATAACTTAGAACTAATGGATGGTATCATACTGGATGTTAACAAAATGAGTTTTATGTAATGGGTGTTAACATAATCACTTTTAACGTAATGAGTTTCATTGTAATGCATTACGACTTATAAGAACAAATCATTGAACAATATGGATGGAATTGATCGATCGATCTGTATTCATGCACTCTATTGATTCTGAGGAAATAAATATATATATATATACAAGGTGAAATTAACAGCAAAGGCATCTGGTGCACTCAAACCATTACTGTCAAATTCTTAGAATACGGAGGAAACGTGAACACGAAAAAAAAAAAATTGAAAAACTGATCAGTTAATAACAAACAGTTGACAATTTCCTTCATCTCGGACATCTAATTATACAGGCTATGTACATTTAAACCCAATTCTGCGAGGGTAAGGTTTACGTATGCAGAATGGTTATCATCTCTGGGAGGATCGAATTCCTCTGCAATGGCTAACACATGCCTTGACTGAGGACAGTCTGAACGAGTATCTACAAAAGATACAGCTACATGGACGATCTGAACGAGTATCTACAAAAGATACAGCTACATTCACTAGTGACTGTGGAATTACTAACTCTTCTGCTAGGAGTACTCAACTCGACTATTCAATACAGTAATTCTTGGCTCATTACAAAGTCACTAATGGGTGCTGGTGGCTTCACAGTCAGAATAAGATCTTCCTGGAGCAGGAATCGAATCACCAGAACACAAGGGATCGGTTCTTTCTTACTGGAGGAATGAACAAACTCGGTGGAGTGGATGACTCTCCCCGGTTGAAAAAAAATAACGCTATAACACGCAATATGAGCAAGGGAGAACGAATCTACTATCTCTCACTGCAAGCACAGGGGAAAAGAAATGAACACGGTGAACAATGCTGATATTCAACTGAGTCGCACACAGTGACACGAGGTATCAACTATAGAGAAACTACACTTACAAACGTCAACAACATGAAAGTTACTCGAGAAATAACTTCTTACATTGCACTGATTACTGTCAACGAGGATGGGATCACCATCTGGAACACAAGGGACAACAACAACACTCAAGTGAGCACACTAGCCACAGAAACGTCTTTCTGCAACGGCTTGTGGCATCAGCAAGAGATGGCATAACTCGTTGCAAGTAAAGTTCAATAAAACTACGCATCTGTAGCAGCCTAATGAAGACAAAGATATCGTAGTCATTAAACCTCCCTTACAATAAGCTATGGGAAGTTGGGTCAGTTACAATATCCAGGTAAATCCAGTCATACCCACATCGTCTTTCGTTATCTGCAGCTGATAGGTGGATATAGGATTTGACTCGGTTTACCAATAGACTTCGTAATCTTCGAGAAATCCGTCCAAACCCAGTGACTACTATGGTGCATTTCATTTACAATCATTTGTGAAATGCTGGATATACGATTCTCTGGGGCAAATTGCAATGTTTTATTCACTACTCAACAGCTCCGTTGTGGGGACTTACCTCATTCGAAGGAGACTCCTTGAACCGCGGCTGCAAGAAGTCTGAGTCATCACTGAAGCTAAGTATATTGCTGTTTATTATGTCGGAAAGTAGACTTGGCTGGTAAATTCCCCCACACAAACAATATGTGGACACAAAGGGTATATATATATTATTAGCCGTTTGGGCGACATCATGAGAGGTAATGGGAGCAATCCTATTATCTGTCTCAGTGCTGGAGGCAACGATGTTAGCAGACGTAGGAGTGAGGACCTGATTAGCAGGTATAGGTCAGCAATAAAGATAATTAGGAAGAAGGAAAGGAACCCTGGGATATGTGGTATTTTGCCAAGGAGAGGTGTTGGAAATGAATGGTTGTCCAGGGCAATTGGTGTCAATTGCTGGCTGGACAAACATTGTAGGGAAAATGCAGAAACATTCATTGACAACCGGGACCTCTTCTATGGCAGAAATGACGTGTATGCCAGGGATGGGGGTCACTTATCTAGGTTTGGGGTGGGGGCACTGGCAACTGCAGTGGAGGGAGCTGTTAGGGCTTTAAACTAGAAATAGTTAGTGGTATGGTGTTGGGGGGGGTAATGAAGTCACAGTGTATTAATATTGTGAGTTTTAGGGGAACCAGTAATAGGCAGAATGAGGTGGATATTGGAAAGCCAGTGGCACTAGGTGAGGGAATGGAAAAGAGAATTGAGGGTCTTTAAACTTATATTATACTAATAGTCATTATGCTAGGAATAAGAGGGACGAGTTGAGATTAGTTGCAAGTTTGGGTAACACTAATGTATTTGCCATAACTGAGACGTGGTTTAATACAAAAAATCGGAACATGTCTGCTGAATGTCACATTCAGGGTTTTAAATTGTTCCTTGTAGACAAACGTGTCGGGAACGGGAGTGGGGTGGCACTGTATATATGAGATCGCTTGAACTGTTGTATAAAAATGGGTATAAAGTCTGAAATAACACGTACACAGTCTGCCTGGATAGAATTTTCAGAAGGCCATGAAAAATTGATTTTAGGTGTGATATTCCGTCCCCCAAACTTGGATAGGGAGCAATGAAGAATACCTTGGGCGAGAATTGTTAAGGTCACAAGGTACGATAACGTAGTAATTCTAGGGGACTTTAACTTTTCTCAGATTGACTGAAAATTCTTGACCGGGAATTTAGAGTCTAACGACTTCCAAAAGGTAGTTCAGGATTGCCTTTTAAAGCAGTTTGTTAAAGAACCTACAAGGGGAAATAACCTGTTTGACTTGGTCTAGCAAACAAAGAAACCCTTGTTAATAATTTAGCAACTACAGAGGAACTTGGCAGAAGCGAAAACAAATAAATTTACTCTAGCATTGAATGGAAATATGATAGTAGGGATAACTCCATAACAGTCCCAGATTTTCGCCTAGGAGATTACCATGGGCTTAGAGAACACCTATCATCTGTGGACTGGGGTAATGAAGAGAGCTATCAATATGACAGCTTTCTAAACATTATACATGCAGTCCAAAGAACACTTATTCCGTATAAAGAAATAAGATCGAAGAGAAATGACCCGAAATGGATGAATAACTGGCTCAAACATCTTATAGGGCAGAAGAAAGGAATTAACAGGCGCATCAAAAGCGATGAGGGTCATCTTATTAATCAATAAATTCTCATTAAGAGGGAGATTAAAAAGAGGGTAAGAAAGGTAAATTGGGACTCTGAAATTGCTAGAGATTCGGAAACTAAACCGAGAGGTTTTTCCAGGGTTATAGAATATATGTTACAGAAAAGATAGGTCCCCTTGAAAATAACTCTGGGCATCTTACTGACAAGGAGAATGAAATGTGCTCGGTTTTTAATAATTATTTTCTATTGGTTTTCACACAGGAAGACGCTAACAATATCCCAATAATAAATTTTTATAGTGGGCCTGAAGAAGATAAATTATGTAATATCAGAGTCGCTAGCGATATGGTTATCAAACAGACAGATCGTTTGAAGCAAAATAAATCCCCAAGCTCTGATGAACTTTTTTTCAATGGTTTATAAGGAATGCAAAATGGAACTTTGTGAACCACTGACTAATATTTTTAATATATGTCTTCAAACAAGTGTAGTGTCTGATATTTGGAAGATGGCTGATGTAATTCCTATTTTTAAAGCAGGGGACAAGTCGTTACCATCAAATTACTGCCCAATAAGCCTGACCTCAATTGTAGGCAAATTACCAGAGTCAATTATAGCTGATATTATAAGAAGCCATCTGGATAAGCAGCATAATTTGATTAATGATACTCAGCATGGATTCACGAGGGACCGTTCCTGCCTAACTAATTTATTAACCTTCGGCAAAGCTTTTGAGGCCGTTGATTATGATAAAGAATTCGATATTGTTTATTTAGATTTTAGTAAGGCTTTTGATAGAGTACCACACCGAAGACTTTCAAAGAAAGTGGGAGGGGGAAAAGTGCTGTCATGGATCGAGTCATGGCTCACGAACAGGAAGCAGAGAGTGGGCATAAATGGGATTAAGTCCGAGTGAGTATCTGTAACAAGTGGTGTCTCACAGGGATCAGTCTTAGGCCCGTTGCTGTTTATAATATATATCAATGATATTGAGTTCTTGCCAAACGTCTTTCCTGCCTTCTGGGGACCATCAGCCCCACTCATCTTAAGCATTCAGGCGACCTCATCAGAAACTTCTCCATCTGAAACAAGAAACTAAGTAGTTTGGACGTAACTTCTCTCTTCACTAAAGTAACCACCACACAAGCCATTGACGTTCTACGACGTAGAACATTTTGTCGACTTGATTGAACTCTGCATTAATTTCAATTGCTTTTCTTTCAATAACAGGCTCTACGAACAAACCTATGGTATGGGAATGGGGTCCCCTATCAGTGTTGTCTTAGCCAACTTGTATATGGAGCACCTGGAGGCTGAACATTACACCAATATCATTTGCATCAACGTCATTTGGTTACGTTATGTGGACGACGTCCTCATAATAACTCCCAAACGTTTTGATGTGCAGAATCTTCAGGCAAGGCTCAGCACAGTTGAACCGGCTATCCAGCTTGCTCTAGAAGAAGAGTTCAATGACAAGTTGCCTTTTCTAGAAGTCCTAATTCACAAAGTTGATGACAATCTAAGATTTCAAGTTTACCGTAAACCTATCAACAAAAATGATCTCACACACTTCTATTCCGGTCAAGATACTAAGACCAAAAGAGGCATCATCATCATTGGATTTTTCCTAAGAGCATAATACCGAATTTGTAGTCCTGAGTTTCTTGACGAGGAATGTACTTACATATACCTAACCTTCACTGATCTAAATTTTCCTTCCTTTTTCATCAAGTCTGCAAGAAAAGAGCTCTTCAGATTATTAATTCTCTATGTGCCAACACCATTCCTAACAAAGTTATAATACTTCCCTACAGCCAGATTGCAGTGAACGTTTCCAAGGTACTCGAACAAACTAACACTAGAGTCGTCATCGCATCCAGCACTTCCATAAGGGATCTAACCAGGACAAAATCGAACCACCATCATCTCATGAAATTCAACAATGCCCGACGAGTAATCAGAGAGCCTAAATTCCGCAGATATAAATACCTTGAATCGTCATTAATAGCTGTTTCTAACTCAATCAAGCAAAATAAAGGCAGCTTCATCATCTCTGAAGTACTAGCAAAAATCCTCCTCAAAACAGTAAACTCTGCCATCACATACAGTGCTAGTCACGGCATTATGTCACCCCCCTCACACACATACCAAAACACATACACATACCATGAAAGATTATAATATATTTGCACACTTACTGAGGTTTTAATACCTGATGCTGTGCCTTTTACACTTAATCACAGCCCTCAGCCATGTAGGAAGACTCTCGCACAAATTCTTCATGTAGAGCAGCCTCCAGCTGTGGGATGGAACTGATATCCTAGCCCAGTAAACTTCGTTTCACTATTGACCAGAGGGTCTCAAAAGGGTTTAGGTCCGGGAAAATGCCTGGCCAGTCATTAAAGAACCTCATTTCAGAGTCCTTAAGCCACTGAACTACAGATTCGGTGATATTACACGGTGCACCATCCTGCATAAAAACTGCAGCCCCACACTAGTCAAACACCTCAGATAAATTATCACACAATAACTCCAGGTAATTATACTGGTTCATATACTGGTTTTTGGGGAGCACAATGAGTTCATCAACACTCTGAGCACTGAAACACCCCCAAACCATGAGCGAGTCTGGGTGTTAGATGGTCCCACAGGTGTAGCGTGGGATACACATGTCCCCCACGGTTACAGGTGACGGTGAAGGTTGCTTCATCACTCCGAAGTACTTCAGACCACTGTTGAGGATTCCAATGAAGATATTTCTTTGTATAATCCAGCCTATGTTTCTTCTGTGCCTTGAAGAGGATCAATTTCTTAACCTGGCAGTGACTACTGCAGCCCAGTTCTGACACATGTCTGTTAACAGTTCTTACAGACACCTCTGAGAGAAGATGTGGGTTCTTTTCTTTCAATTCTTCATCAGTTATCTAACTGCTTCTTTAACACAGTTAAGGTACGAACAGATGTCTTCTTCGAGGGGCCAGGCCGAGTTTTGGCAGACGGTAACTCAACACTGCCACCAGCCTTGAAATGCTGCACCCAGTTCCTCACTGAACACTCACACACACACCAACATTCTCCACTATTTCTTTCGTCTGGTGCCCAGCTTTGTGATGCTCTATGATCTGAACTATAGTTTCAGGTGTTGACGTGTACTTTGGAGTGTTGACGTGTACTTGGCTCTATGAAGACCTGATTGCGCGCTCTCTAGAATTGAAGCAAGATGCCCTCCATCGAGCAACTTTACCAACAGCTTAAGGAAGAATTGAGGTTGACGAATATGGAAATTCGGCGACTGACCGAGGAAAACAAAAAGATTCGGAGTAGTCCTCCTGTTTTGAGTCCTCAGGTCAAGAAGGGAAACTGGTCAGTGGCTGGACAGCAGGGAAAGAAGTTGACGATCAAGAAGACGAATGGAAAGGTTGAAACGATGAAGAAGAAAGAGACTGCCGTGGAAACTGTTGTGGAAACATCCAATACATTCTCAGTGCTACCCGACGAATGTGAGTCGACTACTGGGAACGTCACGACGAAAGACATTAAGGAAGGTACGAATATTGTTGTTGTTGGGGATAGCCAAGTTAGGTATATGGACAGGGCGTTCTGCTTGAAGGACAGGAGTAGGAGACAGAGAGTTTGCTTTCCTGGGGCTGGGATGGAGGATATTGTTAGCCGTCTGGATGACATCATGAGAGGTAATGGGAGCAATCCTATTATCTGTCTCAGTGCTGGAGGCAACGATGTTGGCAGACGTAGGAGTGAGGACCTGATTAGCAGGTATAGGTCAGCAACAGAAATAATTAGAAGGGTGGGAACCCTCTCATATGTGGTATTTTGCCAAGGAGAGGAGTTGGAAATGAATGGTTGTCCAGGGCAATTGGTGTCAATTGCTGGCTGGACAAATACTGTAAGGAAAATGCGGTAACATTCATTGACAACTGGGACCTCTTCTATGGCAGAGATGACATGTATGCTAGGGATGGGGTTCACTTATCTAGGTGTGGGGTGGGAGCACTGGCAACTGCAGTGGAGGGAGCAGTTAGGACTTTAAACTAGGAATAGTTAGTGGTATGGGTTTTGGCAGGAAAACAGTGAAGTCCCAGTGTAGTAATATTACGAGTTCTAGGGGAACTAGTAATAATAAGAACGAGATAGATATTGAAAAGCCAGGGACCTTGGGTGATAAGGACAGTAATAAGTTTAGTAGAAAAATAGAAATGAGCAGGAAGGGTAAAGAGAAAGGAGAGTCTTTCAATGTTTATTATGCTAATTGCCGTAGTGCTAGGAATAAGATGGACGAGTTGAGATTAGTTGCTAGTGTAGGTAACATTGATGTATTTGCCTTAACTGAGACGTGGTTTAATTCAAAAAGTCGGGACATGCCTGCGGAATGTCATATTCAGGGTTTTAAATTGTTCCAAGAAGATAGAAGTATTGAGAGGGGGGGTGGGGTGGCATTGTATGTCCGAGATCGCTTGAACTGTTGCATAAAAACGGGTATTAAGTCTGAAGTAACACATACAGAGTCTGTTTGGATAGAATTTTCAGAGGGGCATGAAAAATTAATTTTAGGTGTGATATACCGTCCTCCAAATTTAGATAGGGACCAGGGGAGACTACTATGGGAGGAAATTGTTAGGGCCACAAGGCACGATAATGTAGTAATTCTAGGAGACTTTAACTTTAGTCATATTGATTGGAATTTCTTGACTGGGAATTTAGAATCATACGACTTCTTAGAAGTATTTCAGGTTTGTTTTTTGAAGCAGTTTGTGACAGAGCCTACAAGGGGAAATAACCTGCTTGACTTAGTTATGGCAAACAATGAATCCCTTGTTAATAATTTAGAAATTTCAGAGGAACTGGGTGCTAGCGACCACAAATCAATTACATTTAGCATTGAATGGAAGTACGATAGTAGCGATAACTCAGTAACAGTCCCAGATTTTCGCTTAGCAGATTACGATGGGCTTAGAGAACACTTATCATCTGTTGACTGGGGTAACGCTCAAAGAGCGTTTATCCCATATAAAGAAATTAGATCAAATAGAAATGACCCAAAATGGATGAATAATAGGCTCAAATATCTACTAGGGCATAAGAAAGGAATTTATAGGCGTATCAAAAGAGGTGAGGGTCATCTTATGAATCAGTATATTGACATTAAGAGGGACATTAAAAAGGGGATAAGAAAATCTAAAAGGGACTATGAAATTAAAGTTGCTAGGGATTCTAAAACTAACCCAAAAAGTTTTTTCCAGGTCTATAGAACAAAAGTTAGAGATAAGATAGGTCCCCTTAAAAAATAACTATGGGCATCTTACTGACAAAGAGAATGAAATGTGCTTGATTTTAAATAATTATTTTCTCTCAGTTTTTACACAGGAAGACACTAACAATATTCCAGTAATTAATTTTTACAGTGGGCTAGAAGAAGATAAATTATGTAACATCACAGTCACTAGTGAGATGGTTGTGAAGCAGATAGACAGACTGAAGCAAAATAAGTCGCCGGGTCCTGATGAGGTTTTTTCAAGGGTTCTTAAGGAATGCAAAATGGAACTCTGTGAACCATTAACTAATATTTTTAATTTATCTCTTCAAACAGGTGTAGTGTCTGATATGTGGAAGATAGCTAATGTAACTCCTATTTTTAAAACAGGGGACAAGTCGTTACCGTCAAATTACCGCCCAATAAGCCTGACCTCAATTGTAGGCAAATTACTAGAGTCAATTATAGCTGAGATTATAAGAAGCCATCTCGATAAGCATAGCTTGATTAATGATGTGAACTGCAACATCATGGAATCTTGGTTCAGAGGACATCTACAAGACCTTCTTCACGGCTGCTGCAACTAACCCATCTCTTTGGGAAGGACCTACTTCCACTGGGGAATCCCGCCTACCAGTGACTGCCCTCGTCTGCTGCCCGTCCCTATCCACTGACGCCTATATAACCGCCAGTCTTCTTACCTTTGCTCCAGATTCTCCTCCACCACGATGCTGTGAACACTAACTCCAAGGCCAAGGGACTGATTACCTCATCTTTTGTATATAGTTCTACTGTCTTCCTATTATGTCCTAGAATCTGTATTGATAAAGCCACTGGATGGCGAAACGTCTACAATAAAGATATCCAGATGTTGCACATGTGTCTTAACTTTCATCTTGATTAATGATACTCAGCATGGATTCACAAGAGGCCGGTCTTGTCTAACTAATTTATTAACTTTCTTCAGTAAAGCTTTTGAGGTTGTTGACCACAATAAAGAATTTTATATTATTTACTTAGATTTTAGTAAGGCTTTTGATAGAGTTCCGCACCATAGACTGTTAAAGAAAGTGGCAGCTCATGGCATTGGGGAAAAAGTGCTCTCGTGGATCGAGTCATGGCTCACTGACAGGAAGCAGAGAGTGTCCATAAATGGGGTTAAATCCGAATGGGGATCTGTAACAAGTGGCGTTCCACAGGGATCAGTCTTGGGCCCGTTGTTGTTTATAATATACATCAATGATCTTGATGAGGGAATTACTAGTGCTATGAGCAAATTCGCCGATGACACAAAGATAGGTAGGATAATTGATTCAAACGTAGATGTTATGGAACTTCAGGAGGATTTTAACAAACTCTATTCTTGGTCAGAAAAGTGGCAGATGCAGTTCAATGTAGATAAATGCAAGGTTCTGAAGCTTGGGAGTGCCCATAACCCTAGTACTTATAAGTTAAATGATATAGAACTTAGCCATACAGATTGCGAAAAGGACTTGGGGGTTATGGTGAGCAGCAACCTTAAACCAAGACAGCAATGCCTAAGCGTACGTAATAAGGCAAATAGATTACTGGGATTTATATCAAGAAGTGTAAGCAACAGAAGTCCAGAGGTCATACTGCAGCTTTATACATCATTAGTAAGGCCTCACCTAGATTATGCAGCTCAGTTCTGGTCTCCGTATTACAAAATGGACATAAATTCGTTAGAAAACATTCAGCGTAGGATGACTAAATTAATACATAGCATTAGAAATCTTCCTTATGAAGAAAGATTGAAGACTCTTAAGTTACATTCACTTGTTAGACGAAGAATGAGGGGAGACCTGATCGAAGTGTATAAGTGGAAGATAGGTATTAATAAAGGGGATATTAATAAGGTCTTGAGGATGTCTCTCCAAGAGAGAACCCGCAGTAATGGATTTAAATTAGATAAGTTTAGATTTAGAAAGGACATAGGAAAGTATTGGTTTGGAAATAGGGTAGTTGATGAGTGGAACAGTCTACCTAGTTGGGTTATTGAGGCTGGGACTTTGGGTAGTTTCAAATTTAGGTTGGATAAGTACATGAGTGGGAGGGGTTGGATTTGAGTGGGACTTTCACATCAGAGCTTATTTCTTGGGTGGCATTGAAAATTGGGTTGGGCAAATGTTTTGTTAGTGGGATGAATTGTAAAGGACCTGCCTAGTATGGGCCAGCAGGCCTCCTGCAGTGTTCCTCCTTTCTTATGTTCTTTTACCCATAATCAAACATGTATAGACCAAAACCAAAGGGAAAACCGGACAAAAGATGAGGCGGATGAGAGACAAAAGTGCAACACTTCCTCTCGCCACAGCAGCCACGTGATCACTGAGAAGTCTCTGTAGAGTGTGGCGGCAGGTCGTGACGTCACGCTAACGGCTACTACCCGGCATAATGCACTGACGATAAAAGACGGGGCGCTCACCTGGTATAATACCATGACCAGCACTGAAGTCTCTGCTACACAAGAACACAACAGACCTTCTCAAATCCATCTACCAACAGAAATATTTGTCTAACCTAATTTTATGCTACCCAAGTAATAACTTTTATTACCTTTTACTCATGTACAAGTTGATTGTTCTACCTTATTGTATTACTACTACTACTACTACAACTTATATTACTACTACCACTAGTATTGCACCTCACTCTGAGCCTATATATACCCTCCGTGTCCATGTATTGTTTGTAACACTATGTACAGAAGATGAGGTAATCAGTCCCTCAACCTAGGAGTAGGTGCGAACAGCACCATAGTCGTGGAGAAAGCTCCTGGAGAGCGAAACGTTGCCACAAAAAAAAATGTCACATTAATTGCACTTGTGTCCTTTAACTTCACATACATCTCACCTCCTGACGTTGTTTCAGACTATGGAATAAATACACTTCTCCAGGCTGAGGGACTAACCACCTCAAAACTTGATTTTCAAGGGTGATGGACTGATAACATTGTCTTCACATCTCTTCTGCTTCTACCAACTTTTCTGTACTCGACTGAAAAAGCCTACTGTGTAGGCGAAATGTTTCGAAATAAAGATACCTAACTGTTTCATATATGCCTTACCTAACAACCTGTCGGTATTTTATACCTTTTTAATATTGAGCATGTATAGTGTCTAGAAAGCTGTTATATTGATAGCTCTCTTCGTTACCCCAGTTATCAGATGATAAGTGCTCTCTAAGCCCATTGAAAACTGCTAAGCGAAAATCTGGGACCGTTAGTGATTTATCCCTACTAGTATACTTCAATTCAGGTAATTGATTTGTATGACCTACTTCCACTGGGGAATCCCGCCTTCCAGTGACTATGCCCATGTCTGCTACCCGTCCTTTTCCATCCGATGTGTGTATATAAGCACCAGCCTTCTTGCCTGTGCCCCAGATTCTTCACGACTACGGTGCTCTTCACACCAATTTCAAGACTGAGGGACTGATTACCTCAACTTTTGTATATAGTTCATATCTTCCAGTTATGTCCTTGAATTTGTATTGATAAAGTCACTGGCTGGCAAAACGTCTACAATAAAGATACCCAGATGTTGCACATGTTTAATTTTGATTGCTGTCTTGGTTTAAAGTTGCTGCTTACCATAACTCTCAAGTCCTTTTCGCAATTTGTTTGGCTAAGTTCTGTATTATTTAGCTTATAAGTGCTAGAGTTATGGACTTTGCATTTATCAACATTGAACTACATGTGCCACTTTTCTGACCACTAATTGAGTTTCTCTAAATCCTCCTGAATTCCGTGACATCTACGTTTGAATCAATTGTCCTACCTATATTCGTGTCATCAGTGAATTTGCTCATATCACTAGTAATTCCCTCGTCAAAGTGGGCCTAAAACTGATCCTTGTGGAACACCACTTGTTACAGACACCCACACAGAGCTAACCTCATTTATGCACACTGCTTTCTGTTCGTGAGCCATGACTCGATCCATGACAGCACCTTTTCCCCAATACCATGAGTTGCCACTTTCTTTACAAGTCTCTGGTGTGGTACTCTGTCATCGTCTTAGCTTCTATGACGGTACTCAGGAGTTTGTTTCACTCATCCACAACTCTATTACCAAATATTTCCAACTTAAAGCCATTGCTTCGACTTTTATTTTTATTATTTTTATTATCACACCGGCCGATTCCCACCAAGGCAGGGTGGCCCGAAAAAGAAAAACTTTCACCATCATTCACTCCATCACTGTCTTGCCAGAAGGGTGCTTTACACTACAGTTTTTAAACTGCAACATTAACACCCCTCCTTCAGAGTGCAGGCACTGTACTTCCCATCTCCAGGACTCAAGTCCGGCCTGCCGGTTTCCCTGAATCCCTTCATAAATGTTACTTTGCTCACACTCCAACAGCACGTCAAGTATTAAAAACCATTTGTCTCCATTCACTCCTATCAAACACGCTCACGCATGCCTGCTGGAAGTCCAAGCCCCTCGCACACAAAACCTCCTTTACCCCCTCCCTCCAACCCTTCCTAGGCCGACCCCTACCCCGCCTTCCTTCCACTACAGACTGATACACTCTTGAAGTCATTCTGTTTCGCTCCATTCTCTCTACATGTCCGAACCACCTCAACAACCCTTCCTCAGCCCTCTGGACAACAGTTTTGGTAATCCCGCACCTCCTCCTAACTTCCAAACTACGAATTCTCTGCATTATATTCACACCACACATTGCCCTCAGACATGACATCTCCACTGCCTCCAGCCTTCTCCTCGCTGCAACATTCATCACCCACGCTTCACACCCATATAAGAGCGTTGGTAAAACTATACTCTCATACATTCCCCTCTTTGCCTCCAAGGACAAAGTTCTTTGTCTCCACAGACTCCTAAGTGCACCACTCACTCTTTTTCCCTCATCAATTCTATGATTCACCTCATCTTTCATAGACCCATCCGCTGACACGTCCACTCCCAAATATCTGAATACGTTCACCTCCTCCATACTCTCTCCCTCCAATCTGATATTCAATCTTTCATCACCTAATCTTTTTGTTATCCTCATAACCTTACTCTTTCCTGTATTCACCTTTAATTTTCTTCTTTTGCACACCCTACCAAATTCATCCACCAATCTCTGCAACTTCTCTTCAGAATCTCCCAAGAGCACAGTGTCATCAGCAAAGAGCAGCTGTGACAACTCCCACTTTGTGTGTGATTCTTTATCTTTTAACTCCACGCCTCTTGCCAAGACCCTCGCATTTACTTCTCTTACAACCCCATCTATAAATATATTAAACAACCACGGTGACATCACACATCCTTGTCTAAGGCCTACTTTTACTGGGAAAAAATTTCCCTCTTTCCTACATACTCTAACTTGAGCCTCACTATCCTCGTAAAAACTCTTCACTGCTTTCAGTAACCTACCTCCTACACCATACACTTGCAACATCTGCCACATTGCCCCCCTATCCACCCTGTCATACGCCTTTTCCAAATCCATAAATGCCACAAAGACCTCTTTAGCCTTATCTAAATACTGTTCACTTATATGTTTCACTGTAAACACCTGGTCCACACACCCCCTACCTTTCCTAAAGCCTCCTTGTTCATCTGCTATCCTATTCTCCGTCTTACTCTTAATTCTTTCAATTATAACTCTACCATACACTTTACCAGGTACACTCAACAGACTTATCCCCCTATAATTTTTGCACTCTCTTTTATCCCCTTTGCCTTTATACAAAGGAACTATGCATGCTCTCTGCCAATCCCTAGGTACCTTACCCTCTTCCATACATTTATTAAATAATTGCACCAACCACTCCAAAACTACATCCCCACCTGCTTTTAACATTTCTATCTTTATCCCATCAATCCCGGCTGCCTTACCCCCTTTCATTTTACCTACTGCCTCACGAACTTCCCCCACACTCACAACTGGCTCTTCCTCACTCCTACAAGATGTTATTCCTCCTTGCCCTATACACGAAATCACAGCTTCCCTATCTTCATCAACATTTAACAATTCCTCAAAATATTCCTTCCATCTTCCCAATACCTCTAACTCTCCATTTAATAACTCTCCTCTCCTATTTTTAACAGACAAATCCATTTGTTCTCTAGGCTTTCTTAACTTGTTAATCTCACTCCAAAACTTTTTCTTATTTTCAACAAAATTTGTTGATAACATCTCACCCACTCTCTCATTTGCTCTCTTTTTACATTGCTTCACCACTCTCTTAACTTCTCTCTTTTTCTCCATATACTCTTCCCTCCTTGCATCACTTCTACTTTGTAAAAATTTCTCATATGCTAACTTTTTCTCCCTTACTACTCTCTTTACATCATCATTCCACCAATCGCTCCTCTTCCCTCCTGCACCCACTTTCCTGTAACCACAAACTTCTGCTGAACACTCTAACACTACATTTTTAAACCTACCCCATACCTCTTCGACCCCATTGCCTATGCTCTCATTAGCCCATCTATCCTCCAATAGCTGTTTATATCTTACCCTAACTGCCTCCTCTTTTAGTTTATAAACCTTTACCTCTCTCTTCCCTGATGCTTCTATTCTCCTTGTATCCCATCTACCTTTTACTCTCAGTGTAGCTACAACTAGAAAGTGATCTGATATATCTGTGGCCCCTCTATAAACATGTACATCCTGAAGTCTACTCAACAGTCTTTTATCTACCAATACATAATCCAACAAACTACTGTCATTTCGCCCTACATCATATCGTGTATACTTATTTATCCTCTTTTTCTTAAAATATGTATTACCTATAACTAAACCCCTTTCTATACAAAGTTCAATCAAAGGGCTCCCATTATCATTTACACCTGGCACCCCAAACTTACCTACCACACCCTCTCTAAAAGTTTCTCCTACTTTAGCATTCAAGTCCCCTACCACAATTACTCTCTCACTTGGTTCAAAGGCTCCTATACATTCACTTAACATCTCCCAAAATCTCTCTCTCTCCTCTGCATTCCTCTCTTCTCCAGGTGCATACACGCTTATTATGACCCACTTCTCGCATCCAACCTTTACTTTAATCCACATAATTCTTGAATTTACACATTCATATTCTCTTTTCTCCTTCCATAACTGATCATTTAACATTACTGCTACCCCTTCCTTTGCTCTAACTCTCTCAGATACTCCAGATTTAATCCCATTTATTTCCCCCCACTGAAACTCTCCTACCCCCTTCAGCTTTGTTTCGCTTAGGGCCAGGACATCCAACTTCTTTTCATTCATAACATCAGCAATCATCTGTTTCTTGTCATCCGCACTACATCCACGCACATTTAAGCAACCCAGTTTTATAAAGTTTTTCTTCTTCTCTTTTTTAGTAATTGTATACAGGAGAAGGGGTTACTAGCCCATTGCTCCCGGCATTTTAGTCGCCTCATACGACACGCATGGCTTACGGAGGAAAGATTCTTTTCCACTTCCCCATGGACAATAGAAGAAATAAAAAAGAACAAGAGCTATTTAGAAAAAGGAGAAAAACCTAGATGTATGTATATATATATATGCATGTGCGTGTCTATGAAGTGTGACCAAAGTGTAAGTAGGAGTAGCAAGATATCCCTGTTATCTTAGCGTGTTTATGAGACAGAAAAAGAAACCAGCAATCCTACCATCATGCAAAACAGTTACAGGTTTTTGTTTCACAGTCATCTGGCAGGACGGTAGTACTTCCCTGGGTGGTTGCTGTCTACCAACCTACTACCTATATCTAGGCTAGATATTTTTAACACACTATTTATATCCCCTTTATTTATTCCTGTTTTCCATTTATACACCTCAATCATATCCCCCCTAATTCTACGCCTTTCGAGAGAGTGCAGATTCAGGGCCCTCAGTCTATCCTCATAAGGAAGATTTCTGATACATGGGATCAACTTTGTCATCCTCCTCTGTACATTAGGCCTAAATGAGGCCTAACCAAAGAAGGACTTCTGTTATTTATACTTCTTGATATGAAGCCAAGGATTCTGCTAGGTTTATTGAGAACACTTATGCACTGTTGTCTTGCTTTCAGATTACTGCTAACCAGAACTCCAAAACCCTTCTTCGCAATCAGTAATATTAAGATCTACATTATTTAGTGTATACGTCGCATGGTTATTTTCCTGTCTAACATTTAGAACTTTGCATTTGTCAATATTAAACTGCATCTGCCACTTCTCCGACCATTGCATCAGTCTATTCAAATCATCCTGGAGTGCTCTAGTGTCCTCATGAGAATGAATTGGACAGCCTATTTTGGTGTCATCAGCAAATTTGCTTATATCGCTATTTATTCCCTCATCTATATCGTTTATGTAAATTGTGAACAACAACGGGCCCAACACTGACCCCTGAGGAACACTGCACGTAACGTGCCCCGATTCTGATTTCTCCTCATTTATGCAAACTCTCTGCTGCCTATTTGTCAACCATGCCTCTACCCAGGAAATAATTTCTCCTCCTATTCCATGTGCCTTAATAGCTTCAATAGCCTCTGATGTGGAACTCTGTCGAAAGCCTTACTGAAGTCCATATACACAATATCATATTTAATACCATGATCTACCTCCGCAAATACCTTAGTGAGAAAAGTTAGCAAATTCGTAAGACAGGAACGTTCCTTTGTAAAACCGAGCTGAGATTCATTAATCAATTTATGCCTTCAAGATGACTATGAATTACCTAGGCAATTATTGATTCCATAAATTTTCCCAATATGGAGGTATGGCTTATTGGTTTATAGTTCGAAGCTAAGGACCTGTCACCTGCCTTTTAAATAGGTATTACATTTGCCACTTTTCACTTGTCTGGCACTATGCCAGTTTGTAGTGATAAACTGAAAAAATTAGCCAAAGGTATGCTAAGTACCTCTTTACATTCCTTTAAAACCTTTGCAAACAGTTCATCAGGACCTGGGGATTTGTTAGGTTTTAATTTTTCTATTTGTCTGAGGACCATGTCACTAGTTACCCCAACAGTGCATAGTTTATTTTCGTCCTGTTCTACATAATTCATTATTTTCTGGAATTTCGCTAGTAAGTATTGAAAAGTTCACACATTTCCTTATCTCTGTCAGTGATGTGATCTGACCTGAGTTACTCTTAAGTGGGTCTATCTTGTCCCTAATCTTACTTCTGTATACCTGAAAGAACCCTTTTGGGTTAATCTTCGAATCCCTTGTGACTTTAGCCTCATAATTCATTTTTACTTTCTTATTCCTTTTTATTTCTCTCTTTAATTGAATGTATTGATTTCTTAACTCTCCATCCCCTCTTTTGATTTGCCTATATAAGCCTCTCTTTTGACCAGTAAGAAGTTTTAATCTATTATTTATCCATTTGAGATCATTTTTGTTAGATCTAATTTCCCTACTTGGAACAAAAGTTGTTTGTGCACTATGTTCTGAAGCACATCACATTGGCAATGAACACCACCTGGGTGGGCTAAATTAGGATGGCCTGACTATGGGTCAGGCCATCCCAATTTAACCCACCCAGGTAATTTCTCAGTCCCATAAAGTCGGCCAGGCGGAAGCCTGCAACAATGACTTTATCGCAGTTATCTGGGTAATTCCATAATATATTGAAACTAAGTGATTTGTTAAGAAAGTTAATTAATTAGTTAGGCAGGAACAGCCCTTCGTGAATCCATGCTGAGTATCATTAATAAAATTATGCTTTTCAAGATGGCTTTTATATTATCAGCTATAATTGACTCTAGTAATTTGCCTAAAATTGAGGTCAGGCTTATTGGGCAGTAATCTGGCGGTGACGACTTGTTTGCTGTTTTAAAAATAGAAATTACATTGGCCATCTTCCACATATCAGACTCTACACTTGTTTGAAAAGATATATTAAAAATATTAGTCAATGGTTCATACAGTTCCAGTCTGCATTCCTCAAGAACCCTTAAAAAACTCATCTGAACCTGTGGATTTATATTGCATTCGTCTCTCGACCTCCAGGGAGAGAGGACGCACGCCTAGTAGCTACACCTGCCCTCTGGTGGTGACCTTTAGCAACTGGAAGGCAAAATGGCGTATCGAGTGGGTCAGCGGATCAACATTGTTTGTATACAGCTGGTACATGGCACGCTCACTGGAGAAACGATGAATACATTGCTACCCGCCATCATCAGAGACGTCTATGGTGTCCCCAACGATGAAGTATATGGTGTAGCCTTAAATGGGATGACCAGAGAATTCCTGAAACTGAATCGTACTGGCGTCTACGACAGACTTGTTGACGAGTACCAGGAGAGGAAGGTGACTGTGAACTCGGCAGTGGACGTCATCTTGCACGACGTATCTAGGTACTATACGTGGGTGAAGGTGAGAAACGTCCCTTTCGAGGCGACTGCGTATAGTATACAGGAGGTCTTCAACAGTTATGGTAAAGTTCATTCAGCTACGATGGGAGTATGGAAAGATGGGCCACACGAGGGACGACCTGAGGGTTCTTATACCCTCAAAATGACGTTGGCTAGGCCTATACCGTCCTACGTCATGCTAGTGGGTTACAGGACGCAGGTCTTTGTGCACTATGCCGGCCAGAGAAGGACCTGTCGATTATGTAGCTCCTACGACCATATGGCAGCACAGTGTTCTAGGAGGCAGCCTACCAGGGCTCCTAGTACGTTGGCAGTGGAGCACAGGCCTTGTGAGTTGATGCAGGAGTTGGGAGAGGAGGAAGCAGGGACGAGTGGTCGTTGGAGTGAAGAGGTTGATCGGGAAGTACCGACGGTCGGTACCTGTGTTACACTCCCGGTGGGCACGGGGGAGCAGACAGGACCGTCGGGGGCTCCATCAGGAAGGAACGATGTTCCTCAGGAAGATTTACTGGAAGACGTGTTGAGAGGTTTTTTGGACCGGTCGGGGACCTCCTCCTTAAGTGCTGCCGAGGCTGATGTGAGGGAGGAACAGCAGTCTGTGGTACAAACATTGTGTGGAACTCGCTTAGAGCAAGTGGTGGAGGTGGAGGTCCATCAGGAGCATTTGTCGGATGAAGACGTGTGTGGGTAGTGGTTCTAGGAAAAGGCCGGCTGGCACGGTTGAGGCCGAGGAGGTACTCACGCCGGGGCAGAGGCCGGGCAAAAAAGCTTGGGCAAAGGATGAGGAGTTGCTGGACCAAAAGGATCTAGTGGATCCTGATTTATGTAGTGAAAGGGTAAAAGGTGGGGAGGGAGCCAGGGGAAAGTCTGGTGAGGCGTCGGGTCGACGCACAGGAAAAGGTATGATAGGCAAGCCATAGAGGCATAGAGGAAAGCCGCCGTTCTTATAAATTTCAGGTGTGTCACTCTAAATGTGAACGGTCTCAAGGCTGAGATCAAAACTGTGTGGTTAGTATGGTTCTTACGCAGGTTCCAGGTGGATGTGTGTTTCTTGCAGGAACACAATCATAAGATTGGTAGTGAGTTGTTGTTGCATGGGTATAAGTTGTACGTTAGTTGTGCTTGGCAGTTGAAAGGGGGGGGTGGCGATAGCGATAAAGAAGACCAACCCCTTGCGTGTCACGGGCTGGGAGGAGGCAGGGGGAAGGGGTTGTGCGGGTAGATGGTGTATGGGGTGATAGAAGGGCATGTTTCATAGGAGTGTATGTGCCGGCGTCGAGCAACACAAGGGTAAAAGTGGATTTTGTGAGGGAAGACTTATTGTACCATCTGTGGGAATTGCCTACCATCACGATTATTGGTGGGGATTGGAATTGTGTAATTCGGGGCCAGGATGTTGAACCGAGGGGGGCGGGTTGTGTATTAAGTGTTCTGAGGGATGTGTTGAGGGACGTGGGTGTCGTAGATGTTGCAGGGGGAGGAGGTTATATGGTGGAGCACACGTTCATTCGCAGGGGGTATGCTGCAAGACTAGACAGGATTTACGTCATGCAGGGATTGGAGGTCGGGAGGGTGCAGACTTTTGATGTGGGTTTCTCGGACCATAGGGCTGTGATAGTGGATCTGTCGTGGGAAGGTGCCGTGCATATTTACCCCGGCTATTAGAAGTTGAATGTGCGGCTCCTCAGGGGGAAGTGGGGGAGGAACGGGTTTTAAGGAGTGGTGGAATTGGTTTTGGGGAGCTAGGGATCGGGCTATGGAGCCTGTAGAATGGTGGGAGTTGCGGGTGAAACCTGGGATCGCGAATTTTTATAGGGTCAAGGGCCGTGAGGAAGCGAGATGGAGATATGGTTTGCAGAATTATTTGGAGGGACAGTTGCAGGCATGTTACGGGAGAGGGGGTGGGGAGGGGAAAGATATAGCACTGCTTCGAGGTAGGATTGAGGAGATTCATAATGAACGTTTTGACGCGATACATTTTCGTTCAGGGTTGGACGATGTGTTGTGGGGGGATAAACCGACCGGGTATGTGTTGCGTAAGTTTAAGGAGCGTAGGAGAGTGACCACGTTATTGCAGTTAGAGACTAGTGCCGGGGTGGGGGATTACCTGGAAGGTGTGGTCCTCATCTCCACTGAGAGTATGAGCATTTATGCAGGTAAATGGTTCAGGAGAAAATGGAGAGAGTGTGGGAGGCGGGGCACCTGGCAGGCGTCTTTCGGTAGGGGGGTTCATAATGCTATAGGAGAAAAGGATAGGGTGGGGTTGGAGGCTGATATTAGTGAGGCTGAGGTGGCAGACGCGGTCTTCAGCATGCACATGGGTAAGGCGCCAGGCATTGACGGTTTGCCTATTGATTTTTATAGGGCTCATGGGGGTGCATGAGGCATTGTTTAGTTGGGGTTTTGAAAAATATGCTAGATGGACAGAGAATGGGTGAGTCACAACGTACAGGCATAGTAGTATTAGTACCAAAGAAGGAAGGGGCGCGGGCGCTGAGTGCTTTCTGGGCAATTTCCTTAATGTGCGCAGACTATAAGGTGTTCGCAAAGATTCTAGGGAATAGAATGAAGGCGGTTCTTGGATCGCTTTTACACGGTCAGTTTGGGATTCCAAGGAGGAGTATGCGGGATGGACACGGGTGCATAAGGGATTTCTTAGAGGGCTGTGGAGGGGGGGGGGTTCTAGGGGTAGATTGGGAGAATGCATATGATTGTGTGGACAGGGTGTTTTTGCGTGAGAGTTTGTGTGATCTGGGTTTTGGTGCCAAGGTGGTAGGGTGGGTGGATGCATTGTATGCGAGGGCGATCATGCGTGTGCAGTTGAACGGTAGGTTGGGTTCTGGGATTCGTATGGAGAGGGGTTTGCAGCAGGGTTGCCCGCTTTCACAGCTATTATTTGCTTGTGTTCAGAACCCATTTTATGAGCTTGTAGACCGAGAGTTGTGTGGGGAGGGGATTGAGGGGAATGACGGGGGGGGGTTGTGGGTTACGTTGATGATACGACGATCTTACTTAGTGGAAGGGAGGATTTTTCAAGGGTGGGTAGAGTCATCGAGAAGTTTGGGGCCGTAACAGGAATGAGGGTAAACAAAAGCAAGTCGATGTTGTCAGGGGTGGGCACCTGGGTAGGCGGGAGATTGGGTCAGGGGTTTGGATGGAATGTCGTGGAACGGATTAAGATTTGTGGGATTTGGTACACAGCAGACAGGCAGGACAGTAGAAAGATTAATTCAGAGGCAGTTAGGGACAGGGCAGTGGGTAGGCTACGTGGCCATCGGGCCAGAGATGTTACATTGCACCAAAGGGCTGTGATTGTGAATTCGTTGGTATACAGTAAGGTTTGGGGAGCGGCGGCAGTATATCCCTTGAGAAATTGTGATGTAACAGACATCCAGAGGAGGGCATTAAGGTATATATGGGGTTATGGGAGGGCGTGGTTGGGACGTGACGTAGTAATGACTGGGGTGCATCAGGGGGGATTGGGTTTGTTGGCATTGGGGCCCAGGGTGAGGGCAATATACGTCAAGGTGAGATACCTCAGTGAGGGGGGGTCTGGGGGCGGCGTGTGGGGGAGGTGATGAGGGACTTACGTTGTTGGTGGAGTGGGAGGGACCTGGAGGTGTGTGAGGATATGTTGAGGTATATGTTAAGAGTGCGAGATGTGTGTCATTTGCGAATAGGGAGGCTGGTGGGAGTTGAGTATTTTCGGGAGACGCTGCAAGGGGTGGCTGTCTTCCCCACATATGATTGGAGGGTAATATGGGAGGAATTTCGAAAGCTAAGAATGCCTGCAAGGGTGAGAGAAGTGGTCTACAGATTCCTCATGGGGATATTGGCGTCAAAAGAGGTGTTGAGGCAGATGGGATATGTGAGTGATGCTTCATGTGTGCATTGTGGTGACTGTGGTGACGTGGAAAATGCTTTCCATGTGGTGTACTTTTGTCCTTTATTGGAAAATGTAAGGGTGTGGTTGAGGGGTGTTTTTGGATTATTGGGGGGGAAGGGGGGTCCTTAGGGCTTCACTTTTAGACGTGGGAGGAGTGTCTAATGAGGTAGCGAGGGCGTTAAGGTATATCATGGTTGATTTTTTGTATGTTTCTTGGGGAATGAGGGAGGTGGGGGGTAATGTCAGGATCAAGGCCTTAGCGGCGAGTTTTTATAGGTCGATGGGTAAGAATAGGAGCTTATATGGGGGTCAGTGGGTTACTCTTTTTCCGGAGAGTTATCGGGGACTGACTGTGGCACGACTCCTACAGTTGGTGCCGGGGAAAGGCAGCAAGGGGTTGGTTTCCGGAGGTGAGTGATGAGTACTTGGAGATGATTGTAGTAAGGAAGAGAAGAGATGGTGGATGCTCCAGTGGTGTATGTGAGATAACATGATGTAAGGCCTGTCTGTGTGAGGGCCTTTGTGTGTGTGTGTATGTGTGTGTGTGTGTTGAGTGTGTGTGTTGTTGCGTGTGGTGTGTGTGTGTGTTGTGTGTCTGTGTGTGTGTCTGTGTGTGTGAGTCTGTGTGTGTGGGTGGGGTGTTCTGTTATTGAAATGGGGCTTCTGTGAGAGAGGTGGAGGTTTTTTGGTAAGATTTTCTTGCTTCTGTGGGTTCGCCAAGGCGTCCTTTCGATACTTTTCAAAGACGGACCAAACTGAAAATATTTAGGAAATAATGAGCTAAGAATTATTTGTTGTAAAAGCTGTGGGGTTTGTTTTTGTTGCCCGAGAGACTAATGTTATGATTCCTATCCTATTTAACAACTGTAGTACGGGCGAGGTGCCTGCGTGCACCAGGCTCGTGTATTTCCTGTATATTTAACTTTGTCAATGTTAGATGTTCTGTGTACGAGAGTGGGCATTGTACATTGCCCTATTCAGTATTTCTTCCTGTTTGGAAGTTAATGAGGTAGGAACGTATATACACACGGATTAAGGGTATATTTCACCTGTTCATTCTGTGTACCTTGTGGGTGATGGGAGGAGGCACACATCTTAAAAAAAAATTTCTTATAATTTATCATTTATTCTAGAGTATGCAAAGTTCCATATGATGTGTATTTGGGTTATATGGGGTGTGGGGAGTACGATTTAGTCTCCTCGAAAACATTGTCAGGGGGTTTTAGTTTTCGAGAATCTATGTACGTAATATGTTACTATACAAAACAATTGTATGAGAAATGATTTGGTGTATACTTAATGTTTTGTATATAAAGTTTTCATACAAAATATGCATAAGTGTAACAGGTTTTGTTTTGTAGCTTTTGTTGTTAAGGAATGCTCATGTGTAGGTTCTTCTGTGTCATTCCTAGTTAGGCTTCTTTTTTTCTCAGCGTTGAGCCTTTTTTTGTTAAGTTTTATGTATAACAACATGTAGATTGCATACTGTGTCCTTAAATAAAAAAAAAAAAAATTATGTTGCTTCAATCGGTCTCTCTGTTCGACAACCATATCACTAGCGACTGTGATATTACATGATTTACCTTCTTCAGGCCCACAATAAAAATTAATTATAGTGTCTTCCTGTGCAAAAACCGAGAGAAAATAATTATTAAAAATTGCACACATTTCATTCTCCTTGTCAGTATGATGCCCAGAGTTACTTTTAAGGGAACCTATCTTATCTCTAACTTTCGTTCTATAAACCTGGAAAAAACGTTTTGGGTTAGTTTTCGAATCCCAAGGAACTTTAATTTCGTAATCCCGTTTAGCTTTTATTATCCTCTATCTAACATCCCTCTTAATGTCACTGTATTGATTCACAAGATGACCCTCACCTCTTTTGATGCACCTATAAATTCCTTTCTTCTGCCCATAAATTCCTTTCTTCTGCCCATAAATTCCTTTCTTCTGCCCATAAATTCCTTTCTTCTGCCCATAAATTCCTTTCTTCTGCCCATAAATTCCTTTCTTCTGCCCATAAATTCCTTTCTTCTGCCCATAAATTCCTTTCTTCTGCCCATAAATTCCTTTCTTTATTCTCATTTTTTCATTAACGTCATATTGCATATTATCAACAGTAAATGGGTTATGCCAGTATACAGAGGCAATATCAGAATTGTATATTTTTAGAAATATATACGTAAGGATAAATGCTATTGATACATACAGTAAATTTCGTTAAAGTCTTTAATATTTGACAGATGTTAAATGTATATAAACAATTTCTTCTCAAATATTCATATAGTTACATTCGACTGTACAAGTAAATTGTCTTGTAAGATCTTACATTTCACAGATAACATTGTATATACCACTACATGCAATATCATTGAAATACAAATGATAACCATGATCAAGCAGTGCACAATTTTGAGCTGTTCCACCATTTGGCGTTTGGTTGTTGTCACATCCATAGTTTGCCCAGTAAGGTGTTCCCATCTGTACAGGTTCTTGGTCTATCCACAGCCACACTCCTTCATGTCCCTCGTCTGTGGCGCCGATCCAGTAATGAGCTGTAGGGAAACCTAGAACGGGGAAAAATGAACCTCGTCAGTATGCATATCACGTATTTTATTTTTTACATTGTTTATTCTATAACTTTTTATCAAAAACTCGTGCAATGCAGATTGTAATGAAAAAAAACTCTCTCAGAAAAAAAAATAATAAATAGAATAAACAAAATCTTTTTTTACGAAAGAAAAAAAAACAGGCTAGAGTGCCTTTAAAAGTGGCCTAATATAATTCCATCTACCAGACCATTGATAAGCACAAAACATACGTTAAGTAAAAGGACACAAGTGTAACTAGTGCGACATTTTATTGTGGTATAATTTAAAGAGTAAGGATATGAACAATTTGAAACCGTGAATGTGACATTCAGCAGGAGTGTCCCGATTTTTCATATTAAACCACGTCTCTGTTATGGCAAATACATCAATCTTACCTGCACTTGCAACTAATCTCAACTCGTCTATTAGTATAACATAAATTTAGAATCCCTCCCTTCTCTTTTGTCTTCCTGCTCATTTCCGTTTCTCCACTATCCCAGTTACTGCCCTCATCACTTAGTCCCACTTGCTTTTCAATATTCACCAATAACTCTACCTCGTTCTGCCTATAACTGGTGTCCTAAAACTCACAGTATCGCTACACTGAGAATTCATTGCTTTTTCACAAAAAAACCCATATTACTAACTAGTTTTAGTTTAAAGACCTAACAACTCTCTACACTGCATTGGCCAGGTCCCCCACCCCAAACCTAGGTAAGTGAACCCCATCCCTGGCATACATGTCATATCTGCCGTCTCTGAATGTTACAGCATTTTGCTTAGTGTTTGTCCAGCCAGCAATTGACACCAATTGCCTGGACAACCATTTATTTCCAACTCCTCTCCTTGGCAAAATACCACATATCACAGGGTTCCCTCTCATCTTCCTAATTATGTCTATTGCTGTCCTGTACCTGCTATTCATGTCCTCACTCCTGCATCTGCCAACATCGTTGCCTCCAACACAGATAAAAGGATTTCTCCCATTACCTTTCATGATGTCGTCTAGACGGCTAACAGTGTCCTTCATCCCAGGTCCTGGAAAACACAACCTCTGCCTCCTCTACTTCTCTATAAGACAAAAAGTCCTATCCATAAACTTAACCTAACTATCCCTAACTAAAACCATGTTATAGGTAAAAGAACACAGGTGCAACTAATGTGACATTTTATTGTGGCAATATTTCACTCTCCACAAGCTTTATTAAGCCATTACCATAAAAACAATGTTATTGCCTTCGCTGGCAAAGTTTGTCGTGACATTCTCGAGTTTCTCTGTTGGGATGACCTTCACTGGAATGGGTTTTCCTGGGGTTTCAAGAGATGTCAACTTACCCTTGTCTGTCAATGTTTCCTTGGTGGTTAAGGGAAATCGAGCTGACGACACTGGAGGACAAGGTAGACAACATACATTCGTCAGGTAACACAGAAAATGGGTTCGAAGTTTCCACAGTATTCTTCTGCTTCTTCGTTGTTTCTGCCACTCCGTTCGTCTTCTTTATCCTCAGTTTCATTACATGTAGCCCAGCCACTGTCCAGGTTCCACTCCGGACCTGAGGACTCACAACAGGAGGATTATTACGAATCCTCTTGTTTACCTCCGTCAGTCGCCGTATCTTAAGCTTAGCCACCCTAAGCTCCTCCTTAAGCTGCTGGTAAAGTTTCTCAATGGAAGACATCTTGGTTCAGATCCACAGACAGTAAACTAAGCAAGTCCTCACAGAGCAAAGTGCAGGTCTCCACTAACAGAGCCAAGTACAGGTCACCGTCAACTAAAATGCCAGATAATTAGGTCATAACATGTTTATACAAACATGTTTATACACAACATGTTTATACAAACATGTTATGACCAAATTATCTACTGAGTACTTAACTGTATTTTTGTTAGTCCTATGTTTATAAAATTGAAGGATAGTTTAGAACTGAGTATATTTTGTGTTAAGGCGTATATTGTATTGAATAAATGATATTAGGATTGCATTTAGTGATATTGTAAATGTGCCTCCGTTACTTGTTAGAGAGGCACCATATTGGTCATCATTATTATGAAATTTTAGTTATCTTTGACATAACTATGTATTATGTATATAAAGTTTTTAATGGATATTAAAATAGTATAAAATAGCGACAGGTTGGTAAGACACAGGTGCAACAGTTAGGGATCTTTATTCCGAAACGTTTCGCCTACACAGTAGGCTGACCACCTCAAAACTACGTCTTAAGGGTAATGGACTGATTACATCGTCTTCACATCACTACTGTCTCTGCAAACTTTTCTGTACTAGACTGGAGAAGATGCACTGATGCAACTGTTGCACATGTGTCTTACTTACCCAAGTTTATAATAATATATAAAAAAAAAGAATCTTCATGTTGCTGTAGGGGAACGTGCTATCATTTCTTATCAAGAGAGTAATCATATATTTTTGTTATTGGGAAAGTTTTAGTTTACGCCAACTCTGTACAAAGCCATCCCCAGTCTGAGGTATACTCCCCACCACAGACTGTGACTAGCAATAGTAGACTAACACGTATCAGTTTACAGCAAGGTGACCAAGAGTCAAAAAACCTAAGTAGGTTTGACTTAAGAAATCGTAATGACACGATTGCAAATAAACCATACCCCCGGCCGGGATTGAACCCGCGGTCATAGAGTCTCAAAACTCCAGCCCGTCGCGTTAGCCACTAGACCAGAGTAGGTTTATACTCTGGGTTCTTATTTAACGAAAAAAAAATGTTACTTGTGACTCTTGACGCTAACTTATCGCTCACTTCACCTCTAACGAAAATAACATCATATTATCAGTCTCTGAAAGACTTATACAGGTTTTGCATTTTTAATATGATAATACATTATTAATGTTTATGACCAAAATGTTCATCCAGCCATCAGTAACACATGTGGATTACATTATAAATGTTATATTGAGCTGCTGGACAGGTGGGTCAAGATGAAGTAATTTGACGTAGTCAGTGTTAAGATTCTTAAGTCCTCTCACTAATGATTTAAGAAAACTCAATAAAAAGCCCCAAACACAGGTGGTAGTTGCCAACGTCTGGTGACAAGTGGAACAAAGATTATCTTCTCTTTTGTGTGATATAGAAAATTAGGTAAACAGAAATTAACATTTGACTAACAATTACTAACGAAATCTGGTATTAGTTTTATATAATAAAACACTGATTAACACAACGTACCACTGCCGTGTATGTAACGGATGAGAGCAGAAAACACCTCAGCGTCATTCAACTTAACCAGGTCACCGCCAATACTCTTACAGTGGGAACGCATCGTGTCCCAGGAGCCAGTGTTTACTAAGTCAACATACATACAACGTCCTCCAACCTCACTGAAGGGTGATGAGCAGCTCAAACCTGAAGAAACACTAAGTGAATTTAGAGGTACTTACATACACATACACACGAACCAACAAACAGACGGACACAGACGGATATGGGCGCCTGGCAGCCTTAAGAATAACTTTTCGACCCCTCAGTAATGATAATAATAATAATAATAATAATAATAATAATAATAATAATAATAATAATAATAATCTTATTTACTACAAGTACATGTACAAGGTATACAGGCCTAACTGACATCAATGACATACTACAATAGAGAAAGTGCTAGTTATGCAGAGCATTTCCTACAAATTAGGTCAGTTTTGTCCCAGGATGCGACCCACACCATTCGACTAACACCCAGGTACCCATTTTACTGCTGGGGGAATATAGACAACCAGTGTAAGGAAACATGTCCACCGTTTCCACCCCATCGCCGGGAATCGAACCCGGAGCTAAGGGGAATGTCCTAAGGTGAATGTCCTACGATGAGAGGTTAATTAAGGGAAATCGACCTGACGACACTGGAGGACAGAAGATAGGGAGGATATGATAACGACATATAAAATACTTAGAGGAACTGACAAGGTAAACAGGGTCAGAATGTTTCAGAGATGGAATAAAGGATACAAACTGGAAGATGAAAACTCAGATGAGCCAAAGGGATGTTAGGAAGTATTTCTTCAGTCATACAGTTGTCAAGAAGTGGAATGGAACAGTTTGGAAGGTGTTACAGTAGAGGCAGGATCCATACATATCTTTAATTAAGAAGAGGTATCATAAGGGTCATGGAGGAGGGAGAGTGTGGACCTAGTAGCGACCAGTGATGTGGAGGGGCCAGGACACTTCTGGTAAGAAACAGTTGGATTCCAATTAAACATCTGGTAGAAAGCAGTGACCACACAGATGACACGATCATGACTGAAAATCCCAAAGTAGCTCTTACAATATTCTTTAATCACTCGTGTAAAAAACAAGAAATTTATAAAAAATAGGGTTTACCCAATTGAACTAGACCCTATACGTAACTTGGAAATATTGAGAGCAGCAAGACACAGCTGATTATCTCGTAAAAAAGAGGAACTGACTAAGAATTTACTAGAGTCGAAATAAACACTCTTTGAATCGTTACATAAAATCTACCTATTTATTTGTTTAGATATTTTTATCAAATAATAAGCAGCATCTTATTCTCTGAACCTAGACAGTGGTGGACAATGATGGTCAGTAGGCGTGTTTAAGATTCTTTTACAACTCATTAACTCTGTTTTGGACATCAGCTCAAAAATGGGTCATATCTCTAAAATATACGTTATACAATCTATTTAGCATTAATTAGTAAATTTTGCACTAAAGAATTGTTAGTCCGAATGTTGTTCATAAATTTTAAACGTCAGTATCGAGTCTAGAATGTGACAAAAGCGAATCTCTAAGACAAAAAAATGCAAGCGCCCCGTAAGCCTACTGTAGCGCTCTCTCTTTTGAAAGTTGAAATAGAATTTTATTTTTTTTTATTAACACATCGGCCGATTCCCACCAAGGCAGGGTGGCCCGAAAAAAAAAACCTTCACCATCATTCACTCCATCACTGTCTTGCCAGAAGGGTGCTTTACGCTACAGTTTATAAAACTGCAACATTAACACCCCTCCTTCAGAGTGCAGGCACTGTACTTCCCATCTCCAGGACTCAAGTCCGGCCTGCCGGCTTCCCTGAATCTTTATAAATGTTACTTTACTCACACTCCAACAGCACGTCAAGTACTAAAAACCATTTGTCTCCATTCACTCCTATCAAATACGCTCACGCATTCTTGCTGGAAGTCCAAGCCCCTCGCACAAAAAACCTCCTTTACCCCCTCCCTCCAACCTTTTCTACGCCGATCCCTACCCCGCCTTCCCTCCACTACAGATTTATACACTCTCGAAGTCATTCTGTTTTGCTCCATTCTCTCTACATGTCCGAACCACCTCAACACCCCTTCCTCAGCCCTCTGGACAACAGTTTTGGTAATCCCGCACCTCCTCCTAACTTCCAAACTACGAATTCTCTGCATTATATTCACACCACACATTGCCCTCAGACATGACATCTTCACTGCCTCCAGCCTTCTCCTTGCTGCAACATTTATCACCCATGCTTCACACCCATATAAGAGCATTGGTAAAACTACACTCTCATACATTCCCCTCTTTGCTTCCATGGACAAAGTTCTTTGTCTCCACAGACTCCTAAGTGCACCACTCACCCTTTTCCCTTCATCAGTTCTATGATTCACCTCATCTTTCATAGACCCATCTACTGACACGTCCACTCCCAAATATCTGAATACATTCACCTCCTCCATACTCTCTCCCTCCAATATGACTTTCAATCTTAGGTCACCTAATCTTTTGGTTGTCCTCATAACTTTACTCTTTCGTATATTCACTTTTAATTTTCTTCTTTTACATACCCTACCAAATTCATCCACCAACCTCTGCAACTTCTCTTCAGAATCTCCCAAGAGCACCGTGTCATCAGCAAAACGCAACTGTGGCAACTCCCACTTTGTTTTTGATTCTTTATCTTTTAACTCCACTCCTCTTGCAAAGACCCTCGCATTCACTTCACTTACAACTCCATCTATAAATATATTGAACAACCACGGTGACATCACACATCCTTGTCTAAGGCCTACTTTTACTGGGAAATAAATCTCTCTCTTTCCTACATACTCTAACCAGAAACTCACTATCCTAGTAAAAACCCTCTTCACTGCTTTCAGTAAGCTACCTCCTGTACCATACACGTGCAACATCTGCCACATTGGTCTACACACCCGTTACCTTTCCTAAAGCCTCCTTGTTCATCTGCTGTCCTACTCTCCGTCTTACTCTTAATTCTTTCAATAATAAATCTACCATACACTTTACCAGGTATACTCAAGAGACTTATTCCCCTATAATTCTTGCACTCTCTTTTGTCCTCTTTGCCTTTATACAAAGGAACTATGCATGCACTCTGCCAATCCCTAGGTACCTTACCCGCTTCCATACATTTATTAAATAATAGCACCAATCACTCCAAAACTATATCCCCACCTGCTTTTAATATTTCTATCTTCATCCCATCAATCCCAGCTGCCTTAAACCTTTTCATTCTACCCACTGCCTCAGGAACTTTCCCCACACTCACAACTGGCTCTTACTCACTCCTACAAGATGTTATTCCTCCTTTCCCAATACACGAAATCACACAATTCCTCAAAATATTCCCTCCATCTTCCTGATACCTCTAATTATTTTATTATTATTATCACACTGGCCGATTCCCACCAAGGCAGGGTGGCCCGAAAAAGAAAAACTTTCACCATCATTCACTCCATCACTGTCTTGCCAGAAGGGTGCTTTACACTACAGTTTTTAAACTGCAACATTAACACCCCTCCTTCAGAGTGCAGGCACTGTACTTCCCATCTCCAGGACTCAAGTCCGGCCTGCCGGTTTCCCTGAATCCCTTCATAAATGTTACTTTGCTCACACTCCAACAGCACGTCAAGTATTAAAAACCATTTGTCTCCATTCACTCCTATCAAACACGCTCACGCATGCCTGCTGGAAGGCCAAGCCCCTCGCACACAAAACCTCCTTTACCCCCTCCCTCCAACCCTTCCTAGGCCGACCCCTACCCCGCCTTCCTTCCACTACAGACTGATACACTCTTGAAGTCATTCTGTTTCGCTCCATTCTCTCTACATGTCCGAACCACCTCAACAACCCTTCCTCAGCCCTCTGGACAACAGTTTTGGTAATCCCGCACCTCCTCCTAACTTCCAAACTACGAATTCTCTGCATTATATTCACACCACACATTGCCCTCAGACACGACATCTCCACTGCCTCCAGCCTTCTCCTCGCTGCAACATTCATCACCCACGCTTCACACCCATATAAGAGCGTTGGTAAAACTATACTCTCATACATTCCCCTCTTTGCCTCCAAGGACAAAGTTCTTTGTCTCCACAGACTCCTAAGTGCACCACTCACTCTTTTTCCCTCTCCATTTAATGCCTCTCCTCTCCTATTTTTAACCGACAAATCCATTTATTCCTTTGGCTTCGTCAACTTGTTATCTCTCTCCAAAACTTTTTCTTATTTTCAACAAAATTTGTTGATAACATCTCACCCACTCTCTCATTTGCTCTCTTTTTACATTGCTTCACCACTCTCTTTCTCTCCATATGCTCTTCCCTCCTTGCATTACTTCTACTTTGTAAAAACCTCTCATATGCTGAACACTCTAGCACTACATTCTTAAACCTACCACATACATCTTCGACCCATTGCCTATACTCTCACTAGCCTATCCATCCTCCAACAATTATTTATATCTTACCTTAACTGCCTCCTCATTTAGTTTATAAACCTTCACCTCTCTCTTACTTGATGTTTTTATTTTCCTTGTATCCCATCTACCTTTTACTCTCACTGTAGCTAAAACTAAAAAGTGATCTGATATATCTGTGGCCCCTCTACAAACATGTATATCCTAAAGTCTACTCAACAGTCTTTTATCTATAAATACGTAGTCCAACAAACTACTGTTATTTTGCCCTACATCATATCTTGTATACTTATTTATCCTCTTTTTCTTAAAATATGTATTACCTATAACTAAACCCCTTTCTATACAAAGTTCAATCAAAGGGCTCCCATTATCATTTACACCTGGCACCCCAAACTTACCTACCACACCCTCTCTAAAAGTTTCTCCTACTTTAGCATTCAGGTCCCCTACCACAATTACTCTCTCACTTGGTTCAAAGGCTCCTATACATTCACTTAACATCTCCCAAAATCTCTCTCTCTCCTCTGCATTCCTCTCTTCTCCAGGTGCATACACGCTTATTATGACCCACTTTTCGCAGCCAACTCTTATTTTAGTGAACATAATCCTTGAATTTAGGCATTTATATTCCCTCTTCTCCTTCCATAACTGATCCTTCAAAATTATTGCTACCCCTTCCTGAGCTCTAACTCTCTCAGATACTCCTGACATAATCTCGTTTATTTCTCCCCACTGAAACTCACTTACCCCCGTCAGCTTTGTTTCGCTTAGGGCCAGAACATCCAACTTCTTTTCATTCATAACATCAGCAATCATCTGTTTAATATCATCCGCACTACATCCACGCACATTCAAGCATCCCAGTTTTACAAAGTTTTTCTTTTTATCTTTTTTAGTAAATGTCTACAGGAGAAGGGGTTACTAGCCCATTGCTCCCGGCATTTTAGTCGCCTCATACAATACGCATGGCTTACGGAGGAAAGATTCTTTTCCACTTCCCCATGGAGAATAGAGGAAATAAAGAAAAACAAGAACTATGCAGAAAAAGAAGTAAAACCCTAGATGGTGGCCTGGTGGCTAACGCTCTTGCTTCACACGGCAAGGGCCTGGGTTCGATTCCCAGCCAGAATAGAAACACTGGGCGTGTTTCTTTCCACCTGTGGTCTATGTTACCCGTCAGTAAAATTGGTACCTGGGTATCAGTCGACTGGTGTGGGTCGCATCCTGGGACACTGACCTAATTTGCCCCACATGTTATGAATAACAAAGGGCTTTCTGTATAGTAGTATGTCATTGCTGTCAGATAGGACTGTATACCTTGTACATGTACTGGTAGTAAATAAAGGTATTATTATTATTATTATATATATATGTATATGTATATATATATATATATATATATATATATATATATATATATATACATATAAATATATATATATATATATATATATAAATATATATATATATATATATATATATATATATATATATATATATATATATATATATATATATATATAAATATATATATATATATATAAATATATATATATATATATAAATATATATATATATATATATAAATATATATATATATATATAAATATATATATATATATATATATATATATATATATATATATATATATATATAAATATATATATATATATATATATATATATATATATATATATATATATATATATATATATATATATATATATATATATATATAAATATATATATATATATATATAAATATATATATATATATATATATATATATATATATATATATATATATATATATATAGATATATATGTATATATATATATATATATATATTTATATATATATATATATATATATATATATATATATATATATATATATATATATATATATATATATATATACATATATATACATATATATATATATATATATACATATATATACATATTTTTTTATTATTATTATCACACTGGCCGATTCCCACCAAGGCAGGGTGGCCCGAAAAAGAAAAACTTTCACCATCATTCACTCCATCACTGTCTTGCCAGAAGGATGCTTTACACTATAGTTTTTAAACTGCAACATTAACACCCCTCCTATATCTATCTATCTATATATATATATATATATATATATATATATATATATATATATATATATATATATATATATATATATATATATATATATATATATATATATATATATATTTTTATTATCACACTGGCCGATTCCCACCAAGGCAGGGTGGCCCGAAAAAGAAAAACTTTCACCATCATTCACTCCATCATTGTCTTGCCAGAAGGGTGCTTTACACTACAGTTTTTAAACTGCAACATTAACACCCCTCCTTCAGAGTGCAGGCACTGTACTTCCCATCTCCAGGACTCAAGTCCGGCCTGCCGGTTTCCCTGAATCCCTTCATAAATGTTACTTTGCTCACACTCCAACAGCACGTCAAGTATTAAAAACCATTTGTCTCCATTCACTCCTATCAAACACGCTCACGCATGCCTGCTGGAAGGCCAAGCCCCTCGCACACAAAACCTCCTTTACCCCCTCCCTCCAACCCTTCCTAGGCCGACCCCTACCCCGCCTTCCTTCCACTACAGACTGATACACTCTTGAAGTCATTCTGTTTCGCTCCATTCTCTCTACATGTCCGAACCACCTCAACAACCCTTCCTCAGCCCTCTGGACAACAGTTTTGGTAATCTCGCACCTCCTCCTAACTTCCAAACTACGAATTCTCTGCATTATATTCACACCACACATTGCCCTCAGACATGACATCTCCACTGCCTCCAGCCTTCTCCTCGCTGCAACATTCATTACCCACGCTTCACACCCATATAAGAGCGTTGGTAAAACTATACTCTCATACATTCCCCTCTTTGCCTCCAAGGACAAAGTTCTTTGTCTCCACAGACTCCTAAGTGCACCACTCACTCTTTTTCCATCATCAATTCTATGATTCACCTCATCTTTCATAGACCCATCCGCTGACACGTCCACTCCCAAATATCTGAATACGTTCACCTCCTCCATACTCTCTCCCTCCAATCTGATATTCAATCTTTCATCACATAATCTTTTTGTTATCCTCATAACCTTACTCTTTCCTGTATTCACCTTTAATTTTCTTCTTTTGCACACCCTACCAAATTCATCCACCAATCTCTGCAGCTTCTCTTCAGAATCTCCCAAGAGCACAGTGTCATCAGCAAAGAGCAGCTGTGACAACTCCCACTTTGTGTGTGATTCTTTATCTTTTAACTCCACGCCTCTTGCCAAGACCCTCGCATTTACTTCTCTTACAACCCCATCTATAAATATATTAAACAACCACGGTGACATCACACATCCTTGTCTAAGGCCTACTTTTACTGGGAAAAAATTTCCCTCTTTCCTACATACTCTAACTTGAGCCTCACTATCCTCGTAAAAACTCTTCACTGCTTTCAGTAACCTACCTCCTACACCATACACTTGCAACATCTGCCACATTGCCCCCCTATCCACCCTGTCATATGCCTTTTCCAAATCCATAAATGCCACAAAGACCTCTTTAGCCTTATCTAAATACTATTCACTTATATGTTTCACTGTAAACACCTGGTCCACACACCCCCTACCTTTCCTAAAGCCTCCTTGTTCATCTGCTATCCTATTCTCCGTCTTACTCTTAATTCTTTCAATTATAACTCTACCATACACTTTACCAGGTACACTCAACAGACTTATCCCCCTATAATTTTTGCACTCTCTTTTATCCCCTTTGCCTTTATACAAAGGAACTATGCATGCTCTCTGCCAATCCCTAGGTACCTTACCCTCTTCCATACATTTATTAAATAATTGCACCAACCACTCCAAAACTATATCCCCACCTGCTTTTAACATTTCTATCTTTATCCCATCAATCCCGGCTGCCTTACCCCCTTTCATTTTACCTACTGCCTCACGAACTTCCCCCACACTCACAACTGGCTCTTCCTCACTCCTACAAGATGTTATTCCTCCTTGCCCTATACACGAAATCACAGCTTCCCTATCTTCATCAACATTTAACAATTCCTCAAAATATTCCCTCCATCTTCCCAATACCTCTAACTCTCCATTTAATAACTCTCCTCTCCTATTTTTAACTGACAAATCCATTTGTTCTCTAGGCTTTCTTAACTTGTTAATCTCACTCCAAAACTTTTTCTTATTTTCAACAAAATTTGTTGATAACATCTCACCCACTCTCTCATTTGCTCTCTTTTTACATTGCTTCACCACTCTCTTAACCTCTCTCTTTTTCTCCATATACTCTTCCCTCCTTGCATGACTTCTACTTTGTAAAAACTTCTCATATGCTAACTTTTTCTCCCTTACTACTCTCTTTACATCATCATTCCACCAATCGCTCTTCTTCCCTCCTGCACCCACTTTCCTGTAACCACAAACTTCTGCTGAACACTCTAACACTACATTTTCAAACCTACCCCATACCTCTTCGACCCCATTGACTATGCTCTCATTAGCCCATCTATCCTCCAATAGCTGTTTATATCTTACCCTAACTGCCTCCTCTTTTAGTTTATAAACCTTCACCTCTCTCTTCCCTGATGCTTCTATTCTCCTTGTATCCCATCTACCTTTTACTCTCAGTGTAGCTACAACTAGAAAGTGATCTGATATATCTGTGGCCCCTCTATAAATATGTACATCCTGAAGTCTACTCAACAGTCTTTTATCTACCAATACATAATCCAACAAACTACTGTCATTTCGCCCTACATCATATCGTGTATACTTATTTATCCTCTTTTTCTTAAAATATGTATTACCTATAACTAAACCCCTTTCTATACAAAGTTGAATCAAAGGGCTCCCATTATCATTTACACCTGGCACCCCAAACTTACCTACCACACCCTCTCTAAAAGTTTCTCCTACTTTAGCATTCAGGTTCCCTACCACAATTACTCTCTCACTTGGTTAAAAGGCTCCTATACATTCACTTAACATCTCCCAAAATCTCTCTCTCTCCTCTGCATTCCTCTCTTCTCCAGGTGCATACACGCTTATTATGACCCACTTCTCGCATCCAACCTTTACTTTAATCCACATAATTCTTGAATTTACACATTCATATTCTCTTTTCTCCTTCCATAACTGATCATTTAACATTACTGCTACCTCTTCCTTTGCTCTAACTCTCTCAGATACTCCAGATTTAATCCCATTTATTTCCCCCCACTGAAACTCCCCTACCTCCTTCAGCTTTGTTTCGCTTAGAGCCAGGACATCCAACTTCTTTTCATTCATAACATCAGCAATCATCTGTTTCTTGTCATCCGCACTACATCCACGTACATTTAAGCATCCCAGTTTTATAAAGTTTTTCTTCTTCTCTTTTTTAGTAAATGTATACAGGAGAAGGGGTTACTAGTCCATTGCTCCCGGCATTTTAGTCGCCTCATACGACACGCATGGCTTACGGAGGAAAGATTCTTTTCCACTTCCCCATGGACAATAGAAGAAATAAAAAAGAACAAGAGCTATTTAGAAAAAGGAGAAAAACCTAGATGTATGTATATATATATATGCATGCGCGTGTCTGTGAAGTGTGACCAAAGTGTAAGTAGGAGTAGCAAGATATCCCTGTTATCTAGCGTGTTTATGAGACAGAAAAAGAAACCAGCAATCCTACCATCATGCAAAACAGTTACAGGTTTTTGTTTCACAGTCATCTGGCAGGACGGTAGTACTTCCCTGGGTGGTTGCTGTCTACCAACCTACTACCTACATATATATATACTACTAATATATATATATATATATATATATATATATATATATATATATATATATATATATATATATATATATATATGGATAAAACACGTAAAGTTTTCTCATATTCCGATAGTAAAAACTACTTACTATCTTCTGCAATCGACACATTTTTCATTTCGCCATTGACAGCAGCTGCTCCTGAGGGAGAAGAAAAAAATAAAAAATTAGCTGGAGAGAATCCAGACATGAAAATTAATGCTAAGAAAGAGCATTTACACTGAAAGTTAACATTAATATTAACAATAATTATAACTAAACAAAAACAAGCTTCTTGAGAAACTGTACTGCAAGAATAACAATCCCTCACATGAATAAGAAAAGTTAATGAACCAGCCCAGAGGACCAGATCACTACCTATATACAATCAAGCACTGACACGAAGTGTAGACCAACACCAGTATACCACCCAGTGACACGAAGTGTAGACCAACACCAGTATACCACTCAGTGACACGAAGTGTAGACGAACACCAGTATACCACCCAGTGACACGAAGTGTAGACCAACACCAGTATACCACCCAGTGACACGAAGTGTAGACCAACACCAGTATACCACCCAGTGACACGAAGTGTAGACCAACACCAGTATACCACCCAGTGACACGAAGTGTAGACCAACACCAGTATACCACCCAGTGACACGAAGTGCAGACCAACACCAGTATACCATGCAGTGACACGAAGTTGAGACCAACGCCAGTATACCACACAGTGACACGAAGTTGAGACCAACGCCAGTATACCACACAGTGACACGATATGTAGACCAACACCAGTATACCACCCAGTGACACGAAGTTGAGACCAACGCCAGTATACCACCCAGTGACACGAAGTTGAGACCAACGCCAGTATACCACCCAGTGACACGAAGTTGAGACCAACGCCAGTATACCACCCAGTGACACGAAGTTGAGACCAACGCCAGTATACCACACAGTGATACGATGTGTAGACCAACACCAGTATACCATGCAGTGACACGAAGTTGAGACCAACGCCAGTATACCACCCAGTGACACGAAGTTGAGACCAACGCCAGTATACCACACAGTGATACGATGTGTAGACCAACACCAGTATACCATGCAGTGACACGAAGTTGAGACCAACGCCAGTATACCACCCAGTGACACGAAGTTGAGACCAACGCCAGTATACCACCCAGTGACACGATGTGTAGATCAACACTAGTATGTAAATGCACTGACACACAAGACAGCAGGTCCATGTTGACATGAGGATATCAACGATTATATATACTCAAGGTGCAGACCACCAGCACTGATATTCTATTAATCTATACCCCCACTAGGATACCAAAACGTTGAGACATATAACTGCTAGATTTTCTCCAGCGGAAGAAAGTGACAAACGAGGCTCAGTTCTCCTCCAGAATTATCAAAAGATAACGACCCACAAGGTTTTTAACACTAATCAGTATATCACAGTCATTAACAAACATGACATAAGCTTCAGACTACCATCTGTATGCAAACATTTCTTGACAGGTAACAAAGGAGGCTAAACCTAACACCAAGTAATTAACAATCAGCGGCGCACAAGATATGAAATTCAGACCACCACCAGTAATTAGTCAAGCAGTAGCTAACCGGTACCTTAAATAAATCAACAAGCAGTGACACACAAGAACTAGACCACCACAAGTTTTCCAAAACTCCGTAACACACAAAACAGGAGAATAAGTCCATCACCAATAAATCAAAGAGCAGTGATTCGCCAGGGCCAGACCACTGCCAGTTTATCAGCAGTCGCTGACACACGAAAACCAGTATAGCAAAATGCAGAGACACTCAAGAAAACTTAGAAAACCAATAAAAACAACAGTGATAGACAAATCTTACGGACCAGGACACCAGTAGTAAATCGAGTAGCAGTGACATACAAGGACTAGTGCGCCACCTGAATGTGAACAATCAGTAGCCTACAAGGACTAGTCCACCATCAAAATATAAACTAGCAATGACACCAGAATGTCACCATGGTTATTCCTGCTACTAGCAGGAATGACCATGATGTTTTCTTACCCATGAAGAGCAACACGACCAATCCACCGTTCATGGTGACGGGTTGTGTTAGCAGAATCAGTGAAAATATCCGAATGATACAACCGTCCCAGGGCTACGTTTTAACTCCATCCTCTCTTCCTGCCTTTATACCACACAACCTCTCTGTCCTTGAAACAAAGTTTTCACCAGCTCTTTATCTTATGGCCTCTTTCCCTCCTTTTCATCTCTTGTTTTTTTCTTGTTTATAGCCTAATAACCATCATGCTTTATCGGCATACCAAGCATCCAGGGTTACGTTGGGAGTATTAACATCTGTCTGTATTGTGTCAAAAAATATTATTAGTTACTATGACATTTTATATTTTACGAACCTTAATTGGGGATCTTTCAGTTGTCACTCGAATTTTGTTTCTACCTTCATTTTTTTTTTAAATTTCTTTTGCTCATAACTCGAGAACGCCTCATCCAATCCTCTTCAATATTTAAATTCTTATGCACGATAAATAGGGCCATATTCCTGGAACAAATAGCATGTGAAAGTGCCCACTGACAAAAGTTGTTGATCGCATTCCCAGGAGCCACGAATAGGACTGATAACTTCCAAAACCCTCAGCTGCGTAGCTTCTAATGTTAAACAACAGTGGAGAGTAAAACTTAAGCGTAGATGTAGTTAGTTTAGCATCTCTATTATGCAGTCCATACCATTGTGTGTATGGTAGTCAAGGTAATTACAGAGACAGATAATGGGTTCAGGGGCTGAACGTCATAATTTCCTTAGATGAACAAGTTAGAGTAGTAGTGAAGTGTTTACATACTCATATCCGTTCACAGTCGTAATGAGTTATTTATGCAGATATTAATTTGGTCTCACTCACACACAAACACACAAAACGGTAATGATTTATTTACAGTGGGCAAAGTCAGGGTATTTTTCGAGAATGATTTGTAATACACCACTTAGTAATATACCTGAGTGAATTGTCTCTGAATTCATTAATTTTATCGCATTCTGATACAAAATGATGCAACATGTGTCAATAGGCCATCTGGTAAAGTTTACATTTTGTTTGGCTTACAACTGACGACGGTCTGGAGACTCTCTGACCGCGGGTTCAAACCCCACCGGTGGTATGGTTCATTTATATCCATTCTGTAATATGGTGACCAAACCTGCACAGCATAATTTAAATGAGGTCCAACCAAAGATATATAGAGCTGATGAACAACCTGAGGACTTCTATTATTTATACTTCTTGCTATGTCGCATGGTTATTTTCCTGTCCAATATTTAGAACTTTGCATTTGTCTATATTAAACTGCATCTGCCACTTCTCCGACCATTGCATCAGTCTATTCAAATCATTCTGGAGTGCTCTAATGTCCATGTTAGAATGAATTGGAGGGCCTATTTTGGTGTCATCAGCAAATTTGCTTATGTCGCTATTTATTCCCTCATCTATGTCGTTTATGTAGATTGTGAACAACAAGGGGCCCAACACTGGCCCTGTGGAACACCGCTTGTGACGTGCCCCCATACCGATTTCTCCCCATTTATGCAAACTCTCTGCTGCCTATTAGTATTATTGTTCTCAATACTTCTGACAGCGCAAGATTGTAGTCTACTCCCTCTTTGAAGGCATATAACTTAGCCAATTCATCAGCTCTATCGTGTATTTAAAGACCAAGGTTAGATGGAATACACAGAAAGTGCAGTCCGACTCTAGTGTTCACAATCCTACCATACCAGTGTCTGGCTTCAGATACAAGCATGCCACAGCTCGTACTTCAAGAGTTGAGAGTATTTATGGATGATACAGAATCAGTTACAATTAAGGTGTCAACCTTAGATACATGGATGCATTTGAGAGCAAGAAGTATGGCAACCGTTCTGTTTGTAGTGTAGAGGCCCAATTATTTATGCGTGCTCCAATTTCTTTATGAGAGCCATCACTCTGTAAGACAACAGCAGCACTACCAATTGCACAGAGGATTGATGAAAAGAGGCATCAACATAAATAATTTGTGATAGAGTATGCTATGTGACTAAGTTATCACTACAAATTAAGGTGTCTTGCTTGGCTTCAAGGCGAAGCTTTGGTTAAGATTTAAGAATATTTTGGGGGGAAAGGGAAGGATATTTGTTTGGAATGGGGTGATATCCCATGGAGCGGGCAAGTGCCGCTGTTGCCTTACTTGAAATAGATCACATATCTGGTTCATGCCGAGGTCAGTTCCAGTTTTTGCGATCCTTCTGGAGGAGTGTTCACCAGTGCTGAGGAAAGTTTGGAGGGCTTCTGTGCAGGGGTTTAAATTTGTTAGCCTGAGCATATTGACCCCAATGAGGGCATTTCTTTCAGTGGCACGATCTCTGATGCTTGGGATATCAAGTTCTTTCCGCATATTTAGAATTTTGGCAGTACAACGGCATCCTAGGATGATACTCATTGCTTCGTTCTGCAGTTTTTCCAGTCCTAAAACCTTCCAGTCTTACACAAGAGCAAGTAGTGGAACGGCAAAATCAACCAATGATCTTACATAAGCAAAATACATTATTTTCACAATTTTAGTTTTGGCTCTATACCTGGGATAAAACCTGCTACAACTCTAAGTGCTCTCAGCCTTCCTTTGTATTGCCGACAAAGTCTTTTTACAACAGGTTCAAGTAATAGAACCTCAAAGTCTAGATATTTCTATCTGGTTATATTTTAGAAGAGACCCATCATGCAACTGGATCTGTTGAACTGCGCTTCTATGTCGAGGAGGACGTCTGTTGAGTATCTTTTCATTTATCAGTAGTGATAATCAGCCAGAGGTTCTGACACTAGGCTCGTGCGTGGTTAAGGATGTTTTGGGTATTGGAGAATCCGGTGGTACGAATAACTGTATCATCAGCAAAGTTAATCATATAATGATCGGGCTGGCTAGGCGTTGTATAAAGTAAAGATTTAATTACAATACTGAATAAAATGGGACTGAGTACACCTTCCTGTGTGATTCCTAACTCAAAGTCTTTGATTACACTTATATGTCCCTGGAACAACATAGAAAACTTTCAGTGAGACAGGTAGCTTTAGATTAGAAATATTTAGATATACGTGCAACATTTGGGTATCTTTATTGTAGACGTTTCGCAAACCAGTGGCTTTATCAATGGAAATTCTAGGACATAATTATGTTCTAGAATTTGTATTGAAAAAGCCACTGGTTGGCGAAACATCTACACTAAAGATACCCAGATGTTGCACGTATAGGTATTGTATACCGTCATGTACAGCTTTTGAATCAGCGAAGAAGCCATCCTCCTACATCTGTTCTGGCAAGTTCACTAATGATTACATATTGTTTGGCTACATCAAAAGTAGATTTAAGGTCCAAGAAGGCAGTGTATGAGCTGTCAGTGTGCAGGGTAAGAAAGGTGGCTGTACAATGATGCACGCTCCTTCCGGGCACGGAACCATACAACTAGGGAGACAAATTGTTTGATTCGGTGCATGAGGCGATTCAGAATCATCCTCTCCAATGTTTAACACAAGCAGCTAATGAGAGGTATTGGGCGAAATGCATTTTCTTGATTGGGCTTTGGAATGGGAAAGATAAGACTGTTGGTCCTTGATTTAGGGAGCTCCCCAGTTGCATAGTTCATGTTAAATAATTTAAGTAAGGGATTACCTGCTATTCGATATAGTTGTAATTCCATCCTTCGCAGGCGACGTGCAGTTGCGCTTGCTTAGTACTACATCGAGCTCAAAGTTAGTGAACGAATTGTTGCAGTCATGTTCCTTGCTGAGCATAAAGCAAATCAGTCTCTCCCTTGCGTCATATTTGTCCATTAATTTCATGTGTTGTACTGGTAAGATTGTCATAGCTAGACGTAGTAGCCCAAACACCGACTAACTAATTCGCTTTATGTACGGTATGAGGGTACCCGATCTGACCAGTTATATTATGTTTAATTCCATTTTTATCCCTCCATGCCCGGCTAAGTGTAGGGTGTGAGCACTGAGACCAATGACACGTTTTTCCCAGTCTGTCGAAGCTCTGTCACACGCTCCCTAGCAGCAGCACGGGCAGTTTGAAAGAGCTTCAGCGTTTCAGGGGTACGATATTTTCTATAAGCTAACCAGGCGCTGCTGTGTGAGATGCCAGACTAGGGAATCATTGCTGTACTGTTCATCAGTCATCGCTAGTGCTTTAGTACCTGCAGCCATGATATTGATAAATGATTTTCATGGTGTACCACATCTAGGAAAATATCGCAATGTCAAACAAGCTTCAATGAAATACTTCTGGGTGAAGGTGGCACAGATTTTGGAATATGTACAAAGAAAAGTTGTCTGCCTCTAACACAGTTGTAAGCGGTACTTACCTAATCGTGACGTATCCTGTCATGAAAAAGCCTTAGCAGAGAACGTCCAGTGACTTATTGACAAACATTTTCGTCAATAACTTTTACCATCACAAGCGCCTGCTTGTGATAGTTAAGATTGTTAGGTAAGACATATGCAACAGTTAGGTATCTTTATTTCGAAACGTTTCGCCTACACAGTAGGCTTCTTCAGTCGAGTACAGAAAAGTTGATAGAAGCAGAAGAGACTTGAAGACGATGTAATCAGTCCATCACCCTTAAAGTTTTGAGGTGGTCAGTCCCTCAGTCTGGAGAAGAGTATTGTTCCATAGTCTGAAACAATATGGAGTTGAAGTGATAGGATGGAGCCTTATATAGCGCCAGGAGGTGAGACGTGGATCACTAGTAGAGGTAAGAACGTAGACGTTGGGAGGTCAGGTCCCTCTCAAATCCAGCCATTCTCACTAGTAGAGGTTGTCGAAGTTGATTTCAGGTCTGTACAAAGATACCCTTGTGTTGCAGTGTTTGACAGAGTGAACATTAAAATTGTATAAAATACCGACAGGTTGTTAGGTAAGACACATATGCAACAGTTTCGCCACACAGTGGCTTTATCAGTCCATACAAAGGAGAATCTTGAAGAACAGGAGGAGAATGAGGTAATCAGTCCCTCAACCTTGAGTCGATGTGGTCAGTCCATCAATCTTGAACAGAATACGGCATACGTGCGGAGAAGGAGCTTATAAACCGTAGGCAGGAGAGGTGCAGCAGTCATAGGTGGTGTAACATTTGTTCAATGTTGAAGTAGGTCGTGCCCATGAATTAGGCTGATGAAGCCACTGTGTGGCGAAACGTTTCCTCAATATAGATACCCAAGAGTTGCACATGTGTCTAATTTATGAACATGTCGGTTCTCTGAACCATTCATCTACAAACCTGTCAGACACTGCAACTTCTTGGGATCTTAATACTTGGGAATTCTTCACTTGCCTAATTCTTGGGCACGACCTACTTCCACATTGAACAAATGTGACACCACCTATGACTGCTGCACCTCTCCTGCCTACGGTTTATAAGCTCCTTCTCCGCACGTATGCCGTATTCTATTCAAGATTGATGGACTGACCACATCGACTCAAGGTTGAGGGACTGATTACCTCATTCTCCTCCTGTTCTTCAAGATTCTCCTTTGCATGGACATATGCAACAGTTAGGACTGATTACATCGTCTTCAAGTCTCTTCTGCTTCTATCAACTTTTCTGTACTCGACTGAAGAAGCCTACTGTGTAGGCGAAACGTTTCGAAATAAAGATACCTAACTGTTGCATATGTCTTACCTAACAGCCTGTCGGTATTTTATACCCTTTTGATAGTTAAGATCATGACTCTTTATTGCTAACTTCTTATTCCCGACAAACCGCCAAGACCATAGCTAATGCATTTATTGAGAGAATAATCCTTTTACACTTGTCCTTGAGTCCTCATGTCTGAAAACGGCTCTGAAATCTTTAAGGGAGCAATAAATGTTCATTGTTGTAATTTACACATTCCCCAAGTATCTTCGTTCGTACATTATTACCCTGAGCAATAATCTTGTTAAATTTCAAAATTATCGATGTATTCTAAGTAATAATAAATCCTAGGGATAACTCCATGTCAGACGTGTCGAGTACCCAAATAATTTACTTAAGAACACAATAGGAGAGTCACAGCACTATGTATATTACAAGAAGTGTCTTTCTTACAAAACCCTGTTTACTCTGCCCCAGTCTAACTATGATCCCAGTAATCTCAGCGTAGTAAAAATGCATAATACCGAATTCGTCTTTCAGAAATTGCGAGAAAACTTTATAAAGGGCAACAGATACCTTTCCTAACACTCTTATCACCTGCAAAGGAAAGTTGTACCAGGATACAAAGTCTTGCTGCAAAAATAGTGTTGAATGAAACCAATGTTGTGTATTTATTTCGTTCAGTTAGTATATAACATTGATAATAAGACCTTCGTGTCCCAAATAAAAATTCATAAACTCTGACATTTTTTATTTATTTTATTATCACATTGGCCGATTCCCACCAAGGCAGGGTGGCTTGAAAAAGAAAAACTTTCACCATCATTCACTCCATCACTGTCTTGCCAGAAGGGTGCTTTACACTACAGTTTTTAAACTGCAACATTAACACCCCTCCTTCAGAGTGCAGGCACTGTACTTCCCATCTCCAGGACTCAAGTCCGGCCTGCCAGTTTCCCTGAACCCCTTCATAAATGTTACTTTGCTCACACTCCAACAGCACGTCAAGTATTAAAAACCACTTGTCTCCATTCACTCCTATCAAACACGCTCACGCATGCCCGCAGGAAGTCCAAGCCCCTCGCACACAAAACCTCCTTTACCCCCTCCCTCCAAGTTTTCCTAGGCCGAACCCTACCCCGCCTTCCTTCCACTACAGACTGTTACACTCTTGAAGTCATTCTGTTTCGCTCCATTCTCTCTACATGTCCGAACCATTTCAACAACCCTTCCTCAGGCCTATGGACAACAGTTTTGGCAATCCCGCACCTCCTCCTAACTTAGCAACTACGAATTCTCTGCATTATATTCATGCCACACATTGCCCTCAGACATGACAACTCTACTGCCTCCAGCCTTCTCCTCGCTGCAACATTCATCACCCATCCTTCACACCCATATAAGAGCGTTGGTAAAACTATACTCTCATACATTCCCCTCTTTGCCTCCAAGGACAAAGTTCTTTGTCTCCACAGACTCCTAAGTGCACCACTCACCCTTTTCCCCTCATCAATTCTATGATTCACCTCATCTTTCATAGACCCATCCGTTGACACGTCCACTCCAAAATATCTGAATACATTCACCTCCTCCATACTCTCTCCCTCCAATCTGATATCCAATCTTTCATCACCTAATCTTTTTGTTATCCTCATAACCTTACTTTTTCCTGTATTCACTTTTAATTTTCTTCTTTTACATATCCTACCAAATTCATCCACCAATCTCTGCAACTTCTCTTCAGAATCTCCCAAGAGCACACTGTCATCAGCAAAGAGCAACTGTGACAACTCCCACTTTATGTGTGATTCTTTATCTTTTAACTCCACGCCTCTTGCCAAGACCCTCGCATTTACTTCTCTTACAACCCCATCTATAAATATATTAAACAACCACGGTGACATCACACATCCTTGTCTAAGGCCTACTTTTACTGGGAAATAATCTCCCTCTTTCCTACATACTCTAACTTGAGCCTCGCTACCCTCGTAAAAACTCTTCACTGCTTTCAGTAACCTATCTCCTATACCATACACCTGCAACATCTGCCACATTGTTCCCCTATCCATCCTGTCATACGCCTTTTCCAAATCCATAAATGTCACAAAAACCTCTTTAGCCTTATCTAAATACTGTTCACTTACATGCTTCACTGTAAACACTTGGTCCACACACCCCCTACCTTTCCTAAAGCCTCCTTGTTCATCTGCTATCCTATTCTCCGTCTTACTTTTAATTCTTTCAATAATAACTCTACCATACACTTTACCAGGTATACTCAACAGACTTATCCCCTTATAATTTTTACACTCTCTTTTGTCCCCTTTGCCTTTATACAAAGGAACTATGCATGCTCTCTGCCAATCCCTAGGTACCTTACCCTCTTCCATACATTTATTAAATAATAGCACCAACCACTCCAAAACTATATCCCCACCTGCTTTTAACATTTCTATCTTTATCCCATCAATCCCGGCTGCCTTACCCCCTTTCATTTTACCTACTGCCTCACGAACTTCCCCCACACTCACAACTGGCTCTTCCTCACTCCTACAAGATGTTATTCCTCCTTGCCCTATACACGAAATCACAGCTTCCCTATCTTCATCAACATTTAACAATTCCTCAAAATATTCCCTCCATCTTCCCAATACCTCTAACTCTCCATTTAATAACTCTCCTCTCCTATTTTTAACTGACAAATCCATTTGTTCTCTAGACTTTCTTAACTTGTTAATCTCACTCCAAAACTTTTTCATATTTTCAACAAAATTTGTTGATAACAACTCACCCACTCTCTCATTTGCTCTCTTATTACATTGCTTCACCACTCTCTTAACCTCTCTCTTTTTCTCCATATACTCTTCCCTCCTTGCATCACTTCTACTTTGTAAAAACTTCTCATATGCTAACTTTTTCTCCCTTACTACTCTCTTTACATCATCATTCCACCAATCGCTCCTCTTCCCTCCCTCACCCACTTTCCTGTAACCACAAACTTCTGCTGAACACTCTAACACTACATTTTTAAACCTACCCCATACCTCTTCGGCCCCATTGCCTATGCTCTCATTAGACCATCTATCCTCCAATAGCTGTTTATATCTTACCCTAACTGCCTCCTCTTTTAGTTTATAAACCTTCACCTCTCTCTTTCCTGATGCTTCTATTCTCCTTGTATACCATCTACCTTTTACTCTCAGTGTAGCTACAACTAGAAAGTGATCTGATGTATCTATGGCCCCTCTATAAACATGTACACCCTGAAGTCTACTCAACAGTCTTTTATCTACTAATACATAATCCAACAAACTACTGTCATTTCGCCCTACATCATATCTTGTATACTTATTTATCCTCTTTTTCTTAAAATATGTATTACCCATAACTAAACCCCTTTCTATACAAAGTTCAATCAAAGGGCTCCCATTATCATTTACACCTGGCACCCCAAACTTACCTACCACACCCTCTCTAAAAGTTTCTCCTACTTTAGCATTCAGGTCCCCTACCACAATTACTCTCTCACTTGGTTCAAAGGTTCCTATGCATTCACTTAACATCTCCCAAAATCTCTGTCTCTCCTCTACATTCCTCTCTTCTCCAGATGGATACACGCTTCTTATGACCCACTTTTCGCATCCAACCTTTACTTTAATCCACATAAGCCTGGAATTTACACATTCATATTCTCTTTTCTCCTTCCATAACTGATCCTTCAACATTATTGCTACCCCTTCCTTAGCTCTAACTCTCTCAGATACTCCAGATTTAATCCCATTTATTTCCCCCCACCGAAACTCCCCTACCCGCTTCGGGCCAGGACATCCAACTTCTTTTCATTCATAACATCAGCAACCATCTGTTTCTTGTTATCCGCACTACATCCACGCACATTCAAGCATCCCAGTTTTATAAAGTTTTTCTTCTTCTCTTTTTTAGTAAATATCTACAGGAGAAGGGGTTACTAGCCCATTGCTCCCGGCATTTTAGTCGCCTCATACGACACGCATGGCTTACGGAGGAAAGATTCTTTTCCACTTCCCCATGGACAATAGAAGAAATAAAGAAGAACAAGGGCTATTTAGAAAAAGGAGAAAAAACCTAGATGTATGTATATATATATATATATATATATATATATATATATATATATATATATATATATATATATATATATATATATATATATTTTTCAACAAGTCGGCCGTCTCCCACCGAGGCAGGGTGACCCAAAAAAGAAAGAAAATCCCCAAAAAGAAAATACTTTCAACATCATTCAACACTTTCACCACACTCGCACATTATCACTGTTTTTGCAGAGGTGCTCAGAATACAACAGTCTAGAAGCATACACATATAAAGATACACAACATATCCCTCCAAACTGCCAATATCCCAAACCCCTCCTTTAAAGTGCAGGCATTGTACTTCCCATTTCCAGGACTCAAGTCCGACTATATGAAAATAACCGGTTTCCCTGAATCCCTTCACTAAATATTACCCTGCTCACACTCCAACAGATCGTCAGGTCCCAAGTACCATTCGTCTCCATTCACTCCTATCTAACACGCTCACGCACGCTTGCTGGAAGTCCAAGCCCCTTACCCACAAAACCTCCTTTACCCCCTCTCTCCAACCCTTTCGAGGACGACCCCTACCCCGCCTTCCTTCCCCTATAGATTTATATGCTTTCCATGTCATTCTACTTTGATCCATTCTCTCTAAATGACCAAACCACCTCAACAACCCCTCTTCTGCCCTCTGACTAATACTTTTATTAACTCCACACCTTCTCCTAATTTCCACACTCCGAATTTTCTGCATAATATTTACACCACACATTGCCCTTAAACAGGACATCTCCACTGCCTCCAACCGTCTCCTCGCTGCTGCATTTACCACCCAAGCTTCACACCCATATAAGAGTGTTGGTACTACTATACTTTCATACATTCCCTTCTTTGCCTCCATAGATAACGTTTTTTGACTCCACATATACCTCAACGCACCACTCACATTTTTTCCCTCATCAATTCTATGATTAACCTCATCCTTCATAAATCCATCCGCCGACACGTCAACTCCCAAGTATCTGAAAACATTCACTTCTTCCATACTCCTCCTCCCCAATTTGATATCCAATTTTTCTTTATCTAAATCATTTGACACCCTCATCACCTTACTCTTTTCTATGTTCACTTTCAACTTTCTACCTTTACACACATTCCCAAACTCATCCACTAACCTTTGCAATTTTTCTTTAGAATCTCCCATAAGCACAGTATCATCAGCAAAAAGTAACTGTGTCAATTCCCATTTTGAATTTGATTCCCCATAATTTAATCCCACCCCTCTCCCAAACACCCTAGCATTTACTTCCTTTACAACCCCATCTATAAATATATTAAACAACCATGGTGACATTACACATCCCTGTCTAAGACCTACTTTTACCGGGAAGTAGTCTCCCTCTCTTCTACACACCCTAACCTGAGCCTCACTATCCTCATAAAAACTCTTTACAGCATTTAATAACTTACCACCTATTCCATATACTTGCAACATCTGCCACATTGCTCCTCTATCCACTCTATCATATGCCTTTTCTAAATCCATAAATGCAATAAAAACTTCCCTATCTTTATCTAAATACTGTTCACATATATGCTTCAATGTAAACACCTGATCTACACATCCCCTACCCACTCTAAAACCTCCTTGCTCATCCGCAATCCTACATTCTGTCTTACCTCTAATTCTTTCAATTATAACCCTACCGTACACTTTTCCTGGTATACTCAGTAAGCTTATTCCTCTATAATTTTTACAGTCTCTTTTGTCCCCTTTCCCTTTATATAAAGGGACTATACATGCTCTCTGCCAATCCCTAGGTACCTTCCCCTCTTTCATACATTTATTAAACAAAAGTACCAACCACTCCAACACTATATCCCCCCCTGCTTTTAACATTTCTGTCATGATCCCATCAGTTCCAGCTGCTTTACCCCCTTTCATTTTACGTAATGCCTCACGTACCTCCCCCACACTTACATTCTGCTCTTCTTTACTCCTAAAAGATGGTATACCTCCCTGACCAGTGCATGAAATTACTGCCTCTGTTTCTTCCTTAACATTTAAAAGTTCCTCAAAATATTCTCGCCATCTACCCAATACCTCCCTCTCCCCATCTACTAACTCCCCTACTCTGTTTTTAACTGACAAATCCATTCGTTCTCTAGGCTTTCTTAACTTGTTTAACTCACTCCAAAAATTTTTCTTATTTTCATTAAAATTTCTTGACAGTGCCTCTCCCACTCTATCATCTGCTCTCCTTTTGCACTCTCTCACCACTCTCTTTACCTTTCTTTTACTCTCCATATACTCTGCTCTTCTTATAACACTTCTGCTTTGTAAAAACCTCTCATAAGCTACCTTTTTCTCTTTTATCACACCCTTTACTTCATCATTCCACCAATCACTCCTCTTTCCTCCTGCCCCCACCCTCCTATAACCACAAACTTCTGCCCCACATTCTAATACTGCATTTTTAAAACTATTCCAACCCTCTTCAACCCCCCCCCCCCACTACTCATCTTTGCACTTGCCCACCTTTCTGCCAATAGTCGCTTATATCTCACCCGAACTTCCTCCTCCCTTAGTTTATACACTTTCACCTCCCTCTTACTTGTTGTTGCCACCTTCCTCTTTTCCCATCTACCTCTTACTAACTGTAGCTACAACTAAATAATGATCCGATATATCAGTTGCCCCTCTATAAACATGTACATCCTGGAGCCTACCCATCAACCTTTTATCCACCAATACATAATCTAATAAACTACTTTCATTACGTGCTACATCATACCTTGTATATTTATTTATCCTCATTTTCATAAAATATGTATTACTTATTACCAAATTTCTTTCTACACATAGCTCAATTAAAGGCTCCCCATTTACATTTACCCCTGGCACCCCAAATTTACCTACTACTCCTTCCATAACATTTTTACCCACTTTAGCATTGAAATCCCCAACCACCATTACTCTCACACTTGATTCAAAACTCCCCACGCATTCACTCAACATTTCCCAAAATCTCTCTCTCTTCTCTACACTTCTCTCTTCTCCAGGTGCATACACGCTTATTATAACCCACTTTTCACATCCAATCTTTATTTTACTCCACATAATCCTTGAATTAATACATTTATAGTCCCTCTTTTCCTGCCATAGCTTATCCTTCAACATTATTGCTACTCCTTCTTTAGCTCTAACTCTATTTGAAACCCCTGACCTAATCCCATTTATTCCTCTCCACTGAAACTCTCCCACCCCCTTCAGCTTTGTTTCACTTAAAGCCAGGACATCCAGCTTCTTCTCATTCATAACATCTACAATCATCTCTTTCTTATCATTTGCACAACATCCACGCACATTCAGACTTCCCACTTTGACAATTTTATTCTTCTTATTCTTTTTAGTAATCTTTACAGGAAAAGGGGTTACTAGCCCATTGTTCCCGGCATTTTAGTTGACTTTTACAACACGCATGGCTTACGGAGGAAAGATTCTTATTCCACTTCCCCATGGATATAAAAGGAAAATTAATAAGACCAAGAACTATTAAGATAAAATCAAAGAAAACTCAGATGAGTGTGTATAAATAAATGTGTACATGTATGTGTAGTGTGACCTAAGTGTAAGTAGAAGTAGCAAGACATGCCTGTAATCTTGCATATTTATGAGAAAGACAAAAGACATCAGCAATCCTACCATCATGTAAAACAATCACAAGCTTCGTTTTACACTCACTTGGCAGGACGGTAGTACCTCCCTGGGTGGTTGCTGTCTACCAACCTACTACCTATATATATATATATATATATATATATATATATATATATATATATATATATATATATATATATATATGCATGTGCGTGTCTGTCAAGTGTGACCAAACTGTAGGTAGGAGTAGCAAGATATCCCTGTTATCTAGCGTGTTTATGAGACAGAAAAAGACACCAGAAATCCTACCATCATGTAAAACAGTTGCAGGTTTCTGTTTCACAGTCATCTGGCAGGACGGTAGTACTTCCCTGGGTGGTTGCTGTCTACCAACCTATTACCTCCATCTGACATCTGTACAGTAAATCGGTTTTGAAAATTTAAAACCGATAGGATAAAGGTGTTGGAAAGTTTGAAAGAAAATTATTAATGGAATCACTTACTTACATTCCTTGAGAATACAATTAAATTTTGGTCGTAAAAGTAAATTGCTTAACATGTCTGGCGTAGATTGTTTTAGATCGAGAAAAGCAACTTTTTAAGTTTAACAAAAAGAAGGACGGCTGGAAGGACAGAATCGCAAAACTTATTGTAGCTTTTGTTGCTATGTTCACTACAATTTAACATTCACATAAGTTTTGTTTTTAGTTAAATTTACAATTTTTCTCCACTCCATTAAATTTGCTCATCTAAGTCTGTGTCTGTATAATGTGGGAAAAGTAGACTACTGTCACAACCACGCACTGCTGACCGTTTAAGAGCACCTGACAGTAAACTAGGACCACCACGAAGGTTAGAACAAAGACAACAGAACTACCTTGGCCTCGCAGTCCTGATGTTACATAAGAGTGCAATTATTTTTGTGACGAAAAATCATGTCACAAAAAATCAACTGCGTCCCATTAAAAAAACAGTATGTTTTCGTATATTCGAATATATTAACATAGTCGTACAATGTTTGTGACATGATTTTTCGTCACAAAAATAATTGCACTCTTATGTAACATCAGGACTGCGAGGCCAAGGTAGTTCTGTTGTCTTTGTTCTAACCTTCGTGGTGGTCCTAGTTTACTGTCAGGTGCTCTTAAACGGTCAGCAGTGCGTGGTTGTGACAGTAGTCTACTTTTCCCACATTATACAGACACAGACTTAGATGAGCAAATTTAATGGAGTGGAGAAAAATTGTAAATTTAATTAAAAACAAAACTTATGTGAATGTTAAATTGTAGTGAACATAGCAACAAAAGCTACAATAAGTTTTGCGATTCTGTCCTTCCAGCCGTCCTTCTTTTTGTTAAACTTAAAAAGTTGCTTTTCTCGATCTAAAACAATCTACGCCAGACATGTTAAGCAATTTACTTTTACGACCAAAATTTAATTGTATTCTCAAGGAATATAAGTAAGTGATTCCATTAATAATTTTCTTTCAGACTTTCCAACACCTTTATCCTATCGGTTTTAAATTTTCAAAACTGATTTACTGTACAGATGTCAGAGTTTATGAATATTTATTTGGGACACGAAGGTCTTATTATCAATGTTATATACTAACTGAACGAAATAAATACACAACATTGGTTTCATTCAACACTATTTTTGCAGCAAGACTTTGTATCCTGGTACAACTTTCCTTTGCAGGTGATAAGAGTGTTAGGAAAGGTATCTGTTGCCCTTTATAAAGTTTTCTCGCACTTTCTGAAAGACGAATTCGGTATTATGAATTTTTACTACGCTGAGATTACTGGGATCATAGTTAGACTGGGGCAGAGTAAACAGGGTTTTGTAAGAAAGACACTTCTTGTAATATACATAGTGCTGTGACTCTCCTATTGTGTTCTTAAGTAAATTATTTGGGTACTCTACACGTCTGACATGAAGTTATCCCTAGGATTTATTATTACTTAGAATACATCGATAATTTTGAAATTTAACAAGATTATTGCTCAGGGTAATAATGTACGAATAAAGAGGAAGTAAACTACAATCTTACGCTGTCAGAAGTTTTGAGAACAATAATATGAATAGGCAGCAGAGAGTTTGCATAAATGGGGAGAAATCGGAATGGTCGCACGTCACAAGCGGTGTTCTACAGGGGTCAGTTTGGGCCCCTTGTTCACAATCTACATAAACGACATAGATGAGGGAATAAATAGCGACATAAGCAAATTTGCTGATGACACCAAAATAGGCCGTCCAATTCATTCTAATGAGGACATTAGAGCACTCCAGGATGATTTGAATAGACTGATGCAGTGGTCGGAGAAGTGACAGATGCAGTTTAATATAGACAAATGCAAAGTTCTAAATGTTGGACAGGAAAATAACCATGCCACATGTAAACTAAATAATGTAGATCTTAATATTATGGATTGTGAAAAGAATTTAGGAGTTCTGGTTAGTAGTAATCTAAAACCAAGACAACAGTGCATTAGTGTTCGCAATAAAGCTAACAGAATCCTTGGCTTCATAGCAAGAAGTATAAATAATAGGGGTCCTCAGGTTTTTCTTCAACTCTATATATCTTTGGTTAGGCCTCATTTAAATTATGCTGCGCAGTTCTGGTCACCGTATTACAGAATGGATATAAATAAACCATACCACGGGTGGGGTTTGAACCCGCGGTCAGAGTCTCAAAACTCCAGACCGTCGCGTTAGCCACTGGGCCAGCTAGCTGACCAAGTGGTTAACGCGACGGTCTGGAGTTTCAACTCGTGGTATGGTTTGTTTGCAATCGTGTCATTACGATTTCATGAGTCATGGATATAAATGCACTGGAAAACGTACAAAGGAGGATGACAAAGTTGATCCCATGTATCAGAAATCTTCCCTATGAGGATGTACTGAGGGCCTTGAACCTGCACTCTATAGAAAGTCGTAGAATTAGGGGGGATATGATTGAGGTGTAGAAATGTCATAGTAACTGATATAATTTTTGATACAGTACAGACAGATGTTAAAACTCCCAACGTAACCCTGGGTGCCCTGGCATGCCGATAAAGCATGATGGGAATGAGGTTATAAACAAGAAAAAAACAAGAGATGAAAAGGAGGGAAAGAGGCCATAAGATAAAGAGCTGGTGAGAACTTTGTTTCAAGGACAGAGAAGTTGTGTGATATAAAGGCAGGAAGGGAGGATGGAGTTAAAACGTAGCCCGGGGACGGTTGTATCATTCGGATATTCTCATTGATTCTGCTAACACAACCCGTCACCATGAACGGTGGATTGATCGTGTTGTTCTTCATGGGTAAGAAAACATCATGGTCATTCCTGCTAGTAGCAGGAATGACCAAGGTGATATACTGGTGTCATTGCTAGTTTATATTTTGATGGTGGACTAGTCCTTGTAGGCTACTGCTTGTTTATATTTAACTGACAATGCTTCTTCTAGAAGCATTGTCAGTTAAACAACGATTTATAAACAACGATTTATGAAATTGTTAAGCAATTATTCTGGTAAGCAAAAATAAAATATTACAAAGAGTATGCAAGTTTATACTTACTAGGTATATTACGACTACTAAAAAAAGTATGTAAAAGGGATTTTACGATTACAAAAAATATGTACATGGTATTTTACAAACTATATATATGTTAAACATTTCAAACACACAATTAGTAATCTTAAGACGCTATTACAAAGTAAAGAAGATGACTTACGTTTCTCTGATGTGGTATTGACGGAATTTCATAACTCCTCCACATGTCTCATTTCTGCACGTAGTTAACGTAAGCTCGTTGCATGAATATCTTCCTTAACATAGGATGAGCTTATCTCTTAAAATAGCTTTTTCACTCTTCAGAAGGGCATTCTTGTAATTTTGAAAAACTCAACTCAAAGTTAGATTAGTAGAATCTCTTAAAAGAAGTATTTTAAATAGCTAATGATTTACAAGTTCATACAGTACATTGAGTAAAACACTTCGTCACCTATAACTCTCTCCACCACGCCTTTCTCCACCATCACCATACTATTTGCAAGCATAAAAGATGGTTAACACATTTTTCAGCCATTTCTAAACAATACTCAATGGAAAGAAACAAAACCATTAAATCACCTCCATGATGGAGACGATGGGACGACTACCAGCAAAATGATTAGCCTCTCCCACCCATAGCTCACTCCTCGAGAGGGAGCCTATTAATCTTTCTAAAGTTTGCCATAAGTTGTATATTGGTATATTACATACAATTATTTTCACTCCTATGATTGAAATTAATACAAGCATTATCCTCTTCATCCACTGGGGCGTTGGACCTGACAGGGATCAATGAGCGTCACCTATGATCTTACTTTGGGAAGAAACAAATTTTTTCACAATGTGGAAACTGTGTCCAATGCTATTTTAACCACTGTTTTTAACGACATTAAGAGAGATGAAGAAAAACATTTTAAATTATTGAAGGGGTGACGTATGAACGCATGTTTCACTCTATTATATCAATACACTCAGGAGAGGGTCGAATGTAGATTGAGATTCTAATAACAAACACCAGCATGAGTAATTATGACTCCCTTAGTGGCCCAGGCTTATTGTATAGCATTAGATAGAGTAAATTATGGGTTAACGTAATTCATTACGCAAATGTTTTACTTGTTTTAAATTCAAGTTTGAGAGTCCCATTGGCTGTGAATACTTGTTTGAAAAGAATATTTTTAAATCCTACATATTTGGATCGAATTGGCCTCATGTGATTATGAATAACAAAGTTATACCAGATAAGAATTTTATGGTAATGGTTGATATGAAATCATATGATGATGCATATAATATAAACCACTTGTACTTTCAATACGATGATTTAACTCATTTTGGCGTAACTTTCAACTCGGAAACTATTGCTAATATTGAGAGTAAATTCCCTACACATTCGAGCACCTTATATTATATAACACTGAAATCACTGGGATTGGAGACTGAACATATCATCAGTTATGAGACTTTTGTTGCAGGTGGAATGTTAACGGGGGTTAACTTGCAAAGAGAAAAGTTGAAAACTGTTTTATCTGTTGAAAGAATGGGAATTTGTGCCTATCGTTAATATTCGGCAATCCCAAAGCAGCAGAGAATAGAAGAGAATATGTCTCTTGTTTGGTGAAATTACTGCCATTGTAAATATAAAAGCTAATAGAACAATAACTCTTTATACCTACTACACCATCTACAACAGTCTCTCCTACTTTAGAATTAAGGTCCTCCACAAGAAAATATTCTCTCGCTTGTTTCAAAACTCCCAAAATCTGTCCTCTACATATCTCTCGCTGCCAAGATCATAACTCTTACGATAACCAGCTTCTCATATCCCGGCATTATTATCATCCACTTAATACTTTTATTTACGTACTTAAACCCTCCATTTAGTTTCCATAGTTGATCACTGAACATTACCGCTCACAAATTCCTGACTTTTTCCTCTTTAATCCACGACCTAGAAAATATTATTTCCCCTTTTTGCTTTTTGTTTACTGCCAGGACGTCCAGAATCTTTTTTTTTCCATAGTATTAACCATTAAATGTTTCTTATCTGTACTGTATCCATGCACATTCAAAGAGGCCAATTCAAAATTTCTTTGCTATTTTAATGCTTGATTCCGATGATTGAAATGTAGGAATCCTGGAAATCAGTTTTTAACTGCTTGCATATAGTAACTCGCATAATAAAACTTTTGTGTGTATGCCATAAAAATTATTTATACCAGCAGAACATGCAAAGAATCACGTAAATCGTTTAGCGAAGTTCTTAATTAAGGTTTTCAAAACAAATGAATCGTCAGACATCTGAAGATATCGGATCATTTTCTGAGAGAGTGAACAACAACAGACGTGAATGCTCCCAGCGTAGCCTGGGAGCTCACATCTGTTACCTTCAGTTGATAGTTTAAGGGTATATCAGGTACAAAGACTGAATGACATTGTATCCAGCCTCACAATACCAGCCGTCACCATGAACCACTGTTTGCTGGTGCTGCTCCTCCTAGGTAATAACACATTTTGGTCATTCCTACTAGCAGTGTGCTCCTACTGTTCTGTGATTCACTGCTTCATGATATACTGGATGTGGTCTAGCCCTCATGTTTTCCTTGTCACTGCTGATTTATATACTAATGATAGACTGGTCCTTTAGAGGGACTGCTTGCTGAAGACTTTTGATGGACTGGTCCTTCAATTTACTGTGATATTCTGGTGTTGGTGTGTTTCTTGAGTGTCAATGGATTTTGCTGTTTTTAGGAATTATGTGGAGGATTTGTTCATGCGAACACGATCTCGAATTAACTTTCCACCCGCACATTAGAGGAGAACTCTTGACACAAGACAAATTATAACTTACTGATGCTGATGTATCTTGGAGACTTTTGGGACTTTAGGAACATTGGGGTCACAAATAATGTCTCTCCTTCAATTCCCACCGTCTCATCTCCCAAATAACTCTGGGCTCGTGGATTAGGAACATATGATTCTTCCATATTTATGATAAAAATTTTCGACAGTAAAACTGGCTGTTAAGTCATTTGAATTTGAATAGACTTGAATGCTTTAAGTATTTTGTTTGAGCTACCATTTTTGAATTATTAAACAATTATTATTATTATAATAAATGAAGAACATAATACTTACCAAGCTATTGGTGCTATATCGAAATGCCTCCAAACGGAAAAGCAACCTGAATATTGGTCAATACCTAGTTACCTTGGTTTAGAAAGACACGTAAGCAAACACTATAACATATTTATTAGAAAACGTTTCGGTCCTGGGACCTTGATCGTTTTCTAATAAATATGTTATAGTGTTTGCTTACTTGTCTTTCTAAACCAACTTGTCGGTATTTATTACCAAGGTTTATACCACCTAGTTACCTTACCTGTTGTGTGGGGGTTAATACATGCAGTAGCCAATATGGCTTCTCATTTAGCTACTGCCTCCTGTTTTCCATCAATAACATCCTTATTCTGCCTTTTTATTATATATCTGGACTCACGATATATATCTGGTTCAGTGGCTAACGTGTCGGTCTGGAGTTTTTTAACTCTTTGATCACGGGTTCTATCACCGCCCGTGGTATGGTTTATATCTGGACGCTTCCAGATGGATTTCTTCTTCACGTGTAATTTTATTTCGAGAAACATTCTTCCCGTACCGCCAAATTTGTTTTTGTCTCTATCTTGTACACATATATTTAATTATATTTAGTAATAATTTCTAAGTGTGTAACATATTTTCCTTATCAGAATATTAATTACATTTTACTTAATTAGATGATTACAAAAAATAAGGCAATTATGAAGGATATACTGATTCCCCTGTGACTTATCACCTTTTAAAAGTCACGTCAACATTATACACCTAGTTAAGACACATGTGCAACATCTGGATATCTTTATTGTAGACGTTTCGCCATCCAGTGGCTTTATCAATACAGATTCTAGGACATAATAGGAAGACAGTAGAACTATATACAAAAGATGAGGTAATCAGTCCCTCAACCTTGGAGTTAGTGTTCACAGCATCGTGGTGGAGGAGAATCTGGAGCAAAGGCAAGAAGACTGGCGGTTATATAGGTGTCAGTGGATAGGGACGGGCAGCAGACGAGGGCATAGTCACTGGTAGGCGGGATTCCCCAGTGGAAGTACAGTAGGTCCTACACAAAGAGATGGGTAAGTTGCAGCAGCCGTGAAGAAGGTCTTGTAGATGTCCTGTGAACCAAGATTCCATGATGTTGCAGTGTCTGACAAGTTGTGCAAGAAAGGTATAAAATACCGACAATATGAAAGTTAAGACACATGTGTAACATCTGGATATCTTTATTGTATATAGTTCTACTGTCTTCCTATTATGTCCTAGAATATGTATTGATAAAGCCACTGGATGGCGAAACGTCTACAATAAAGATATCCAGATGTTGCACATGTGTCTTAACTTTCATATTGTCGGTATTTTATACCTTTCTTGCACATTATACACCTACATTATTATATAAATATTATTATCCCTATCAATTATTACATATAAATCATAGGAAATTTATGAAAAATTTTCATAGCTATACTAACGCTCTTCTGATCCTTGTGTGTCACTGAGTTTTGATAAACTGGTGATAGTTTGGTCTGTCTAGGTCACTGCTTTTTTTATTTCTAAGGGTCTGATCGTAAAGTTACGAGTGTCACTGGTTTTTCATATACTTGAGGTTTGATCACTGTAGGTCAATGCGTGCTGATAACCTCTTGGTTTGTTTTCAAGTCTTGAGAGTCACTGCTTGTGGTGGTCTGAGCCTTCTGGCTAGTTGGTGTAGTTATGAAGGTCTGTGTGTCACTGCTTCAAGATTTATTGGTGGCGGCCTTAACCTTCAGCAGTTCATCATGAATGTTGATTTGCTGATGATCTGAACCTTTCGTCTTGTGTGTCACTGATTAATGATTTACTGTTGGTGATTCAAATCTTCAGTCTTGTGGGTCACTAATTAATAATTTAGTGGCGTAGTGTGAACTTTCAGTCTTGTGTGTCACTAACTCTTGATATGCTGGTTGATTAACTGGTGATAGTCCAAACCTCGTCACTTGTGTGGCAGTTACTTTCGATACATTGATGCTCAGGAGTAAGACACAAGGGAAAAACTAGGAATCTTTATTGATCAGAGCTGTAGGCTTTATTAGTTGATTACAGAGACATCAGCACAAGTGGAAGTTCAAGTGGCGAGGAAGACGTTCTTGTGCGTCACTACTCTGTAATATGCTGAAAGTATATCATAAAGGTCTCCACTTTGGGTTACTATTTGTTAATATTCTGGTGGTACTTCTGTACCTGTGTCTCACAGTTTGGAAATATGTTCATTGACGTTTGACTCTTATGTCTTGTGTGTCATTGCTTACTGAAATACCGGTTTTAGATGTCAGCTTTCCTTGTGTGTCACTGTTAATATAATTGCTGGTCTGGTCCATGTGTGTTGCTTGCTTGTTGATATCCTGGTGCTGGTCTGGTCCATGTGTGTTGCTTGCTTGTTGATATCCTGGTGCTGGTAAGGCCCATGTGTGTTGCTTGCTTGTTGATATCCTGGTGCTGGTCTGGTCCATGTGTGTTCCTTGCTTGTTGATATCCTGGTGCTTGTAAGATCCATATGTGTTCCTTGCTTGTTAATATCCTGGTGCTGGTAAGATCCATATGTGTTCCTTGCTTGTTAATATCCTGGTGCTGGTAAGATCCATATGTGTTCCTTGCTTGTTAATATCCTGGTGCTGGTAAGATCGATGTGTGTTCCTTGCTTGTTTATATCCTGGTGCTGGTCTGGTACATGTGTGTTACTTGCTTCTTAATATCCTGAGGCTGGTCAGATCCGTGTTTGTTCCTTGCTTGTTGATATCCTGGTGCTGGTCTGGTCCATGTGTGTTCCTTGCTTGTTGATATCCTGGTGGTAGTTTCATCTGCACATTTTGCTGATTGTTGCTTCTTGATATACTTGTGCGATTCTTATATTCTAATACTGACAGCAAATTTATGTATTTACCATCAGTTTTAATATTTATCTCATATTTTAACTTTAATACGAAATTCTTAGTAATAAATGTATATGTGATATTTTAAAGTTAATTTTCTATTCTCTCCTTCTCTCTCAGGAGCTGCTGCTATCAAAGCTGAAATGAAAAATGTCTCGATTGCGAAAGATGGTCAGTAAATTTTCCTTTCCGTAATAAGAACATTGATTTTCAAAAAGTTGAGAAAGTAGTATCAAGCAAGTCCATGGTCGACAGGAATATAATTGAATCTTGTTTCATAAAAAGCAGTTTTGACAATAATATGAATATTTCCTTTGGTTTATATAAATTAGATCCATTTATAATTAATAGAATTTGGGTAGAATTTAATAATACCCTGGACAAATAAATAGCTCGGGGGTGAGTTTTGCAAAGGACCTGTCCAAGTTGGCTCGCCGCGCGTCACGTGTTTAACCGTTGTGGGATCTGATAGTGAGGTGCTGGCCGACCCCTTATATAGCTTCCTTGGATGCTTCACTTTCATAGTTCCTTGATAATGTGAGTAGTCACGAAAGCGCTTGGAATTTCTCTATTCTTTCAGAGTGGTTGTTTTGCATGTATATATATATAATGTATATATATATATATGTATATATATATATATGTATATATATATATATATATATATATATATATATATATATATATGTGTGTGTGTGTGTGTGTGTGTGCGTGTGTGTGTGTGTATGAGTGTACTCACCTAATTGTAATTGCAGGGGTCGAGACTCAGCTCCAGGTAAGAACCAGGAATAATGGATTTAAGTTGGATAAATTTAGATTTAGAAAGGACATAGGTAAGTACTGGTTTTCTAACAGAGTTGTAGATGCGTGGAACAGTCTTCCCAGTGGGGTGATAGAGGCTAGGACCTTGGGTAGCTTTAAGAAGAGACTGGACAAATATATGAGTGGGAGGGGCTGGGTTTGATTGGTGTTGGGGGGTGCGGGAGTTGTTTCTTGAGTAGCTTTAGGTAGATGTCGTTTTGAGGAAATGGTATGGTGATACCGACAAGATGTGGAAAAAGACACTTATGTACAGTTCAGGACATTTATTAAAGGAAACGTTTCGCCACGAGTGGCTTCTTCAGTCCTAATAGGACTGAAGAAGCCACTCGTGGCGAAACGTTTCCTTTAATAAATGTCCTGAACTGTACATAAGTGTCTTTTTCCACACAGATGTCGTTTTGATAAGGACCTGCCTCGTATGGGCCAGTAGGCCTTCTGCAGTGTTCCTACATTCTTATGTTCTTATGTTCTTATGTTCTTATGTACTACTAGGTCCTCTCTCTCTCTCTCTCTCTGCTCCCTGGGTTTTCCGCTTCCGATTGTGACCCCTTGTTTCAGTGTCCCATCTCTGGAACATCCTGTCTCTGTCCACCTTATCTATTCCACTCAGTATTTTGAATGTCGATATCATGTCTTCCCTGACCCTCGTGTCTTCCAGCGTCGTCAGGTCGATTTCCCTCAACCTTTCTTTGTAAGACATTCCTCTGAGCTACAGAACTAACCTTGTTGCAAACCTTTTCACTTTCTCCAATTTCTTGATGTCCTTGACCAGGTGTGGGTTCCAAACTGGTGCTGGTGTGTATGTGTGTGTACTCACCTAATTGTACTCACCTAATTGTAGCTGCAGGGATCGAGACTCAGCTCCTGGCCTCGCCTCTTCACTGAGTGCTACTAGGTCCTCTCTCTCCCTGCTCCATGAGCTTAATCATGCTTCATTTTAAAGCTATGTATGGTTCCTGCCTCCACTATCTCACTTGCTGGGCTATTCCACTTCCTGACTACTTATGACTGAAAAAATACTTCCTAACATCCCTTTGGCTCATCTAGGTCTTCAACTTCCAATTGTGACCTCTTGTTTCTGTGTCCCGTCTCTGGAACATCCTGTCTCTGTCCACCTTGTCTATTCCACGCAGTATTTTGTATGTTGTTATCATGTCTTTATTAACCTTCCTGTCCTCCAGTGTCGTCAGGCAGATTTCCCTTAACCTTTCTTCGTAGGACATTCCCCTTAGCTCTGGGACTAACCTTGTGTGGGTTCCAAACAGGTGCTGCATACTCCAGTATGGGCCTGACGTACACGGTGTACAGTGTCTTGAACGATTCCTTACTAAGGTATCGGAATGCTGTTCTCAGGTTTGCCAGGCGCCCTTATGCTGCAGAAGCTATCTGGTTGATGTGAAAGTTAAGACACATGTGCAACATCTGGATATCTTTATTGTAGACGTTTCGCCATCCAGTGGCTTTATCAATACAGATTCTAGGACATAATAGGAAGACAGTAGAACTATATACAAAAGATGAGGTAATCAGTCCCTCGGCCTTGGAGTTAGTGTTCACAGCATCGTGGTGGAGGAGAGTCTGGAGCAAAGGCAAGAAGACTGGCGTTTTTATAGGCGTCAGTGGAAGGGACGGGCAGCAGACGAGGGCAGTCACTGGTAGGCGGGATTCCCCAGTGGAAGTAGGTCCTTCCCAAAGAGATGGGTTAGTTGCAGTAGCCGTGAAGAAGGTCTTGTAGATGTCCTCTGAACCAAGATTCCATCTGGTTGATGTGTGCTTCCAGAGATATGCTCGGTGTTATACTCACTCCAAGATCTTTCTCCTTGAGCGAGGTTTGCAGTCTTTGGCCACCTAGCCTATACTCAGTCTGCGGTCTTCTTTGCCCTTCCCCGATCTTCATGACTTTACATTTGGCGGGGTTAAATTCGAGAAGCCAATTGCTGGACCAAGTGTCCAGCCTGTCCAGGTCTCTTTGAAGTCCTACCTGATCCTCATCTGATTTAATTCTCATTAACTTCACATCATCTGCGAACATGGACAATTCTGAATCTAACCCTTCCATCATGTCATTCACGTATACCAGAAATAGCACTGGTCCTAGGACTCACTCTTGTTGGACCCTGCTCGTCACAGGTGCCCACTGTGATACCTCATCTCGTACCATGACTCGTTGTTGCCTCCCTGTCAGATATTCTCTGATCCATTGCAGTGCACTTCCTGTTACATGCGCCTGATCCTCTAGCTTCTGCTCTAATCTCCTGTGAGAAACTGTATCGAAGGCCTTCTTGCAGCCCATGAATATGCAATCAACCTACCCCTCTCTCTCGTGTCTTACTTCTGTTACTTATCATAAAACTCCAGTAGGTTTGTGATACAGGATTTACCTTAAATAAATCCGTGCTGGTTCGCGTTTATTCTCTTGTTCTGTTCCAGGTGCTCCACCACTCTCCTCCTGATAATCTTCTCCATGACTTTGCATACTATACACGTCAGTGACACGGGTCTGGTCTATAGCTCAGTGCCTCTTTCCTGTCTCCTTTCTTAAATATGGGTACTACATTTACAGTCTTCCATACCTCAGGTAGTTGCCCAGTTTCAAGGGATGTATTGAAGATTGTGGTTAGTGGCACACACAACATTGGAACCCACGGGGAGAAGTTGTCTGGTCCCATTCCCTTTGAGGTATCAAGGTCCCTTAGCAGCTTCTTCACCTCCTCCTCAGTTGTGTGTATGTCATCCAACACTTGTTGGTATAATCCTTGTTGGTGTCCCCCTCTGTTCTGTCCACCCAAAGGCCTTCCTATCTCCACTGTAAATACTTTCTTAAATCTCATGTTGAGCTCCTCACATACCTCTTGATCGTTTCTGGTGAGTTCTCCACCTTCTTTCCTCAGCCTGATCACCTGGTCTTTGACTGTTGTCTTCCTTCTAATGTGGCTATACAGCAGTTTCGGGTCAGACTTGACTTTCGATGCTATGTCGTTTTCGTACTGTCGCTGGGCCTCCCTCATCTGTGCATACTCCTTTCTGGCTCTTCGACTAATCTCTTTATTTTCCTGGGTCCTTTGCCTCCTGTACCTCTTCCATCCTTTGGTCCACTTAGTTTTTGCCTCCTTACACCTTCGGGTAAACCAAGGACTCGCTTTGGTCTTCCCATTATTTCTATTGCCCTTGGAAACAAACTTTTCCTCTATCTCCTTACAATTTGTTGTTACGTATTCCATCATTTCATTTCTTGACTTTCCTGCCAATTCTGTGTGTGTTTGTTTGTGTGTGTGTGCGCGTGTGTGTGTTGTGTGTGCGTGTGTGTGTGTGTGCGTGTGTGTGTGTGTGTGTGTGTGTGTGTGTGTGTGTGTGTGTGTGTGTGTGTGTGTGTGTGTGTGTGTGTACTCACCTATATGTGGTTAGAGGGGTCGAGTCATAGCTCCTGGCCCCGCCTCTTCACTGGTCGATACTAATTCACTCTCTCCCTGCTCTATGATATTTGTCATACCTCTTTTTAAAGCTATTTATGGAACTTGCTTCTGCTACTTCACTCTTTAGATTATTCCGGTTCCTGACAACTCTAAGACTAAAGAAATACTTCCTAACATCCCTATGACTCATCTGGGTTTTCAGTTTCCAATTGTGTCCCCGTGTTTCTGTATCCCATCTCTGAAACATTCGATCCTTGTCCACCTTGTCAGTGCCTCTTAGTATTTTATACTTTGTTATCATGTCCCCTCTATCCCTCCTATCCTCTAGTGTCATCAGGTTGAGTTCCCTTAACCTCTCCTCATAAGACATACCCCTCAGTTCCGAGATTAATCGTGTTGCAAATTTTTGCACTTTCTCCAATTTCGTGACGTGTTTGACTAAGGGAGGGTTCCATACTGGCGCTGCATATTCCAGTATAGGCCTTACGTACACTGTGTACAATGTCGTGAATGACTCCTTACTCAGATGTCTAAACGCCAATCTCAGGTTTGCCAATCTCTTATATGCTGCAGCAGTTATTTGATTGATGTGTGCCTCAGGGGACATGTTCGTCATAATGCTTACCCCAAGATCATTTTCTTTAATTGACGTTTGCAGCTGTTGGTTTCCTAACCTGTACTCCGTCTGCGGTCTTCTGTGTCCTTCCCCAATCTTCATGACCTTACACTTACTGGGGTTAAACTTCAGGAGCCATTTGTCGGACCATACTTGTAGTTTGTCCAGATCCCCTTGTAATCTTAACTGATCCTCTCCCTCTTGTATTCTCCTCATTAGTTTCACATCATCAGCGAACAGTGACACTTCTAAATCTATTCCTTCCGCCATGTCATTCACGTATACAAGAAACAGCACCGGGCCTAGGACTGAACCTTGTGGAACCCCACTCGACGCATTCGCCCACTCCGACACTTCATCACGTACCAACACTCGTTGTTTCCTTCCTGTAAGGTTTTCCTTGATCCATTGCACTACTTTCCCCGTTATTCCTTCCTGATCCTCTAATTTTTGCACCAGTCTCTTGTGTGGTACTGTGTCAAAAGCCTTCTTGCAGTCTAAAAAGATGCATTCTACCTATCCCTCTCTCTCCTGTCTTACTTCTGTTACCTTATCGTAGAACTCAAGTAGATTTGTGACACAGGATTTCCCATCTCTGAAGCCGTGCTGACTGTCATGTATGAGCCCAATCTCTTCAATGTGTTCCACCACTTTTCTCCTGATAATCTTTTCCATGACTTTACATACTATACAAGTCTGTGTGTGTGTGTGTGTGTGTGTGTGTGTGTGTGTGTGTGTGTGTGTGTGTGTGTGTGTGTGTGTGTGTGTGTGTGTGTGTGTGTGTGTGTGTGGGTGTGAGTGTGAGTGTGTGTGTGCATGTGCGTGCTTGCGCCTGTCTGTATATTATACCCCAGGATTCACTTAGTGTTTTTTCAGGTGTGAGCTGCTCGTCACCCTTCAATGAGGTTGGAGGACGTTGTATGTATGTTGACTTAGTGAACACTGGCTCCTGGGACACGATGCGTTCCCACTGTAAGAGTATTGGCGGTGACCTGGTCAAGTTGAATGACGCTGAGGTGTTTTCTGCTCTCATCCGTTACATACACGGCAGTGGTACGTTGTGTCGTTCAATATTATAATAATAAGGATAATGCAGATATTATTTTAAGTTTATAATAAGATTTCATGTTTAGGAAAAACGGGAGATGAAATGTTATATAAGTTTCAATTGTGTTTAGTATAAAGGGTCACCACACACTCTTCCAACTTCTAACTGTGTTTTGAGTCATAGGTCACCAGACATTGACACCTTCCAGCTTTGTTTGGTGCCCCAAGTGATCAAACATTGACCATTTTCTGGCAGATTTATATAATTTCCCGATTTGTTTAATGCCACAGGTGACCAGACATTGATAATATTCAGCTGTGTTTAGTTTACGTAGTTGACTTGTAACCCCTGTCACATCCAACACAAAATCAATAATAAGATACTGTTGAATCCTCCTCTCCAGTAGCCCAATAAAACACTAGTTTTACTACTAAAGTGTGCTGCTGTCGACTGGATGATGACTGTCCCCACACTTTATTATCATTATAAAACAGTTGAACCTAATGGGTCACATAGTAAAGTTTTCTTTAAGGAGATAAAGAAGTGAATGGTAATTATAAGTGTGATATAGAAGTCATTATTTATTTAATAGGTAAGTTTTCGTAAAGATCCATTAACAAAGTCTACATGATGTACTGAGGGAAGGGCAGCTGATGTGTGTACGTCAGGATACTGAAGTGAAGTCTGCACTCTCTCTGCGCGGTAGGAAATTTACTTAATAGATATTTTAGTTTCACCATAACAGATACCTCAGTGAGGTGTCCAAAGTTTGTTCATTGAAATGTCTTTGTGAGTTTCATATGTCCAATATATAATATAAAAGTTAATGTGACCGAGAGCATTGAAACACAGATACCAAGTAACGTAATTGCCACTCGAAAATGTAAAGCTTGCTTGTTATTTAGACCAAAGACTAAGCTAGCAATCTCAAAGGCTAAAAAAAAAAAAAATCAGAAATTGGGATCTTAATTTGGAAAATTTGAACTTCTTGAACGGCTAAAACGAGCAGAGAAATCTGTGAGTTTATTATCCACATAATCATTTTGTCCAGACAATCATTTTGTCTCAACAATTATTTTGTGTCGTCTTAAGATAAGAGGCAATTTTTGTTGTATTCGGTGCAAGACGTGATATGGATAGCTAAAACTTTTGATCTTTAGTATGGCATTTTAAGAGTCGTCAACTTCACGAATAGTTTCATAGAGGATGACACGAGCGAGAAATTAAATTAATTTCTTTTTGTTATCGTCCTCCAAACCTTTGCTTATCAATTCAGTATATGTTCTCGAATTTATTAAAAAAATTTTTAGCCCTGGTTCGTTGCAGTGGTGAAGTGTTCATGAAACTATTGGCCAATAGAGGAGCACTATGACCAATATTAAATTGTCCATTCTAAGATGCCTGAAATGGGTCCAATAACTTTAAAAAGCTTCTACTGTTTGGCCTCGAACTTTCCAAAAAGGTGTTTCCTATATCGATGTCAGTGGAGAGTGAAACTGGTATGTGTTTATAGCACATTTGCCAATATTATGTGCAAAACAGCGATTTTTTTTATTTCTGTTAACCATGGTAATTATGTTCACGTCTACCCCTTCTAAATCCATTCAGTATTTCAGGTTTATACATCACATGGACAAGATAGTACCTTTTATGTTTGTAAATGGAAAAACATCTCAGCATATCCGTCAGATAACTCTGCGAAACCTCTTCTGATCGGCTTCAAAATATATACGATAATGCATTCATTAATTGTTACTCCTTTGAATTTAAATTGAGTACGTAATAATTTCAAAGTTTATTGACATTAAAAATCTTGGACTTGTTAGATTCAGGTAAGTTACTGGAAAATGCTGTTTCTGATATTCTTCAAACTTTAAGTGATAGAAAGTTTAGTAAAAGAAATCTTAGCTATAAGGCACAATACCATGACTGGGACAATACACAAATAACCCACATATAGGAGACTGAAACTTACGACGACGTTTCGGTTCGTCTTGGACCATTTTACAGTCGCCGTCGTGTTGAAGCTTCCCTTATAACACAAATATCCTTGCATAAATGTTAGTAGTGGGATTGTGTCTGTAGATGCCTTCCTATCTCATTATATTGTCAAATGCTCCAAACTTCAGACCACTAGTGATTTCCCATGATCCTTTTTCTTCTTTCCTATTTCTTCATATTTTTCTTTGCTTTTTTCTCTAATTATGTTTTGTCTCTCAGTTCCCTCCTTCCTTCCGTGTTTTTGGTTCTACCCTTGTGGGCCTTTAGCTCTCCTACAGTACTCCTTTTTGTGTCCATAGGCTGGCCCTATTGCTACTACCTTTACTATTCCTTCCCTCTACCCTACACTCCCTTTTCTCTCTTTTGCCATTAAACTACTCTCCATATTTTATACTATTACTATTTCTCCTTCTACTACTTTTACTACCAGCCTTACCATTACCACTACTTTCTTTTCTTCCTAATTTACCGAAAATCAGCTAGCCAGGATTAGATCCTGCCATACGTTCTCCCACCTCAAGAGACAGAACAGTGTTCACATCGCCTTAATTAACCACTTAACCAGTGAACCTTCAAAGATCACTCACCCAGCAGAGCTAAGAGTTGTTCGTGATCCGAGGACACTATTGGTAGTAGTAAGCTCAAAGCTAATTTCAGCCACCTAACATTTGAATACCAGTCTCCTCAAGCAGTTTATATAGTAATTAAACAAAGAAACAAGTGGTTTCATTGCTAAATAAATTGCTTATAAAGTCTTGTATTCAAACGGGAGGTAGTGGAAATTAGCCTTGAGCCTACCACTACCACGAGTGTCCTCGGATCACGAACAACACCTAGCCCTGCTCGGTACATGATTTTTGAAGGATCGCTGGTTAAGGCGATGTAAAAGTTGTCTTTCCTGTTTATATATATATATCCACTGGAAGCGAAACACGAAGACAGAAATGCAGGTAAAGCTATCTGCTTTGCTTTGCACACCCCTGTACCTCCCAGTCACACTGGGAGGGTTGCCTGATCCCATTGCCGATCTTCTAGTGACAGATTCCATTTTTTTCAGGTCATTTAATTTGTCATTGAAATGGTTTCATATATATATATATATATATATATATATATATATATATATATATATATATATATATATATATATATATATATATATATATATATATATATATATATGTATATATCATTATATATATATGTATATATATATTGTATATATATATATAGGATGGGGTCCACCTTTGGTGTAAATTGTGGGACCCACAGCCTCGGAGAAGTGCATAAAAAGACTTCAAGGAAGAATATTTGGATTTCTTCCTGAAGCCGTTTGAATATTCCACTTCCCCTACCACCCCATCTTTTAGTATATTTTTTTTACCAATAGGAATATTTTATTACATAATATGGTACAGAAGATTTAAGAGATACATTGTTGATATAAAGGTGGCATATACGGTACATGTTGTTACGTGTGTATCACCGATTATAAGGCGAAAATCTCATCCAGCTCCTCAGAGCTGGGGCGTGTGCCCAAAATACAGCAGGCATTACCCCTTTGAACAGCCGCACTGAGCCGCTGGAACAGAAAACTAGCTGCCCTGGGATCCCTAGTTACCCTGATGAGTCTTTTTCCCAGCTCCTTAAGGAATTTAGATGCACTCTTTCCCCATGAGCCAAGGGTCTCTGAGCCTATGGGAACAAACATATAATGATGGGCAAGTTCTCCATATTTTCTAGACTTTTGGGACTCCCTGAAGCTGGCAGCTGCCCCTCCTTCCTCCCTGGTGTATTGGAGATAGGTATCAGCCAAGGTAGATGCACATGTATAGTCCCACACCACCTGCTTCCCATCTGTCCAGGCTTGAAGGGTGATACCATCTGGACGCTTCTGGCTGCCATCAGATCTGCATAGTTGGGGTGGCTCCCTTACTGCTGGGCATCCAGCTGTTGTGAGGCTCCTCTTGATAATGTTATTAACCTCCTCATGTCTTGCAATCTTTCCCTCGGATTTACGGCACACAAGACCATGGTACCCGAATCGGTCTGCTGCTTCACTGCCACAAATACACCTGTGTTCGGCGAGAATAGGGGCGGCAAGTCGAAGGGCAACACCGATGCGGATGGTCTGTGGGTCGAGACGTGTGCCAAGGCTGGAGTTGGGAACAGCCAACAGAAAGTCCCCAGCATGAGGGGCTCTCACTGCCAGGAGGCGGGCTCTATCCTTCCCTGACACACTCTGAAGCATTGTTGAGGCAATATTTTCCACTATTGGACCATCCCAGTGCGATTGTTTGTAGTTGTTGGGGGGAGCAGGTCTGGCTCCAGAGCCCGTTAGATTATCCCAGATCATTGCTCCGTCAATGAATTTTTGGTCCTGGACTCCTACCTTGTCCCTAAGATGTTCAGGGAGAATCGCTGCTACAAGCTCTCTGGATGCAATACACGAGGACAGAAAAGCAGGTAACGCAATCTGTGATGACTTGCGGACACCAATGCCTCCTAGTCTGACTGGAAGTGTAGCTTGGTTCCACTGCCCGTCTTCTAGAGTAAGGTTAAGTACTTTCGTAAAAATCTGCCTCAGAATACTGTCATATTCGTGCAGTATAGGGTTATCATATGAAGGTGCACATCTTAGGAAATATGTCAACCTGGGCAGACTCAAGCACTTTGTGAGAAGGTACAAGGCATCGTGGGTGTCCAGATTGCCTATTCGTTGTTCCATTCTCCTTAACTCTTCCAATTTCTTCCTGAGAATTGTGTCAATGGCATTGCTTCCCAGAGGTGCTCCTAGCAAGACACTATTTGTGGGGGCAATGACTGCTGCTCCTGGTAGTTTTGATCTCACTGCATTTATCACTTGTTGACTGACTGAGATGATTTCACATTTGGATGGATTCAGGATGAGACCCATTTCCTGTCCCCGTGTCATTACCTGTGTAAGGTCATGTAGGAGGGACTCTTTTGTACCTGCTAGTGTGCCATCATCTAGGAACCAGATGTTTAGCTCGCTGGTCAGTCTGACTGTGATTTCCCTAACTGCTATACAGAAGAGAAATGGTGCAAGAGGATCTCCTTGTTGGACACCCTCCGATGATGTAATTTCATGCTCTCCAAAGAGAAGCATTGATTCCTTGCTATACCCGGCTGAAACAAAAGGGAAGAGACCAGGGAAATGTTCTTGTACTGCTGCTAATACCACGTCTCTTTTCAGGAGATTGAACGCATTCTTGAAATCTAATTTTACCACTGCATTGTCCTCAGGCAGGTTGTTGATATACGCCCTTGTTGCATGAACAGCTGCTTCACTTCCTTGAGAGACCCCAAAGCCAAGCTGGTTTGGTTGAAGCATCATGGCTGCCTGTGCACGAATACTTCGGACAGCAGCTTTGGATACGAGGCGGCGTAAGGTGTTGCCTACTGCAATTGGCCGAATTCCTCCATCCTTCTTTTTAAGTGCACAAAGTGTTGCACCAAAAAAGAAAGGTCTAATTTCATCAGGGATCAGACCAGCCAAGGAATTGTTGACGAACCTTGTGATCTCTGAAAGCAGTGTCTCTGCAATTTCCCCAATAACTGGATTAACCATTTCCTTTAAATGCTGTGGCCTTATTCCAGTGTAACCTCCAGCAGAGCCAGATGGGAACGACATTATTGCTTTGTAAATGTCTGAGTCTTCCACTATCAATGGTTCCATAGTGGGGACAGAGGTGTTGGAACTGTTGGTGCCACTGGTTTCCCTGGCAGGGTGCTTTCCTCTAAGTGCTTCAGCCGTGTCAGCATCCCTGGGAGCAACTGTATCTTCACTGGTAATAATTCTTATTGCCCCCACTGTGTTGCCCTCTTCAATTTTCTTGCTCACCTGGACTCTGACTTTTTCACTGTCAGTAGAGTGAGTGGGGGTTCTGCCTCTCCCTTTTTTGTGTTGACGGGGAAGGCGAATGAGGTTATCAACTCTAGGAAAATCTCTTAAGGATTTAATTATCATTGAGGCTAGCCTCTTTCCCCTTCTTTCCGGCACAGCTAAGCAGACATTGCCAAAAAGTAGCAAGTTGTGCCATGCCTTGATGGTTGGTGGAGCATTTAAGATAGTGGAACCATCGTTTACTTTTTTCAGGAGGTCTGTAAGTTTCCCAGCTGCGTGTGGACTGGCTGCTTTGGGAATATGTGTGAGTGTCCTGGTACCTGTTGCTTTAATTGCTTCCAAGAGATTGTCTGATGAGATGAAATCTGTTGGTGAGGGTTCAGGTGCCTGAGGTGGCTCTGGATCCTCACTTTCCACAGGAGGACATCCTGAACCAGGGCAACTACCGTGCTTGCGGAGGAAACCATTCGAGTTGAGACAACGAAGCTGTAAGCATGACCGACACTTGCCTCTCCTAGTATTGCCAACCGTGCCATTTCCCTGGCTGCTTGCTTCCTCCTAGTACGTAACCTTTATTCGGCGCATGTACACACCCTCATTGACAGGCTATCTCCCCCAACCAGCGAACCAGGGGACTAAGGGTTGACGATGGGCCACGTCGTTCAATCAGTACCCAGGTTCCAGTCAATTAGAGGATGGTTTTGGCAATCGCAGAGGTGTTGTGGGTATCACTCGCCTGTCTGCCCTTGTCATTCCCATTCTAGAGCTGGTTGAAGCACGGTCTGTTCTCTAGTGGCTTCTATTCTGCCTTGCTTACCGTGGAGTGCACTAATACCTATTGTTGTACATAGTGTATATAGTGTACATACTTCTGTTCTAAATTGGTGAAGGATAATGCAAGTCAAAAGTTTTTCTACTGTGTTTATTTTGCTCCCATTACACCCAGGATAACAAGCCATTTGGACTCCTGGGTTATAATAATATATATACTCCCTATTGTTCTTTGTCACAACAGTGCACCACTCATCTTTTTCCCCTCATCAATTCTATGATTCACCTCATCTTTCATAGACCCATCTGCTGAAACGTCCACTTCCAAATCTCTGAACACATTCACCTCCTCCATACTATCTCCATCCAGTCTGATATCCAATCTTCCTTTACCTATTTTTTTGTTATCCTCATCACCTTACTCTTTCCTAAATTCACTTTTAATTTTCTTCTTGTACGCTCTCTTCCAAACTCATCAACCAACCTTTGCAACCTCTCTTCGGAATCTCCCAAAAGCACAGTGTCATCAGAAAAGAGCAACTGTGACAACTCCCACTTTGTGTTAGATTCTTTATCTTTTAACCCCACACCTCTTGCCAACACCCGAGCATTCACTTCTCTTACAACTCCATCTATAAATATATTGAACAAGCATGGTGACATCACACATCCCTGTCTAAAGCCTACTTTTAATCTGAAATACTGTCCCTCTCGCCTACATACTCTAACCTGAGTCTCACTATCCTTGTCAAGACTCTTCACTGCTTTCAATAACATTTGCCACATCTGCCACATTGCCCCTCTATCCATCAAATCATTCGCCTTTTCTAAATCCATAAATGCCACTAAAACCTCTTTATCCTTATCTAAACAGTGTTCACTTATATGTTTCACTGCAAACACCTGGTCCACACACCCCCTACCCTTCCTAAAGCCTCCTTGTTCATCTGCTATTCTACTCTACGTATTACTCTAAATTCTTTCAATAAAAATTCTACCATATACTTTACTAGATATACTCAACAGACTTATTCCCCTATAATTTTTACACTCTCTTTTATCCCCTTTGTCTTTATACAAAGGAACTATGCATGCTCTCTGCCAAAATTCACTGTGAACTTAACAAAAAATATATGTTTCATTGTGTTTTCTTTATTATTAAGTTATTGTAAACTTTTCTAAGATATACTTAGTTGGATTATGCTAAATTAATTTGCGCTTGTTATAATAAGGTTATGAAAGTTTTCTCAGTTTGTTCTCGTACAAATTATTAATTTTTACATTAACGTAAATGAAAATATATATCTTTTTACGTATAAGGAAATTTTAGGAAGGACTTAATTTTAAATGACTTCTTGCTAAGAATATATATATATATATATATATATATATATATATATATATATATATATATATATATATATATATATATATATATATATATGTGTGTGTGTGTGTGTGTAAGTATCGCAAACCAAGCGATGCAAGATGGAAAAGAACTTCGGGGGGAGTAAAATAGGCCTTTGCTGTTGCAATCAACACATCATCAGGAGCTTGCAAAATGTAGAAAAGAGGAAGGTTTCCAAGCGAATACGTTCCCAGAGGACCGCGTTCACTGGAGTGAGAGAGGGAGAGAGAAGGTACCGGAAGTGCCCACAGACACAACAGCCAGAAGGATGAATATTATAGCATTAGAAAAATCCCACAAGCATTGATATTGTAACCTATACGAAATTAACGTAGCAATAATAATAAATTCATTCATATTCCGCTATGACAACGTATTTAAAGTTATTGTTGTCATAGCAGAATATGACTGAATTTATTATTGATGTATATATATATATATATATATATATATATATATATATATATATATATATATATATATATATATATATATATATAGGATGGGGTCCACCTCTGGTGTAAATTGTGGGACCCACAGCCTCGGAGAAGTGCATAAAAAGGCTTCAAGGAAGAATATTTGTATTTCTTCCTGAAGCCGTTTGAATATTCCACTTACCACCCCATCTTTTAGTATATATTTTTTTTACCAATAGGAATATTTTATTACATAATATGGTACAGAAGATTTAAGAGATACATTGTTGATATAAAGGTGGCATATAAGGTACATGTTGTTACGTGTGTATCACCGATTATAAGGCGAAAATCTCATGCAGGTCCTCAGAGCTGGGGCGTGTGCCCAAAATACAGCAGGCATTACCCCTTTGAACAGCCGCACTGAGCCGCTGGAACAAAACTAGTTGCCCTGGGATCCCTAGTTACCCTGATGAGTCTTTTTCCCAGCTCCTTAAGGAATTTAGATGCACTCTTTCCCCATGAGCCAAGGGTCTCTGAGCCTATGGGAACAAACATATAATGATGGGCAAGTTCTCCATATTTTCTAGACTTTTGGGACTCCCTGAAGCTGGCAGCTGCCCCTCCTTCCTCCCTGGTGTATTGGAGATAGGTATCAGCCAAGGTAGATGCACATGTATAGTCCCACACCACCTGCTTCCCATCTGTCCAGGCTTGAAGGGTGATACCATCTGGACGCTTCTGGCTGCCATCAGATCTGCATAGTTGGGGTGGCTCCCTTACTGCTGGGCATCCAGCTGTTGTGAGGCTCCTCTTGATAATGTTATTAACCTCCTCATGTCTTGCAATCTTTCCCTCGGATTTACGGCACACAAGACCATGGTACCCGAATCGGTCTGCTGCTTCACTGCCACAAATACACCTGTGTTCGGTGAGAATAGGGGCGGCAAGTCGAAGGGCAACACCGATTCGTATGGTCTGTGGGTCGAGGCGTGTGCCAAGGCTGGAGTTGGGAACAGCCAACAGAAAGTCCCCAGCATGAGGGGCTCTCACTGCCAGCAGGCGGGCTCTATCCTTCCCTGACACACTCTGAAGCATTGTTGAGGCTATATTTTCCACTATTGGACCATCCCAGTGCGATTGTTTCTTTTGGTGCAAAATTAAAATTTTTTACATTAACATTAATTTATATATATATATATATATATATATATATATATATATATATATATATATATATATATATATATATATATATATATATACATATATATATATACATATATATATATATATATATATATATATATATATATATATATATATATATATATATATATATATATATATATATATATATATATATGTCGTGCCGAATAGGCAGAACTTGCGATCTTGGCTTAAATAGCAACGCTCATCTTGCCATATAGGACAAGTGAAAATTTGTGTATGCAATAATTTCGCCAAAATCACTCTGAACCTAATGAAAAAAATATATTTCACTGTGTTTGTTTAGTATTAAATTATTGTAAGCGAATCTAAAATATATTTAGTTGGGTTAGGCTAAAATAAATTATTCTTGTTATAATAAGGTTAGGTAAGTTTTCTAAGATTCTTCTGGAGCAAAATTAAAAATTTATACATTAACATTAATGATAAAAATATATCTTTAAACGGATAGGAGAAAATTTTAGAAAGGACTTAATTTTAAATGAGTTCTTGCTAATTGACCAGTTTTACATATTCGGCACGACATATATATATATACATATATATATATATATATATATATATATATATATATATATATATATATATATATATATATATATATGTATACATATATACAAATATATATATATATGTCGTGCCGAATAGGCAGAACTTGCGATCTTGGCTTAAATAGCAACGCTCATCTTGCCATATAAGACAAGTGAAAATTTGTGTATGCAATAATTTCGCCAAAATCATTCTGAACCTAACGAGAAAAATATATTTGATTGTGTTTGTTTAGTACTAAATTATTGTAAACGTATTTAAAACATATTTAGTTGGGTTAGGCTAAAATAAATTACGCTTGTTTTAATAAGGTTAGGTAATTTTTCTAAGATTCTTTTGGTGCAAAATTAAAAATTTTCACATTAACATTAATTTAAAAAATATATCTTTAAACGTATAAGTGAAAATTTTAGAAAGGACTTAATTTTAAATGAGTTCTTGCTAATTTTTTTTTTTATATTTTATTTAAAACCAATACAGTTTAACATAAAAATAAAGAAACAGTATGGAACCTAATCAAAATAACTGACAAACGGATTGTACCTACATGCTCGCAAGATGTTACAACAACAACTTACATCAAGAACATAACTAAAAACAAAATTACATGTCACAGGTTCATGAATTGACATACAAAACCTTGCATATATATAAATTGTACATATAAATGACATCTGACAAAGGTTCAATACACTTGAACATAAAATATACAAGGAAGTTATATCAAGTAAATCCCATCCTTCACATTAATCTAAAAACCAAAACCTAACATCATAATCTTACTAGAACATCTACATACTTATCCCTAACAATACAGCTGAACATATCCCAACATACAAATAAACAGACAAAGAATACAGCTTAGAACACAATAACTGAAGCTCTATACTGTTACAATAAACCCATATACAAATTTCAGACACAAATGGACTACGTCACTAAACTGTCTAGATATGTCTGTATACCATACAGACTAAAACTTAACATCAAGAACTTGCATGAACACCAAACCGGTATCAGGGTACAGACCATAATTATAAACTTTAAAAAGAATCAATCATGCATATATAAATTATTACATAACGTCTGACCCATGACAAAGGCTCAATACAATAGAAAGGGATATTTATATATATACACATACACACCCACACCCACATCCACACACACACACACACACATACACACAAAAATTTGCAACAAAATCACATTAATCAGATGCACTGTATGCACAATGCCAAACAGTATACAAGTATATCTCATCGTGCAAAAACCCAGCACGTAACATAAATACAAACTAAAACACACTTCATGTCGCAAAGAACTTATTTCTCAAGAATCATGTTATTACAAGACAGATACACCTCATACTTATACATAAAAAATCTACTATATTATACCTACATTCTGAAAAGTGTTATATCTACCATAACGAGACCTTGATCTCTACATCCACACTTGGATGCCATAAAGTCCCAATGAAAACCAGGAAACCATTCCAAACCCACATTCACAACACTCTCACGACCCCCCCCCCCCCAGGGAGGCGAGCCCGCTGTTGCCCCCTGACTCCCTCCAACCTATGAAAACCCCTTCACTCACTCATTTCCAATCACAGATTTATGAGAATCCCTAACGTTAGCATTCTATACCCCTCTGAGAAAGCCTGATCCCACCTCCTCCCATACAAATCTCTGTTACGACACCTCGTACGGTAGAACGTTACCGCAAGAACCTTTCTTCTCTCCTCACTATCCCCTCTCCCCCTCATCACCCACGACATATATATATAATCTACCATGATATAATCTAAAGCTCTTATGACACCCTCATCTAACCCACCCATATCTAGACTTAGAGCACGCAAAACCGACACCCCACGGCCCCCCACCCTCTGTACCAACCTACTTAACCAGCACCTGACCTCCTCTAGCCCTTCACAAAAGTAAACTACATGGAACGCAGTCTCATCCCCTCCACAGATACCACACCCCCCACCCTCTACAACCTGTCTGTTTCGTAATATCTCACCAGACGGAAGGATCCCATGCAGAAAACGAAACATCACCTCACGCGCCCGAGGTTTTAACTTCAATTTACTAAATCTAAACCAAATACTCTTCCACGCATACATGGGGAACAAACCCTCAACTGGGACAACGCACCTACCTACAAGTAACCTACACAAAACCCTTATACGAACCTTTCTCAGTTCCCTAACCAACATCACAGCCCTCAAAACTATTTCACATTCCCTCAACTCCATTCCTCGATACCACATACCCAGCCTGTCGTGTATCCTTCTCAAACGCCCCGCGTTCACACCCTCACGCAACACTTCCCATTTAATAAACACACATTTAGCCCTCCGTCTCAAATCCAACAACCCCAACCCACCCTGACTTACAGGTAACATTACAACCTCCCTCCTTAACCAATCACAACGTGAACCCCATAAAAATTTGTACACCCGTCTTAGTATCCCCGCAATCGCTGTCCCTGTAATTGGGAACACAGCTGCAACATACCAAACCTTACTATACAATAGAATGTTCACGACTATCACTCGCTGTATCAGAGTTAGGTGCTGGGGTCTCAGAACACCTAGCCGCCCCACGATCCTTTCCAATAACCTATCTGAATTTTCCTCCCGCGCCGCAACCATGTCATCCCTATAAATAATACCACAAATCTTTAAAGACACCGCCCATTCTTTAACAACATTACATCTCCCCCCCACACCCCCCACCCAAGAACCCAACCCCATGCACCTTGACTTCGCACTATTTACCTGCATACCCGTGGCACTTCCAAATAATTGCACCACCTCGTCCAACACTCCCATTGACATCCCTGCACGAATGAGAACAGTGGTGTCGTCAACATATCCAATTAACCCCGGCCAGGCCCTCCCACCCCCCACACTTCCCTCACATGGCGTACATAAGCTACGGTCAACCATTCTATAAAAGGGGTCCTGGAAACACGCAAACAATATTTGGGACATGGGGCATAGCTGTCTAAGGCCTCTTCCCATTGCAATTTCCCTCCCCATAAACCCATTAATCTGTATCCTCATTTTCGCCCCCTTGTACAACGTATTTACCCACTCGACTATTTCCTCCCCAAAACCCTGTCTCCTAAGTATAACCTGCAACGCTCCCCTTTCCACTCTATCATATGCTCCCTGCCAGTCTAGAGCCAACAAAGCCGCCCCTCCACCCCCACCCTTAGCTTCCACAAAACTTCTCAGTATCCCATGTCCTTCAATCATCGACCTTCCCGGCAACCCGAACTGAGATTTTGACACCACCCTCTCCACTACACATTTGAACCTATTACCTAAAATTTTTGCAAACACCTTATAGTCTGCACACATCAGTGATATGGCTCGGTACTCCCGAAGGGTGGGCTGCCCCTTGACCTTCGGGACCAACACTACAACTGCAGTTTCCTGCTTCTCCCCCAACTTACCCTTCTCCTTCATACTATTAAATAACCTAACTATAAATTCCTTTATCAACGCCCAATGTTGTAAATAAAATTCTACCGGGAGACCATCAATACCGGGAGCTTTCCCCTTCCTCATTCCCCTTAACGCATTCTCTATTTCCTCTGCCGTAATCGTCCCACCTAAAGCCTTTCGATCACTATTTCCTAAATTACACGTCACATACGTACACACCTTGTCCAATGCCCCGTCACCCACCCCCCCACTGTTCCAGTACTTCTCGTACCAAGCCTCTGCATACGCACACATCCCCTTCGTGGTTCGTATCTCCTGCCCTACTCTATAATTCCCAACCATCTCCGTTACCTCTAAACATGGTATAGCCGTCAGCGCCTGCCTTTGCTTTTGTTGCCGCAAAACACACGCTGACGGCTTGTCGCCCCAAAGCACTTCCTCCACCCCTGCCTGCATCCTTACAGCTTGAAACCTTTCATTTTGCAACACCCTCAACCTCCCCTTTATTTCAGCTATTTCATCCATAGGAAAATTATTCCCACCCACCCCCCGCCCATAGCAACCTCTTAACCTATCCTCTAAATAGTTAGCCAGTCCATATTTTAAATTATTAATACGTTTTCCTTCTCTCACATAAAACTTTCTAATCCTGTCCTTTGCGACACTATCCCACCATGTCACAATGTCATCCACTCCCTGTTCTTCCACACTAAGCTCCCTCCATAGGACTGAAAACCCCTCCAACCCCTCCTCATCACCTAACACACTTATATTTAATTTCCAATAACTTCTATATATTTCCGCGAGCGTCCCCCACCCAACCTCCACCACCACTGCCCTATGATCTGACATTGTAGCCTCAACAGTACTGAAAGATTTCACGTCCACACCCTGAGAAAGGTACACTCTATCTAGTCTCGCAGCATAACCACTCCTAACAAACGTATATTCAGTCTCCCACACCGCTCCCCCAAAGGCATCACGTAACCTAACATCCCTTAATAAATCCCTAAGAGCCACAGACATATATCCAGCCCCTCTTGGGTCCACATCAGCCACCCTGATTACACTATTCCAGTCCCCACCAACT
>NC_091294.1:72245998-72305998 GCF_038502225.1 Cherax quadricarinatus | reverse complement strand
CCTTTTTTAAAGATTGGGACTACATTTGCTGTCTTCCATGCCTCAGGCAATCTCCCTGTTTCGATAGATGTATTGAATATTGTTGTTAGGGGTACACATAGCGCCTCTGCTCCCTCTCTCAATACCCATGGGGAGATGTTATCTGGCCCCATTGCCTTTGAGGTATCTAGCTCACTCAGAAGCCTCTTCACTTCTTCCTCGGTTGTGTGCACTGTGTCCAGCACTTGGTGGTGTGCCCCACCTCTCCGTCTTTCTGGAGCCCCTTCTGTCTCCTCTTTGAACACTTCTTTGAATCTCTTGTTGAGTTCTTCACATACTTCACGGTCATTTCTTGTTGTCTCTCCTCCTTCCTTCCTTAGCCTGATTACCTGGTCCTTGACTGTTGTTTTCCTCCTGATGTGGCTGTACAACAGTTTCGGGTCAGATTTGGCTTTCGCTGCTATGTCATTTTCATATTGTCTTTGGGCCTCCCTTCTTATCTGTGCATATTCGTTTCTGGCTCTACGACTGTTCTCCTTATTCTCCTGGGTCCTTTGCCTTCTATATTTCTTCCATTCCCTAGCACACTTGGTTTTTTGCCTCCCTGCACCTTTGGGTAAACCATGGGCTCATCCTGGCTTTTTCATTATTCCTGTTACCCTTGGGTACAAACCTCTCCTCAGCCTCCTTGCATTTTGTTGCTACATATTCCATCATCTCATTAACTGGCTTCCCTGCCAGTTCTCTGTCCCACTGAACCCCGTTCAGGTAGTTCCTCATTCCTGTGTAGTCCCCTTTCTTGTAGTTTGGCTTCATTCGTCCTGGCCTTCCTGCTTCTCCCTCCACTTGTAGCTCTACTGTGTATTCGAAGCTTAAAACCACATGGTCACTGGCCCCAAGGGGTCTTTCGTATGTGATGTCCTCGATATCTGCACTACTCAAGGTGAATACTAAGTCCAGCCTTGCTGGTTCATCCTCTCCTCTCTCTCTTGTAGTGTCCCTTACGTGTTGGCACATGAAGTTTTCCAGTACCACCTCCATCATCTTAGCCCTCCATGTATCTTGGCCCCCATGTGGGTCCAAGTTCTCCCAATCGATCTCCTTGTGGTTAAAGTCACCCATGATCAGGAGCTTTGCCCTGCATGCATGAGCTCTTCTGGCCACTCTAGCCAGTGTGTCAACCATCGCTCTATTGCTCTCGTCGTACTCTTGCCTTGGCCTCCTGCTGTTCTGTGGTGGGTTATACATCACTGCTATTACCACCTTGGGACCTCCAGAGTGAAGTGTTCCCGCTATGTAATCACTTTCTTCTCCGCTGTCTCCTCTCTCCAGCTCATCAAAATTCCAGCGATTTTTGATCAGCACCGCCACTCCTCCACCCCCCCTGTTCCCTCTGTCTTTCCTCAGGATTTGGTATCCCGTTGGAAAGATGGCATCTGTTATCATACCTGTAAGCTTGTTTTCTGTGAGAGCTATGATGTCCGGTGATGCTTCTTTGACTCTTTCATGCCACTCCTCCCACTTATTTGTTATTCCATCAGCGTTTGTGTACCATACCTTCAGTTTCCTTTCCAACACTGTGGTTTGGGGGGCCTGTGAGGATGGGAGACCTGGTGGCATACTGTGTGTGTGTGTGTGTGTGTGTGTGTGTGCGTGTGTGTGTATTTATATAGGGAGGTACCACCGCTGGAACTGTCCTGGGGATCCTCATCCTCAGAAAAGGATAAATTTGCTCCAGGGAAAACTGAAGGTTCTCCCTGAAGTTGTTTGAAAATTGTTTTATCCTACCACCCCTATGTTTTATAGATACTTTATTTAAAGACAAAATACATTGACAAAATACGCTGACAAAAATACAATAGGGAGTAATACGACATAGATAACTCAGAGTTACATCTCGAATACTTCGTCCAGCTCCCCGGCTGTGGGCCGCGTATCCAGAATACTGCAGGCATTTCCACTCTGGATCGCAACACTGAGTCTCTGAAAGAGGAAGCTGGTCGCCCTGTGGTCCTTGGCTTCTATGACGAGTTTTTCACCAAGCTCTATGAGGAAATTTAGAGCACACTTGCCATTGGGATGAAATTATAGCAAGGGGGAAGGCCTTCATATTTGCGGGTCTTCTGGGTTTCCCTGTGGCTGGCAGCTCCACCCCGTTCAGCTAAGAAGTATGTCAAGTAGGTGTCTCCCATTGTGGCGTCAAAGGTGTAGTCCCAGCCAATCAGCTTTCCATCCTTCCAGGGTAGCATAGTGCCCCCATCAGGAGGTTTTTGACTTCCATCAGACCTCTGCACTTGGGGTTCCCGTTGGGCTGGGCAGTGGCTGTTGTGAGACTTCTCTGTATGATGTCGTTGACCTCCTCATGTCTGGCGTACTTCCCTTCTGATGTGTGACACAGGAAACCATGAAGTCCGAATTGATCAGCCGTCCCCCTGCTGCAAATACACCTATGTTCGGTGAGGATGGGGGCGGCTAGGCGAAGAGCAACACCAATCCGAATGGCCTGTGGGTCGAGTCGAGTGCCCAGGGAGGAAGTGGGAACAGCTGTGAGGAAGGAGTCTGCAAGGGTGTCCCACCGCCTGGCTGCTTCGTTGATCCTGGGGTCTTGAGCTCCTACCGTGTTTCTCAAGCTTTCAGGGACAATCTTCTTGACTAATCCACTGGAAGCCAAACACGAAGACAGAAATGCAGGTAAAGCTACCTGCGTTGCTTTTTGCACCCCTATACCTCCCAGTTGCACTGGGACGGTTGCCTGATCCCATTGCTGATCCTCTAGTGACAGGTTCAGGGTCTTCTTTAAGGTTGATCTCAGGTGTCCGTCATATTCATCGAGTGTTGGGTTGTCAAAAGAGAGTGTACGCCTCAGGAAGTGAGTCTTGGCATAGTAAGACACCTTGTGAGGAGACACAGGGCATCATGGGCATCAAAATCGCTTATTCTCGCCTCCATTCTCTTTAGGTCATTCAATTTATCCTTGAGGACTGTGTCGATGGCCTGGCGACCCAGCGGTGCTCTCAAGAGGGTACTGATGGATGGAGTGGTAGTCCGGGAAGGATGTTCGCACAGCATTGAATATTTCCTGGTTTCTTGTGATGATTTCACACTTGTAGGTCCTCTAACAGGGACTCTTCAGCACCTGTCAGAGTGTCATCATCCAGATACCAGATGTTGAGCTCTGTGCATAGGCTGGAAGTTAGTTCTCGTACTGTCAAGCAGAAGAGAAGTGGAGCGAGTGGCTCATCCTGCTGAACACCCTCTGATGAGGAAATTTCATGTTCGCCAAACAAAAGAATTGAGGGTTTACTGTAACCAGCTGAAATAAAGGGAAAAAGCCTGGGAACCGATCCCGAACAGCCGGCAAGACCACAGTTCTCTTTACCATATTAAAGACATTTCTAAAGTCAAGTTTGACTACGGCCTTGTCTTCTGGTAGGTCTCTAATGTAGGCCCTTGCCGCATGAGCTGCGGCTTCACTGCCTTGAGAGACCCCAAAGCCCAGTTGGTGTGGCTGGAGTAAACTGGTAGCTTCTAGGCGAATGTTTCTTACTGCCGCTTTGGCAACGAAACGGCGAAGAGTGTTAGCAACAGCAATGGGCCTTATTCCCCCATCTTTCTTCTTCAAACCGAATAATGAGGCTCCAGAAAAGAAATCTTTAATTTCTTCTGGGGTCCGCCCAGCCAGGCAGTTGTTGACAAAAGTTAACTCAGTTAGAAGAATTCTTGCATATATATATATATATATATATATATATATATATATATATATATATATATATATATATATATATATATATATATATATATATATATATATATATATATATATATATATATATATATATGGTTTTGTAACAAAATTAAATATTTATGGCAATAGTTATTCATTTTACATTATTTAATTAAGACAAAAAAAATATTTTGGAAAGATTTCACACTTATATGATTTTCCCAAAAAAAGTAATGTTCTCATTTTCAGGTTTCCCTAGTTATCATTTTTGGATCGGCGGCACAGACGAGGGACATGAAGGAGTTTGGCTTTGGGTGGACCAAGAACCTCTTCAGATGGGAACTCCTTACTGGGTTAATTATGGCTGTGACAATAAGCAGTCGCCAGACGGTGGAACAAATCAAAACTGTGTTCTGATTGATGCTAGTGTACACTATTATTTCAATGATGTAGGATGTGAACTTGCCAGATATGCAATTTGTGAACAATAAGCATACTGCATTGTACCGCAATGTCCTTAGTGATTGCCCAGACAGGTTTTAATATCAGTTGTCCTGGACAATCATTCATTTCCAAGTCGTCTCCTCGTCAAAATTTTAGAGTGCTAATGAAATCCTCACTTCTACTCTTGCCAACATCTTTGCCTCCAGCAGTGATGATTGAATTAGTCCCATTATCTTTCATAATGTTGCCAAGATGGCTAACAATATCCTGTATCGTAGCCCAAGGAAAACATACTCTCTGCCTCCTTTTGTTATCTCTAGGACAAAACGCCCTCTCCATGAATTTTGTCTGGGAATCCCCAACAATAACAACATTCTTACATTCACTGGTGCATTTCATTGTGTGGTCCGTCGTCTTACCGTCGTCCCTGGTCGTTATGTTGGTCGCTCTGCATTTGTCCTGGAGCATAGCTAAGGTGTTCATGGCTCCCATCCCTCCATCCTTCCTCTTGATCTTCAGCTTCGTCCCTTTACTCACTGTCTATCTTTCTTCGTTGTTCTGAGAAATCATCACAAAAGGATTACTACGAATCCTCTTGTTTTCCTCAGTCAGTCGCCATATCTCTTAGCTTCCTCTAGCTCCTCCCTCACTTGCTGGTTTATTTGCTCGTAAGAAGGCATGGTTGGTTCAGCTTGCAGAGAGTTCACAATCTGCGTCCTCACAAGATACAGGTCAGGATGCCCGAACATTAAACCGACAACTAGAGTGCCCCAGGGTTCCTGTGTGAGACTTGAATTACCTCCCCAGCCCTAATATATCACAATTTGCTGACGATGTAATACACGTTTTGTCCTCCACTCAAACTGATAAAAACGGCAGTCATGTAAGCGTGATAGGATTGGCCATTTACTGTGCCACAAACCCACAAATTGGAAATCAGCAATATTTGATGTTACTCTGTGACTCTGGTTAACTGTGAGAAATTATGTGAATGAATTATTACACACACGTAATTTGGGGAGGACACAACTAAAAGAGACATAACACTTATTAATATTGGTTGTACCTCGATGATGGATAGTATTTTAGGGACACTGGTCGCAACAGTATGTCTTCTTCGATATCAACCCACTCATCCCACACTTCCATAAGCTGGATTTTAAGTATTTAGGAATTATTAAATTTAAACCAGTGGGCTGTATATGGACTATTGATGACCTGATTATACTAATTAGTGGTTTGGTTAGCAAACAATGCACATTTATAGGAGAATGTGCATAAATTTCATATATCAGTTTTATATTACATAGTAAGTGCAACATTATAAGTAAATGCTTACCAAAATATTTCTTAGGTCTCACATCCTAACGCTTCCTTAACAGACAGATATACTAGAGGTTGGCCAAAATAGCAATATAAATGAACTGGGAAGTTTACATATACGAGGTGTGTCACATTTCCAGAAAACGTTGCTTCTCTTATGTTCCACTTACCAGCTTTATTGTAGCTGAGTCACTCTTGAATTTCACAATTACAGGAACCCGCGACGTTTACATATTTCATAGTTCACCATTCACGCCGAAACACTTCTTATCAGTCGTGGTTAAAGTTGATTTTTTTCTCTATTACTCTCTCTAATTGTTTTATACCACTCCATGTATGGAGAAGTTACAATCACAGGCATTCTTATTGCTTTCAAGATTACAAATAAGATCATGGGATACGAACCTGACAGGCTGGTGACGTCAGTTATGAAATAAACTTAGCAGAAAGCCCGTCTCTTCCAATTGTTGCGACTCTGCTTGGTCCTGATAAAGATCAGACAACACCTCTACTGGATGATGTTACACCCAATATGCCAATATTCATGCATGCTCTAACTGCTAGCTCATTGACATTCATCTGAGAGTTCGATTGCTCGAGATCGACACAGTCAACGTCAGACTCCACAAGCTCAAGAAACTCCTGCTGCTGTATGATATTCACGACCTCTTCTTTTCTGAAGAAGAAAACCTACCTCATCCGATTAACAGCACAGACTATTTGATCCATGAACCACCGCACAAATCACATAATTTAACATTGCAACAAGACTGAGATGCTACACTCACAAGGATGACTTTCCAAGTGCTCTGCCAGAAGATAAAAAAGTTTAGATAACACCGGAATCTGTCGGCATTCAAAACTGATAACTCTATCACTGTTTTAACACCCCTGAATACCTGAACACGTGAACACGATGAAGACCACCGAAGACAAAACACCGAGCCAGCCGAAGGAAGAAAACTGTGCCTAGCAAGTACTAGGCAGTGTACACACCTTGGGACCACAAGCTTCAGGAATCCCACTTCATGGAAAAATGTATATACACATCTACATGAGTGTATATGTAGACAGCTTTCATGTATACATGTGTATAAACAGTGGGCAGCGCAGTATGCATTTTACATAAATTTCATACAAAAATAATCAAGCAAAAGTCAAGAGTGGAAGAGCCACTAATCCTTCATATTTCCTCTTCTCTCCTCCACACATCCTTAACCCATTTACATCCCTTTTCATCTTCATTAATTACCAGGGCTTTGGTCAGTCAACTCTCTCATGAACTTCTTATCAAGCAACTATTCTTTTTCATGGATTCTGCCTTTGTTGCAAGTTGCTGTTAACTGATGACAAGCTTCTTAAAAAGTGCACATTTTCTTAGTTTCTTTGAGTTTGTTTCACTGACAATGCTTCTCCCAGAAGCATTGTCAGTAAGAGTTTTTTTATGTTTTGCATTTTGTCATTATTTTCATAAGGAGATATTCATATATTAGTAAGTATGAACTTGTACCATTTTTTGTCTTTTTTGCCACTCCTCGTTTTAATTCTTTGAATTGCAATTACTGTTTTCGTCCATATTAATAAATGACAAATTTCAGGTGATTCTTCTAATTAATAATGACAAACATATTTCTTTAATAATTTTTACTCTGTCAATGAACTTGGATAAATGAATTAATTAATGTACTAAGGTAGTACGAAGCTTAATTTACAATAATTATTTGGTTAACACTAGACCAATGATTCTCAACCAGGGGGAAATTTACCCCCTGGGGGTAAAAAATTACATGGCAAAGGGTAAATATTTGATGTCCCTAATAACTGAATAATAATTAAATTAAAATTTTCTGACCTTCTTTTTCTGTCCCTTTATGATGACGATAATTTTTTTCATATGGAAGTAGGGAGATAAATGTAGAAATACATCTACCCGAGGGTGTTAATGATGGAGGAAAAGTTGAGAATCACTGCACTAGATATTACAAACTCTTCAGTGAATGACTAATGGCGTTCATTTAGTTTATTTAAGCATAAATGACGAGCATCAAGACTTTAGATTATAATGATCACAAGAAATCAATATAAAGGCAATAAAATGTACGAAAATGCCATATAAAAAAACTCCGAAGAATCTGAGCAGAACATCGAGATCACCACCGCTGACACAGCCCACATTATCATCATAGTAAACACCGATAAATACTATGGTGAAATAACGTTAATGACCTACTAGACTAGATAGGAAAAAACAAGGAAAAAATCGTTTCATGTACCTAGAGATGCTCAAGCAGCCAGATCAAGGAAAGATACTGTGTATGTTTATTTTAGTAAAGCATCCAGTACATAATGACTTCGTAAAATACAGGAAGAAATCATACCGATGAGTCTCATAATCCCAGATGTTGGCAGCGCATCACACTGAAAAAAAGCATAAACTGAGTGTATCCAAGTATAAGCAATGCTCATCTCCACTCCTCAGGGAACTTCCTGAACACATTATTCGACAATGAGAAACAAATTAGGTAGTCTAAACTTAACATCTCTCGCTACTTAGGTCCCAAACAAACCAGGCCATCACGTTCCTCCTTAGGAAGATAAGACCTGACTTTAAACTACCCTACTCTGCCATGACTTAGTCAATTTGCCTTTAATTCATTTACTTTACCTTAAACAGGTTGAACATCTAGCTTGGCAGGAGAGCAGTTGGAGCTAGGTTCTAACTCTAGGACCCTATGAAGGTATTAGGTATTATATTTATGGCTTGTGAAATTTCGGGTTCATTTCCCCTAGAGCTTATCTTCACTTCATTTCTCGTTTCAAGATTTTCTTTCCTGATTTTCCTCATTTTTCGTAAAAATGAAATGTAGATACTATTGTCCTTAGAGTTTTAAACTCTCGTGGTTTCAAGTTACATATCCTTAACCATACCATACCCCCGGCCGGGATTGAACCTGCGGTCATAGAGTCTCAAAACTCCAGCCCGTCGCGTTAGCCACTAGACCAGCTAGCCACAATAAGAGATTCGTCTGTAAAAACTTGCATTTGTGGTCACAGTGGTGCCTGTGCTAACCTTCCTATGGTGTAGAAATATACCTAGTTGGATGAATCTTATTGTGGCTAGCTGGTCTAGTGGCTAACGCGACGGGCTGGAGTTTTGAGACTCTATGACCGCGGGTTCAATCCCGGCCGGGGGTATGGTATGTTTGCAATCGTGTCATTACGATTTCTTGGGTTACATATCCTTCTTTGCTCTAGACTCACTCTAATCTCAACCTTATTTCGTTGTACAGAAAAAGGTGTATTATTCAACGTACATAAGTATCTCGTTAACAAGACAGGGTATGTATTGTAAGCAGTATATCTCTCACAGCATAAGTATCACATTCTACCACTGATGTGGATCTTAAGTTACAGCTCCTGGTCCTCATTTTAGTTTGTGTAACATAAATAATGGTAATATTTAGGTATTCTTATACTGAGGAAAGTATTTTCAAAGGCAGGAAAGCTTTACTATGGTAACCATGGTAAATAAAACATTACAAAAATTTTTTTTATTGATATAATAAGCATTATGTACAATGGTGACAATACAAGTATATATTTATGTACAATGGTGACAATACAAGTATATATTTATGTACAATGGTGACATTACAGGAATAGATAGCAAACATTTGTTGACAATTACAAGAATACTTGGTAAGCATTTATTGATAATTTCAAGAATATATGGTAACAATATTATGAGGTACAGTAGAACCCCCGTATCCACTGATTCGGTATACGCGGTTTCAGTTATCCACGGTTTACTGTGGCCCAAAAATACCTCTTAATTTTGTATAATAATAGCCCCAAATTATAAAAGTAGAGAAGCTGTCAATTCATCAGTCTTATTAATGAAAATAAGATACCAGATATACTAAGCAAATTTCCTAAATTTGTTTGCAACAGATAAGTGAACTGTAGATATAACTGCAATTGTATTCCTGTTAACCCTTTTGGGGCCTAGTTCCTAGGACTTTCGTGTATCCATATGCTCTTGTGCTACCGTCCACAGGATGGATATGGGGTGCACAATAAACTAGCCACTCCGATGGCAAAATCCAAAATCTAAATCTATTTTCAAACCTAAGACACGACATGAAGTGCTTCCGATCGGTGAAAAGGTGATAATTCTCCACATATTGTGCATAATTTATCTATTAAACTTTATAATTGGTATGTACAGGACTTATATATAGGGTTTGCTACTATCCGTGGTTTAGGTATCCTCGGCAGGCCCTTCGAAATTATCCCCCGTGGACACAAAGATCCTTCTGTATATACATTACATGGTAAGTATTCATACATTTCAACCACACAAGTGGTTGATTACATAATTACATACTACGTATGTAATCATTGTAAGACATACAATTTTTAGTTTGTGAAAAATGAGCAGTGACTAATTTGCTGTTGGATTTTCCTACCTTTCTACATTTAGTTCTCAAAACACCTTAGCAATGAGATGGCATATATTCTGTTATATTCATATGCTACAGTAACAATGGGAGATTGTGTGCCTAGCCTCATCAGAGTTTACTTGCTTGGTATCAATCAATATCCAGTACCTCTCATCCTCTTGGCGTGAAATATTACTCATCCCAACATCTACGAAAGCATCCTCCTATTCATTCGATAATTTCTTATACCTTTCAGTGAGAGTGCTTCAACCATCAATCACAACTGAAATCCAGATAAAATATGTAAGTGTTAAACTCCCTCTCTTCGAATTTAGGATTTACCGAGGGATTATAGATTTGGTAAACTGTCTGACTGCGATAGCAAAACCTCCTCCAAGATGTTTTTAATGAGATCTTTTAATTCTTGGGAATAGTTATGTAAAATAAACGGGGCTCATATAAAGGAGGAGGCATCTGCAATAACAAGAAATACGGCCAAAGATATTCATCCCACATAATTCTGAGGCAAACTCCGGTTCAACCTTCAGAAAATGTAGGAAAAAAATGGCCCTAATTCCACTGTGTAGCACTACATTTAAGACAGTCTAATGCATTCATATAAGAGCCCAATTTTAGACTGTGTATTATTGCCTCAACTAACAACGCATCTAATTTGAACATCCCGTCACTGATATTGTATAATGACTTCCTATCATGCTTAATAATTCCCTATTCTACAATATTCCTTTCAAGCTCTGATATGGTTGAAAATCGCTTTCGACTCCTGTGCTGTACGTATCGAATAACGGTGCTGGGACATTCTCACCTCCAATGGTTTTCCCGTTTGTCCCAAATAGGAGCGAATATAACCGTTGCAACCAACTCTGTAGACACCACCAACACGTTGTTGGGATGCATTCTTCATCAAGATGCGTATAACAGTCCGTGAATTTTTAAATACTACTTATATATTAAATCTTCTAAGAACATTCAGCAGGATAGATAAATTCTGGTTATATGGGAGGACCAGCGCATTCTTGGTCTGAGGTGTTATCCCAGGTTCTGTACTATAATAAGTTTTCTTAGCTGCCAGTAAGGCAGATTCCTCAAACACTTTAGGATATCGCAGTTTCATGCCAATGTCAAATATTTTCCTAATATCCTCATCTAGGAACTCGGACTGCACACTCTATAGTCTCTCAAAAACATAGTAAGAAATACACTCCTTTTGACTCGAGTCTCATGGTTAGAATAGTAGTGAATGTATGAGCACACATTAGTGGCCTTCCTATATACTGTAAACTTAAACTTTCTATAAACCCTGTGTATCAACACATCTAAGAATGGAAGTTTACGCTTTAGTCCCGTCTAATAAATTCACCGTGGAGAAAGACGTGGACTGTAAATTTTTATTCTTGCACTTCTCCTGCCTACAGTATATAAGCCTCTTCTTCGCACATATGCTGTATTATTTTCAAGGTTAATGGACTGATTACATCGACCTGAGGCTGAGGGACTGATTCCCTCAAACTCCTCCTGTTCTTCACCATTCTCCTTTGTATGGACTGATGAAGCCACTATGTGGCGAAATGTTTCCTCATTAAAGTTGCCCAAGTGTTGCACATGTGTCTAATTTATCAACTTGTCGGTTCTCTGAACCATTCATCTGAACTCAGAGAATCTTGAAACCTGACAGTTCCAATATCCACTCTCAATAATTTTAAATACTTGCTTGAGATGAATATCAGTATAATACCTGGTAACAGTTCATTATTTTAAAATATCTCTTAGATCATAGGAAATATTATGGAAGGAGGGAGTATGGAAGAGGTGAATCATAGACTTGATGAGGGGAAGAAGGTGAGTGGTGCACTTAATAGTCTTTGGAGACAAAGAACATTATCCATGGAGGCAAAGAGGGGAATGTATGAGAGTATAGTTATACCAACGCTCTTATATGGGTGTGAAGTATGGGCGGTGAATGTTGAAACAAGGAGAAGGCTGGAGGCAGTGGAGATGTCCTATCTGAGGACAATGTGTGGTGTGAATATAATGCAGACAATCCATAGTTTGGATATTAGGTGTGGGTTTCTAAAAGTATTACGCAGAAGGTTCAGGACGGGTTGTTGAGGGGAATTCGAACATTTAGAGAGGATGGAACGAAATAGAATGACTTGGAGAGTATATAAATCTGTAGTGGAGGGAAGGTGGGGTAGAGGTCGGCCTAGGTAAGGTTGGAGGGAGGGGGTAAAGGAGGTTTTGTGTGCGAGGGGTTTGGACTTTCAGCAGGCATGTGTGAGTATGTTAGATATGAGTGAATAGAGACAAATGGTTTTTAGGATTTTGACATGTTGCTGGAGTGTGAGCAAGATATCATTTTATTTTCAAGGTGGATTTGATTGGAAAGGTATAAAGGAGAGAAAATTTGAGTTTTGGAGATGGGAAGTACAGTGCCGGCACTCTGAAGGAAGTTTTATAAGTGTAATGTAATCGTGCCTCTGGCAAGGCAATGATAAAGTGAATGATGGTGAAAATTTTTCTTTTTCGAGCCACCCTGCCTTGGTGGGAGACGGCCGATGTGTTATTAAAAAAATAGCAGCAACTTATCTCTCTTATACTCTTCATACTGCAAACTGCAACAAAAGCAATATGCACCAACATAATTATTGAATGACAAAATATGATTACTATTTCTGTGCTTTCCTTTTGGATCTGGAAAAGTGTTTCCACATAATTCCCACATGATCTGTGACTCGAATCTAGCTTTAACTTCCTCACTCATATTTTTTTTATTAACACATCGGCCGTTTCCTACCAAGGCTGAGTGGCCCGAAAATGGAAAACCATCATAATCATTCACTCCATCACTGTTTTGCCAGAGGCTCACTTACACCACAGTTATAAAACTGCAACATTAACACACCTCCTTCAGAGTACAGGCATTGTACCTCCCACTTCCAGGACTCAAGTCTTCTCGCCTTTATACCCTCCCAGTCACCATTCATTTTTAAAATAAAATTATTAGAGACCTCAATTTCCTTATAAACTTTCTCATCAATTACACATCCTTCTCGGTCAAAAATAATAATTCCTGAAATTTATAATCTTACTGTTTTTTGGAAAACTAGCGTCTGGTTGACCTTGCAACCATCTTCATGTAATACTAACTCCTCCTTTGTATTTACTTTCATTAAACAACTATGACAATGCTTCTCCAGGTTCAGTGTTTCTCCAGATTCAATGTTTCTCCAGGTTCAATGTTTCTCCAAATTTCATTAAACAACTAACAATGTCTCTCCCGATTCCTTCATCATAATTCTGACATACTCATCAAAAATCTTTTTCAGTGCAAGATGGCTCTCATTCCTCAGTAATGGGCTCAAAATATTATCTCTGTTCTCTTTATAACCTTTCCCTGCGTAGACTGATAAAATATTCATCTTTATCCTGTCTGAGCTGATAAAAAAAAAAGGCGTTATTATTCTTTTCTATTATAACCATCGTGTCTCAAGTTACTGGAAAAACCTCCACATTTGACTTCGCATGATCGAGGAATCTTTTCTTAGTTTTAACTGCTTCCAGTGTATGTTTCCAGTTTTTTCCCTTCTTGAAGCAATGATAGGCAGCGTAAGTGCACAAGATTTGTCAACACTGAATCGAGTATAGCGGCCAGACGCACATGTGAGATATTTCCAGTAAACCAGAACTCTGATAAATGTATTGAATTTGGGTCAATTCTTAAAGAAATCAAGTATAATTATGGAACTGGATGTGAATATCATAAATGGAGTTGGGTCGTCTTTGGGGGACAATGATAAGGAAATATTTGTTAATAGAATAAATCACTTTATATTTAAATCAGTGACTTCATACCTTAATGTGCAGCTTAATGAATCGAATCCTTTTTATTCATATTTGGGGTCTTTAAACGTCTCAAAAATTTATCACTATCAAAACAGGAAATATTGCGAAGAAATACATTTTTTTATAATGAAGAAACATTGTCCAATACTATTTTTACTGCTGTTTTAACGCCATTAAGAGACGAATTTTTTTTTTTTAAATTATTGAAGGGGTGACGTACGAACGTATGTTTCATTCTGCTATTACATCAGTACATTCTGGATACGAATGTAGATTGAGGCTCGATTAGCAAACACCAGCATTAGTAATTATGACTCCCTTAGTGGTCAAGTCTTATAGGATAGCATTAGATCGAGCAAATTACGGCTTGATAAGGTAATTCCTTATGCAAATCTTTTAATTGCTTTAAATTCAAGTTTGAGAGTCCTATTGGTTGTGAATACTTGTTTAAAATAAATATTTTTAAATCCTACATTCTTGGATCGAATTGACCTCATCTGATTATGGATAACAAATGGGGTCAAGTTATACCAGATAAGAATTTTATGGTAATGGTTGATATGAAATCATATGATGATGCGTATAATATAAACCACTTGTACTTTCAATACGATGATTTAACTCATTTTGGCGTAACTTTCAACTCGGAAACTATTGCTAATATTGAGAGTAAATTTCCTACACATTCGAGCACCTTATATTATACAACACTGAAATCACTGGAGTTTACCTGAAGAGAGTTCCGGGGGTCAACGCCCCCGCGGCCCGGTCTGTGACCAGGCCTCCTGGTGGATCAGAGCCTGATCAACCAGGCTGTTACTGCTGGCTGCACGCAAACCAACGTACGAGCCACAGCCCGGCTGGTCAGGAACCGACTTTAGGTGCTTGTCCAGTGCCAGCTTGAAGACTGCCAGGGGTCTGTTGGTAATCCCCCTTATGTATGTTGGGAGGCAGTTGAACAGTCTCGGGCCCCTGACACTTATTGTATGGTCTCTTAACGTGCTAGTGACACCCCTGCTTTTCATTGGGGGGATGTTGCATCGTCTGCCAAGTCTTTTGCTTTCGTAGTGAGTGATTTTCGTGTGCAAGTTCGGTACTAGTCCCTCTAGGATTTTCCAGGTGTATATAATCATGTATCTCTCCCGCCTGTGTTCCAGGGAATACAGGTTCAGGAACCTCAAGCGCTCCCAGTAATTGAGGTGTTTTATCTCCGTTATGCACGCCGTGAAGGTTCTCTGTACATTTTCTAGGTCAGCAATTTCACCTGCCTTGAAAGGTGCTGTTAGTGTGCAGCAATATTCCAGCCTAGATAGAACAAGTGACCTGAAGAGTGTCATCATGGGCTTGGCCTCCCTAGTTTTGAAGGTTCTCATTATCCATCCTGTCATTTTTCTAGCAGATGCGATTGATACAATTTTATGGTCCTTGAAGGTGAGATCTTCCGACATGATCACTCCCAGGTCTTTGACGTTGGTGTTTCGCTCTATTTTGTGGCCAGAATTTGTTTTGTACTCTGATGAAGATTTAATTTCCTCGTGTTTACCATATCTGAGTAATTGAAATTTCTCATCGTTGAACTTCATATTGTTTTCTGCAGCCCACTGAAAGATTTGGTTGATGTCCGCCTGGAGCCTTGCAGTGCCTGCAATGGAAGACACTGTCATGCAGATTCGGGTGTCATCTGCAAAGGAAGACAAGGTGCTGTGGCTGACATCCTTGTCTATGTCGGATATGAGGATGAGGAACAAGATGGGAGCGAGTACTGTGCCTTGTGGAACAGAGCTTTTCACCGTAGCTGCCTCGGACTTTACTCTGTTGACGACTACTCTCTGCGTTCTGTTAGTGAGGAAATTATAGATCCATCGACCGACTTTTCCTGTTATTCCTTTAGCACGCATTTTGTGCGCTATTACGCCATGGCCACACTTGTCGAAGGCTTTTGCAAAGTCTGTATATATTACATCTGCATTCTTTTTGTCTTCTAGTGCATCTAGGACCTTGTCGTAGTGATTCAATATTTGAGACAGACAGGAGCGACCTGTTCTAAACCTATGTTGCCCTGGGTTGTGTAACTGATGGGTTTCTAGATGGGTGGTGATCTTGCTTCTTAGGACCCGATATTATTTAGATTTTAGTAAGGATTTTGATAGAGTTCCGCACCAAAGACTGTTAAAGAAGGTGGCAGCTCATGGCATTGGGGGAAAAGTGCTCTCGTGGATCGAGTCATGGCTCACAGACAGAAAGCAGAGAGTGTCCATAAATGGGGTTAAATCCGAGTGGGGATCTGTAACAAGTGGCGTTCCACAGGGATCAGTCTTGGGCCCGTTGTTGTTTATAATATATATCAATAATCTTGATGAGGGAATTACTAGTGAAATGAGCAAATACGCCGATGACACAAAGATAGGTAGGATAATTGATTCAAACGTAGATATCAGGGAACTTTAGGAGGATTTAGACAAACTCAATACCTGGTCAGCAAAGTGGCAGATGCAGTTCAATGTAGATAAATGCAAGGTTCTGAAGCTCGGAAGTGTCCATAACCCTAGCACTTAAAAGTTAAATGATGTAGAACTTAGCCATACAGATTGCGAAAAGGACTTGGGGGTTATGGTGAGCAGCAACCTTAAACCAAGACAGCAGTGCCTAAGCGTACGTAATAAGGCAAATAGATTATTGGGATTTATATCAAGAAGTGTAAGCAACAGAAGTCCAGAGGTCATACTGCAGCTTTATACATCATTAGTAAGGCCTCACCTAGATTATGCAGCTCAGTTCTGGTCTCCATATTACAGAATGGACATAAATTCGTTAGAAAACATTCAGCGTAGAATGACTAAATTAATACATAGCATTAGAAATCTTCCTTATGAAGAAAGATTGAAGACCCTTAAATTACATTCACTTGTTAGACGAAGAATGAGGGGAGACATGATCGAAGTGTATAAGTGGAAGATAGGTATTAATAGAGGGGATATTAATAAGGTCTTGAGGATATCTCTCCAAGAGAGAACCCGCAGTAATGGATTTAAATTAGACAAGTTTAGATTTAGAAAGGACATAGGAAAGTATTGGTTTGGAAATAGGGAAGTTGATGAGTGGAACAGTCTACCTAGTTGGGTTACTGAGGCTAAGACTTTAGGTAGCTTCAGATTTAGGTTGGATAAATATATGAGTGGGAGGGGTTGGATTTGAGTGGGACTTGCAAATGAGTGGATAGAGTTATCAGACCTTATTTCTTAGGGAGCACTGAAAATTGGGTTGGGCAAATGTTTTGTTAGTGGGATGGATTGTAAAGGACCTGCCGAGTATGGGCCAACAGGCCTGTTGCAGTGATCCTCCTTTCTTATGTTCTTATGTTCTTATGACCCTTTCAAAGATTTTTATGATATGGGATGTTAGTGCTATCGGTCTGAAGTTCTTTGCTGTTGCTTTACTGCCCCCTTTGTGGAGTGGGGCTATGTCTGTTGTTTTTAGTAACTGTGGGACGACCCCCGTGTCCATGCTCCCTCTCCATAGGATGGAAAAGGCTCGTGATAGGGGCTTCTTGCAGTTCTTGATGAACACGGAGTTCCATGAGTCTGGCCCTGGGGCAGAGTGCATGGGCATGTCATTTATCGCCTGTTCGAAGTCATTTGGCGTCAGGATAACATCGGATAGGCTTGTGTTAACCAAATTCTGTGGCTCTCTCATAAAAAAATAATTTTGATCTTCGACTCTCAGAGAACGCCTGTCTCTTTCTATTTTACATCTACTCCTCCTTTTTCTTAGAGAAATAAGCCTTGTGCATACATCGAGTGCCACCAAGTTAATCTGTTCTAGGCATATGTTGGGGTCTGTGTTGCTTAGTATATCTTCCCAGCTTATATCGGTTAGGACTTGGTTTACTTGGTCCCACTTTATGTTTTTGTTATTGAAGTTGAATTTGGTGAATGCTCCCTCGTGACTAATCTCATTATGTCGGTCTGGGGCTCCGCGCATACATGACTGAACCTCAATTATGTTGTGATCTGAGTATATTGTTTTTGATATGGTGACATTTCGTATCAGATCATCATTGTTAGTGAAGATGAGGTCTAGTGTATTCTCCAGTCTAGTAGGCTCTATTATTTGCTGGTTTAAATTTAATTTTGTGCAGAGATTTAAAAGCTCGCGTGAGTGTGAGTTTTCATCAGAGCTGCCTCCTGGTGTTATTACTGCAACAATATTATTTGCTATATTCCACTGGGATTGGAGACTGAACATATCATCAGTTATGAGACTTTTGTTGCAGGTGGAATGTTAACGGGGGTTAACTTGCAAAGAGAAAAGTTGAAAACTGTTTTATCTGTTGAAAGAATGGGAATTTGTGCCTATCGTTAATATTCGGCAATCCCAAAGCAGCAGAGAATAGAAGAGAATATGTCTCTAGTTTGGTGAAATTACTGCCATTGTAAATATAAAAGCTAATAGAACAATAACTCTTTATACCTACTACACCATCTACAACAGTCTCTCCTACTTTAGAATTAAGGTCCTCCACAAGAAAATATTCTCTCGCTTGTTTCAAAACTCCCAAAATCTGTCCTCTACTTACCTCTCGATGCCAAGATCATAACTCTTACGATAACCAGCTTCTCATATCCCAACATAATTATCATCCACTTAATTCTTTAAGTGCCCACTTTTTATTTTCCACAGTTGACCACTGAACATTACCGCTCACAAATTCCTGATTTTTTCCTCTTTAATCCACAACCTAGAAAATATAATTTCCCCTTTTTGTTTTTTGTTTACTGCCAGGACGTCCAGAATCTTTGGTTCCATAGTATTAACCATTAAGTCTTTCTTATATGTACTGTATCCTTGCACATTCAAAGTAGCCAACTTCAAAATTTTTTTCTTATTTTAATACTGATACAGATGATTGAAATATCATAATCCTAGAAATCAGTTTATTAGCTGCTCGCATATAATTCGCATAGAATCACATAAATCGTTTTGCAGGTTCTTAATAAATGTTTACAAAACAAATGAATCGACAGATTAAATGAAGATATCTTATCATTTTTTGAAAGAGTGAACAGATGTGATTGCTCCCAGTGTAGCCTTGGAGCTCACATCTGTTAGCTCCAGTTGATAGTTTAAGGGTGTATCAGTCAGGTATAAAGACTGAATAACACTGTGTCCAGCCTCACAATACCAACCGTCACCATGAACCACTGCTTGCTGGTGCTGCTCCTCCTAGGTAATAACACTTTTTGGTCATTACTACTAGCAGTGTGGTCCTACTGTTCTGTGATTCACTGCTTCTTGATGTATGGTTGTGGTCTAGCCTTCTTGCTTTCCTTGTCACTACTGATTTATATACTAATGATAGACTGGTTCTTAAGAGGGACTGATGAAGAATTTTAATGGACTGGTCGTTCAGTTTAATATTTGTTGATATGCTGGTGCTGATGTGATTCTTGTGTCACTGGATTCTGTTATTATAATTATGTGGGGGATTTTTTTTCATGCGAACACAATCTCGAATTAACTTTCCACCCTCACACTGTGGATAATTCTCGACAGTAAACAAATTTTAACTTACTGATGTTGATGTATCTTCGGAGACTTGTGGGACTTTAGGATCATTGGGGTCGCAAATAATGTCCATCCTTTAATGCCCACCTTCTCATCCCCCCCAGTTAACTTCGGGATCCTGGATTAGGAACATATATCTACCATTTTTCAGTTGTTAAGCACATTATTTCAATAAGTGAAGAAAATATTATTTACCAATATATTACCTTGATGATATATCCTAACGCCTCTCAAAAAAAAAAAAAGAAAAAAAAAAAAAAAAAAAAAAAAATAATGGCCAGTGCCTAGCTACTTTACCTGTTGTGTGGGTGTACATTGATTATTTGATGATATATGCTGCAGACTATATGGCGTCTCATTCAGCTACTGCTTCCTGTTTTCTATCAATAACATCCTTATTCTGTCGATTTATTATATATCTGTACTATTACAGATATATTTCCTTTTCACTTGTAACGTTTATTTGTCCGCTAATATTACTACCAGACACTGTTATTTCAAGAAACATTTACCAAATCGTTGACTAGTCTTCTTGCCTTACTACCATATTTGCTTTTGTCTTTATTTTATCTTTTACACATGTATTTAATTAAATTTAGTTATATTTATGAGTGTGTAGTACATTTTCCTCATCAGAATATTATTTTTTTCAATATATTTCAACAATTACATTTTACTTAATTAACTGATTACAATAAACAAAGAAATTATAAGGTATATAATAGTTTCTGTGACTTATCACGTTTTAAAAGGAGTTAGCGTGGGCTGTTACTAAGCACCATGGTTTGTTGTGGTGTTTTAGATTCTCAGGTACAGGTGTTGAAGGAGGAGATTCTACTTCTTCAGGAGGAAAATAGGAGGCTGAAGCTTCGCATAGATGAGTTTGGGAGCGAGTGTGAGAAGGATTTAGCTGGTAAGGAGGAAATGGTCACCAGCAGTGATAGTGGCAACCGCTTTAAGTGGCAAGTGGTTCACACTTCAGGAAGAAGGAAGATGAGGAGAGTTAATAGAGAAGATGTGAAGGTAGGAAATCGATTCTCTGTTCTCCAAGACGAGTGTACTTCAATGGTTAGTGAGGTTGAAGGTACCACTGATTCCCCTGCTAATCAAGGTAAGAATATTTTAATAGTAGGCGATTCTCAGGTAAGATATATGGACCGTGCATTTTGTAACAGAGACAGAAAGGTCAGACAGAGAGTGTGCCTTCCTGGAGCTGGTGTTGGTGACATAGTCAGCAGGTTGGATAATATTATGGCAGGTAATGGGAACAAGCCCATTATCTGTCTTAGTGCTATGGGTAATGACATTGGGAAGGGCAGGAGAGAGGAGCTACTGGATAAGTACAGGTCAGCCATAGAAGTAGTTAGGTCTAAGGGAGGGATCCCAGTCATATGTAGCATCTTGCCTAGAAAGAGAGTGGGCAATGAATGGATGTCTAGGGCAATTGGTATAAATTGCTGGCTAGACAGGTACTGCAAGGAACTTGCAATCCCATTCATTGATAACTGGGACCTATTCTTTGGCAAACGTGATATGTATGCAAGGGATGGGGTTCATCTCTCTGGGGATGGAGTGGTTGCATTAGCCAATTCAATTGAGAGGGTAATTGATGACTTGTCTAGGAATTTAAACTGATAGATTACAGAGGTATGGGTGTTTGTGGGAAACAATCAGGCTGCAGAATTAGGGTTAAAAACAGCAGTTATTACCGGGATACCTCAGGGATATGTTTAAAAGACAATATTCAAAATAAAGTTGCTAGTAATGGCAAATCAATTGATCAACAAACAAAAAAAGATAGTAGAGAGCAACGAGCGACTAGCTCCCTTAGGGTTTATTATACAATTAGTAGGAGTCTAAGAAATAAGATAGATGAGCTAAGATTACTTGCAAGTACAGGTGATATAGATATTATTGGTATAACAGAGACCTGGTTCAACCTGAAAGACAGAGAAATGCCTTCCGAATGCAACATACAGGGTTATAAACTATTCCACACTGATAGGGTCAACAGGAAGGGTGGTGGAGTGGCGATGTATGTCAGAAAAAAATTAAATTGTTGTCTTAGACATGATATAAGATTAGAAACATTGAACACACAATCCGTTTGGCTACAGTTTCTCGAGGGACGCGAGAAATTGATTTTGGGTGTGATTTATAGGCCCCCAAACCTTAATAGGGAGTGCAGTAAGCTGTTATGGGATGAAATTCATAAGACATCTAGATATGAAAATGTTGTGATAATGGGAGATTTTAACTTCAGACTAATTGATTGGAACAATATGACAGAAAATCTTGAGTCTAGTGACTTTCTTGATACAGTTCAGGATTGCTTTTAAGAACAGGTTGTGACAGAACCAACTAGAGGAAACAATCTGCTTGACTTGGTTCTTGCCAACAAAGATTCACTAATTAATAATCTTGAAGTTAATGATGAACTTGGGGAAAGTGATCACAAATCACTTAGTTTCAATATGTCATGGAATTACCCAGATAACTGCAATCAAATCTCTGTCCCAGGTTTTTGCTTGGCCGACTTCATGAGACTGAAAAATTACCTGGGTGGGCTAAATTGGGATGTCCTGACTATGGATCAGGTAGGTGATCTTGGTTGCCAATATGACGTTTTTCAGAGCATAGTTCTAGCTGCCCAGACAACTTTTGTTCCGAATAGGGAAATTAGATCTAACAAAAATGATCCCAAATGGATGAACAATAGGAATAAGAAAAGCAAAAAGGGGATTATGAGGCTAAGGTCGCAAGGGATTCAAAGACTAACCCAAAAGGGTTCTTTCAGGTATACAGAAGTAAGATTAGGGACAAGATTGGCCCACTTAAGAGTAACTCTTGTCAGATCACTGACAGTGATAAGGATATGTGTGAAATTCTCAATACCTACTTCCTCTCAGTTTTCACCCAGGAAAATACTAGCGATATTCCTGAAATAATAGATTATGTAGAACAGGGTAATAAACTACGTACGATTGCGGTAACTAGTGACATGGTCCTCAGACAAATAGAGAAACTAAAACCTAACAAATCCCCAGGCCCTGATGAACTGTTTGCAAGGGTGTTAAAGGAATGTAAAGAGGAACTTAGCATACCTTTGGCTAATCTTTTTAACATATCACTACAATCTGGCATAGTGCCTGATAAGTGGAAAATGGCAAATGTAATACCTATTTACAAGGCAGGTGACAGGTCCTTTGCTTCGAACTATAGACCAATAAGCCTTACCTCCATAGTGGGAAAATTTATGGAATCAATAATTTGCGAAGCAATTCGTAGCCATCTTGATAGGCACAGATTGAGTAATGAATCTCAACACTGTTTTACAAAGGGGCGTTCCTGTCTTACGAATTTACTAACTTTTTTCACTAAGGTGTTTGAGGAGGTAGATCATGGTAATGAATATGATATTGTGTGTATGGACTTCAGTAAGGCTTTCAATAGAGTTCCACATCAGAGGCTATTGAGGAAACGTAAGGCACACGGAATGGGAGGAGAAATTTTTTCCTGGGTAGAGGCATGGCTGATAAACAGGCAGCAGAGAGTTTGCATAAATGGGGAGAAATCAGAATGGGGGCACGTCACAAGCGGTGTTCCTCAGGGGTCAGTGTTGGGCCCGTTGTTGTTCACAATTTACATAAGCGAAATAGATGAGGGAATAAATAGCGACATAAGCAAATTTGCTGATGACACCAAAATAGGCCGTCCATTTCATTCTAATGAGGACACTAGAGCACTCCAGGATGAATTGAATAGACTGATGCAATGGTCGGAGAAGTGGCAGATGCAAAATTCTAAATGTTGGACAGTTAAATAACCATGCCACATATAAACTAAATAATGAAGATCTTAATACTACTGATTGCGAGAAAGGATTTAGGAGTTCTGGTTAGCAGTAATCTAAAACCAAGACAACAGTGCATTAGTGTTCGCAATAAAGCTAACAGAATTCTTGGCTTCATATCTAGAAGTATAAATAATAGAAGTCCTCAGGTTGTTCTCCAACTCTATATATCCTTGGTTAGGCCTCATTTAGACTATGCTGCTCAGTTCTGGTCACCGTATTACAGAATGGATGTAAATGCTCTCGAAAACGTACAGAGGAGGATGACAAAGACGATCCCATGTATCAGAAATCTTACCTATGAGGATAGACTGAGGGCCCTGAATCTGCACTCTCTCGAAACGCGTAGAATTAGGGGGAATATGATCGAGGTGTATAAATGGAAAATGGGAATAAATGAAGGGGATGTAAATAGCGTGCTGAAAATTTCCAGCCAAGACAGGGCTCGCAGCAATGGTTTCAAGTTGGAAAAATTCAGATTCAGGAAGGATATAGGAAAGCACTGGTTTGGTAATAAAGTTGTGGATGAGTGGAACAAACTCCCGAGTACAGTTGTTGAGGCTTAAACGTTGTGTAGTTTTAAAAGTAGGCTAGATAAATACATGAGTGGATGTGGGTGGGTGTGAGTTGGACCTGATTAGCTTGTGCTGCTGGGTCTGGTGCCGTGCTCCATCCTTGAGTAGAGGTGACCAGACTGGGGGGGGGGGGGTCATTGAGCTTATCCGGGGGGGGGGTCATTGGGCTTATCTGGGGGGCACATGGACCTGCTCCGCATGGGTCAGTAGGCCTGTTGCAGTGTTCCTTCTTTCTTATGTTCTTATGTTAAAATTATCAAAATTTTTCATAGCTATATTGATGCTGCTCTGATCCTTGTGTGTCACTGTGTTTTGATAAATTGGTTACATTTTGGTCTTTCTAGGTCACTTTTTTTTATTTATTTGTAAGGCTCTGGTTGTAAATTTATGAGAGTTACTGGCTACTGATATACTTGAGATTTGATCGCTGTAAGTCACTGCGTGTCTTGTTTTCAAGTCTTGAGGGTTACTGCTTGTGGTGGTCTGATCCTTCTGGCTAGTTTGTGCAATTATGAAGGACTGTATGTCACTGCTTCTAGATTTACTGGTGGTGGCCTCAACCTTCAGCAATTCATCACTGAATGTTGATTTGCTGATGATCTGAACTTTTCGTCTTGTGTTACGGATTTACTGGTGGTGATTCAAATCTTCAGTCTTGTGGGTCACTGATTAATAATTTAATGGTGGGGTTCGAACTTTCAGTCTTGTGTGTCACTAACTCTTGATAAGCTGGTGACTGACTGAACCATTAGTCGTTCGTTCGTGGCCATTGTCCAAACCTCGTCACTAATGTGTCACTTACTTTTGATACACTGATAGCTTGGAGTAAATCACAAGGAAAAAACTAGGAATATTTATTGATGTGCTTACAGGAAGATGAAGTGGTGATGTAGATGTTGTAATCAGTCTATTAACTTTGTTGGTATTATTTATCATTTGTAACATTGTTCTGATGGTGACCTGCACCTCCTGTGTTGTGTGTCACTTCTTTGTGATATACTGTAAATGGTCTGCACTTTGGGTCACTCCTTGTTAATATTCTGGTGGTACTTCTGTACCTGTGTGTCACAGTTTGGAAATATGTTCATTGAAGTTTGATTCTCCTGTCACTGCTTAATGAAATACTGGTGTTGGTCGTCATCTTTCCTCAATTGTCACTGTTTATATAATTGTTGGTCTGGTCCATGTATGTTCCTTACTTGTGTACGAATGGTATATAATACCGACAAGATGAGATTAAGACACATGTGCAACATCTGGGTATCTTTATTGTAGACGTTTCGCCATCCAGTGGCTTTATCAATACAAATTCTAGGACATAACTTGAAGACAGTAGAACTATGTACAGAAGATGAGGTAATCAGTCCCTCAACCTAGGAGTAGGTGCGAAGAGCACCATAGTCGTGGAGATTCTGAAGCAGAAGAAAGGATCCTGGCGCTTATATAGTAACGTCAGGTGTAGCAGACGAGGGCATATTCACTGGTAGGCGGGATTCCCCAGTGGAAGTAGGTCCTTCCCAAAGAAATGAGTTAGTTGTAGTAGTAGTTGTCGTAGTCGTGAAGGTTATGTACATGTCCTCAGAATTAAGATTCCATGATGTTGCAGTGTCTGACAAGTTGTGTACGAATGGTATATAATACCTCATCTTCTGTACATAGTTCTACTGTCTTCAAGTTATGTCCTAGAATTTGTATTGATAAAGCCACTGGATGGCGAAACGTCTACAATAAAGATACCCAGATGTTGCACATGTGTCTTAATCTCATGTTCCTTACATGTTGATATACTGGTTGAGGTCTGGTTCTTGTTTGTCACCGGTTGTTATGTTAGTGGTAGTTTCATCTTCCCGTCTTGTTGGGTTTTTCTTCCTGACATACTTGTCCTACTTTAATTCTAAGTATACACTTTATATTGACAGCAAATTTATGTGTTTTAATATTTGTCTTATATTTCAAAGTCAATACACAATTCATAGGAATAAATATCATGTACAGATACTTTTTTTTAAGTTAATTTTCGATTCTCCCTTTCTCTCTCTCAGGAGCTGTTGCTTCCAAAGCTGAAATGAAAAATGCCTCGACTGCGAACGATGGTCAGTAATAATTTTTTTTTGGTAGTAAGGTCATTGAACTGATTTTATTCCCTAGTGCACATAAATTGATAAATCTTAAGTATTTTGTTTATTCTTTTCTTGAAAAGAATAGACCACCTAAGTTGGCTTCTCGGCCCTTTTGGTTCAATACTGAAATCAGTTTGTTTTTGTTAAACTATTGACTAGATAATTATCCACAAATTTTATGCACGAGATTCTGTACAGAAGTATTATCAATTTATCAACAAAAATTAATCTCTATTTTTTAAAAAGGATTTCATTATCTATGATTTAGGGATATGGTACATTAAATAGTTTGTCTCAGACATTGGGTTAATTCTCAATCTGTATTAAAAAACATATTAGTATGTCTACTGACATTCATTACTTATATATACACAGAATATATATATATATATATATATATATATATATATATATATATATATATATATATATATATATATATATATATATATATATATATGTCGTGTCGAATAGGCAGAACTTGCGATCTTGGCTTAAATAGCAACGCTCATCTTGCCATATAGGACAAGCGAAAATTTGTGTATGCAATAATTTCGCCAAAATCATTCTGAACCTAACGAAAAAAATATATTTGATTGTGTTTGTTTAGTATTAAATTATTGTAAACAAATCTAAAATATATTTAGTTGGGTTAGGCTAAAATAAATTGTTCTTGTTATAATAAGGTTAGGTAAGTTTTCTAAGATTCTTTTGATGCAAAATTATAATTTTTTACATTAACATTAATGAAAAAAATATATCTTTAAACGTATAAGAGAAAATTTTAGAAAGAACTTAATTTTAAATAAGTTCTTGCTAATTGACCAGTTTTACATATTCGGCACGACTTATATATATATATATATATATATATATATATATATATATATATATATATATATATATATATATATATATATATATATATATATATATATATATATATATATATATATATATATATATATATATATATATATATATATATATATATATATATATATATATATATATATATATATATTATATAAATTTTAGCTGAATATCTACAGAGTTTAATTATTGCTTCAGATACTGCTTCTTTTCCTACATACAGAATCTATGTTGTTATTTTGACAGGTCAATTTGATTTTAAAGTAATCCAGGAACTCATAAGTTTTCTCACCTACTTCCATGTTGTGTACAGTTTCCAGTACCTGATGGAACATGTTTTCTCTTTAAATGTTTTGTGTTGTCTCGTTTTCCACTTCTGGTGTAAAGTTAGAGATTGTAGATTACTGTAACAACTTCACTGGGGATCCTTGAGTCGTGAATATATCAGCTACTTGGCCACTGCCTTCTATCCTAAGGTCCTTCAAACGAGAATAATTCCTGACTAATCATGTCACTTCTAGATTTGTATTTCTTAGTTCCATCCTCAGTAATTACTTATAACCTAACAGGGGTCTACCTGGGGGTCGTTCCCCGCGACCCTGTCCTTGACCACGACTCATGGTGGATCAGGGCCTCAAGCTGTTACTGCTGGCCATACGCAACCACAGCCTGGCTGACCAGAGACTGACTTTAGGTATATGTCCAGGTCCCTGTTGAAGGCAGCCAGGTCCCTGTTGAAGGCAGCCAGGGGTCTGTTACTAATTCCCCTTAAGCTGGGAGAACACTTATTGTGGTTTCTCTCAGTGTACTCATTGCAGCTCTGTTTTTCATTAGGGGTATGTTGCAATATCTGCCTGTTCTTTTGCTTTCGTAAGGAATGATTTCTCTGCGCAGATTTAGAACTAGTCCCTCTAGTATTTTTTAGGTGTGGATTATAATGTATCTTCTCGCTTACGCTCCAGGAAGTTCATGTTAAGGAATTTCAAACGTTCCAGTAATTAAGATGCTTGACTGAAATTATACGTGCAGTGAAGGTACTTAGTTCATTCTCTAGATCGGCGATTTCACCTGCCTAGAGTGATGCTGTTAGTGTACAGTAGTATTCCAGCCTAGAGAGAAGAAGTGACTGGAAATGGATCATTTCAACCATGGCATCCCATGTATGAAAAGTTCTCATTATCCACCTTATAGTGAAACTACTGTGGTCCTTAACACTCTTAAGTCCTTCACATTATGTTTTCGTTCTATTGTGTGGTTAAAGTTTGTAGCATTCTTCATTCTAATTCTTATTTCCTAAAGTTTTCCATTACGGAATAACTGAAATTTGTCTTCATTGAACACCATATTGTTCACCGTGACCCACTGGAAAACTTGGTTTATACTCTCTTTGAGATTTACCGTGTCCTCATTGGAAGACACACATACAGATTCTAGTATCGTCAGCAAAGGAAGACACGGTGCTACAGTTTATATCTCTGTTATGAGGAAAAAGAAGATGATTAGGGGAGTACTGTACCTTGTATATCAGAGCTTGCATTGTGGCAGCCTCCGACGTAACTGTGTTTACCATTATTCTTTGTGTTTTATTGATTAAAAATTTAAAGATCAATCTGCCCACCTCTGGCAAGGTGTACATAGTACTGCGTACTTTGTGCGAAAGTTCTTAATATATATAAGCATGTGTGAGTACTCGTGAGTGTGTTTGCGTGTGTACTCACCTGTTTGTACTCATCTATTTGTGATTGCAGGAATCGAGTCACAACTCCTGGCCTCTCCTGTTCACTGCTCGCCACTAGGTCCACTCTTTCAGCTCCATGAGCTTTATCGTACCTCTTCCTACACTACACTACATTACTCTCCAGATAGTTCCTCTTCCTGACAACGTTATGACTGCAAAAATATTTCTTAACATCCCTGTGACTCATCCGAGTTTTCAGCTTCCAATTGTGACCCCTTGTTGCTATGTGTCATCTCTGAAACATTCTGCCCCTATCCATCTTGTTAATTCCCTTCAGTATTTTATGTGCCGTTATCATGTCCTCTCTATCCCTCCTGTCCTCCACTGTCTTCAGCTTAATTTCCTTTAACTTCTCTTCGAAAGACATGCTCCTTAGCTCTGGGACAAATCTTGTTGCAAGTCTTTGCACTTTCTCTAATTTCTTGACGTGTTTAACAAAGTGTGGGTTTCATACTGGTGCTACATACTCCAGTATAGACCTGACGCACACGGTGTACGGTGTATTGAATGACTCCTTACTCAGTTGTCGAAAAACTATTCTTAGGTTTGCCTGGAGCCCATATTTTGCAGCAGTCAGTTGGAGAAGTGCCCCGTATAATTCTCAACCCATGATCCTTTCCCGTGAATGAAGTTTGCAGCTTGTGAAGACTTACTCAGCCCTGTAACAACTTCAGACAGTATTACCAAGGCTGGCTCCTCCTCAGGAAAATTAATGAATAGAAAAAGAAATAATTTACAAAGATAAACACTTCATTATTTATTAATGCAAAGATAAAAAAGTGAAACATGAAGGTGTATCCTATTTGAAAGAAAAATGAAAAATGAAATGAAAAAATGACATTTGAATTCAACGCTAATATATACACTGGGGTGTCTGGTGGAGATTGACACCGTCTTCTAGAAATTGTAGCCGTTACTGATGATGTGAGGGGGAGGGTCACAGATGTTGGTGACAACCCAACAGCTAGTTCTTCACAGAGTCTATAACCTTGAATAGTCAGTCCAGATGACAATAAAGCAGGTTCTTTACCACTACAAAGATGAGGGGTTGTTTGCTGTCGTCTACAGTTAATAAAGGTAGGTCGATCATAAAGTGACGTCTCCGGACTTTTGCAAAAGTCCTTCTCCTTCAACACTTCTCGTTGGTTGGCAGGTGACCCAATCTGTCATTCCAACTGGAAAGAGAAACAGGTTACCCACTGCTTAAGAAATCACTCTCCATGGTAGGTACAATATCTAAAAGACGTGGTGATTATCAAAACATCTAACATGGAGATCAAGGTTGAAAGGACTAAGTTTATTATTTGTCAAAAGTGAAGCTTTCAATCAACAAGTCCACTAGAACAGGAGTAGGCTTTTACTTACAGTTGTGCTGGGAGCTGTGAGTCGAGTGATCACTGTTTGGCTGGAGCCCCACATGTCACCTTTCGGGGTGGGGAGAAAGGGGGGGGGGATAGCGGGAGCTAGACCGACCCTACCTTGACAAGCAGCCGGCAATCAAACTATCGTTACCATATACTCGCTCGCTACTCCTCTCTGTTGAACTTTTCCCTCGCACAGCCTTTGATTCAGTAGCCTGTACTCCGTCTGCAATCTAGTTTTTACGCTCCCCAATCTTCACGACTTTGCTCTTGTTGGGATTAAACTCCAGGAGCCAGTTGTTGGACCCGGCTTGCAGCCTGTTCGGATCCCTTTGTAGTCCTACCGGATTCTCATCCGTTTGAATTCTCCGCATTAGTTTCACATCGTCTGCAGACAGGAATACCTCTGAATCTATCCCTTCCGCCGTGTTATTCACATATACCAGAAACAGCACGGGTCCTAGACCTGACACTTGTGGAACCCCACTCGTCACAGGCACCACCTGTGACACCTTATCATGTACCATCACTCGCAGTTTACCTCCTGACAGGTATTCTCTGATCCATTACAGTGCTTTTCCTGTTGTTCCTGCCTGCTTTTCTCGCTTTTGCACTAGTTTCTTGTGCAAAACTTTGTCTTCTATCATCTTGTCGTAAAACTCCATCAGGTTTGTGAAACAGGATTTCCCTTCCCTGAAACCGTTGTGATTATCGTGAATAAGCTCATTCCATACTAGGTACTTTACCACCCATCTCCTGAGAAGTTTCTCCATGACTTGCATACTATACATGTCAGTGACACTGGTCTGTGGTTGAATGATACCTGTCTGTCTCCTTTCTGAAAAACTGGGATACATTTGCTGTCTTCCACACCTCAGGTAGTTGCCCTGTTTTGATAGTGTTACAGATAGTTGTTGGTGGCTCACACTGTGCCTCTGCTCCCTCTCACAGGACCCATGGAGTGATGTTTGATTCGATCGCCTTTGAGGTATCTAGTTCACTTAGCAGCCTCTTCACTTCCTCCTCAGTTGTGTGTAGTATGTCCAGCGCTTGTTGGTGTACCCTACCATTCCGGTTATCTCGAGTACTTTCTGTCTTCACTGATAATATTTCTACAAATGTCATGTTGAGCTCTTCACACAATTCCTGGCCGTTTCTTGTGATCTCTCCTCCTTCCTTTCTCAGCATGACTACTTGTTCCTTGACTGTTGTTTTCCTACTGATGCGGCTGTACAACAGCTTTGGGTCAGATTTGGCTATAGATGCTATGCCATTCTTGTATTGCCGCTGGGTTGCCTCCCTCCTTACCCATGTATATACCTTTCTGGTTCTTCGACTAAATTCCTTATTTTCCTGGGTCCTTTGTATTCTATACTTTTTCAATATATGGCACACTTAGTTCTGGCCTCTCTACACCTTTGGGAGAACCATGTGCTCGTTCTGGTCTTCCCATTCTTTCTGTTGCCCTCGGGTACGAACCTCTTCTGCTCCTCTTTGCATTGTGTGATCATATATTTCATCATTTTCTTTACTGTTTTTCCCATCAGTACTCTTTCCAACTGTACCTTATATAAGAAATTCCTCATGCTTGTGTAGTCCCCCTGTTATAGTTTGAATTCTGTCCTGTTTGTGCTGCTTCCCTATCCATTTTTTGATCTACAGTGCATTCGATGCTCAGGACCGAAGGGCCTTTCATATGTGATGTCCCTAATGTTTGAGCTGCTGAAGGTGAATGTTATGTCCAACCTTGCTTGTTCGTCCTAACCTCTCTCTCTGGAAGTGTTCCTGATATGTTGATGCATGAGGTTTTTCAGTACCACCTCCATCATCTTGGCCCTCCATGTTTCTGGTTGCAAGTGTGGCTCCAGGTTTTCCCAGTCATTCTCCTTGTGACTGAAATCACACACAACTAGTGACTTTGCACTGCCCATGTGGGCCCTTCTGACAACCTTAACTAGTGTATCAACCATTGCTCTGTTGCTCTTATCGTCCTCTTGTCAAGGCCTCCTGGTATTCAGTGGCAGGATATACATCACTGCAGTCACCACCTTGGAACCCCCAGTCTGAAGTGTTCCTACTATGTTACTCCCTTGCTTCCCTGCTGGCCACTTATTCCAACTTCTCTGGTTTTTGACGAGTAGTGCAACTCCTCCTCCCCCTTTGTTCCCTCTATCTTTTCTCATGATCTAATAGCCGATGGAAAGATCGCGTCAATTATCATTCCTAGGGATGCCTCCATGATTCTCTCGTGCCATTCCTCACACTTATTCGTTATTTCATCTGCGTTGGTGTACCATACTTTCAGCTCCTTTTCCAAAATTTTAATCTGGGGGGGTTGGTCTGGGCAGAGGGAGTGGCAGGATACTATGGGAGGCTGCTGTGTAGGTGGGGTTTGTGCTGGGAGGGAATTTCCTGTGAGTGCAGAGTGTGGTCTGTTTGTGGTTGATTTATACGGTTGCGACAAACTGAGGGTGATTCTAGAGTTGGTTGTTTTTGCGAGTTTTCCCGACTCTGGGTACCCCAACCTGCCTGTAGCCTTGTCTCTCTTAACTGTTGGGTCTTCCTGAGGCGCACATCAACCAGATAATTGCTGTAGCATATGGGCGCCTCGCAAACCTACGAATAGCGTTCCAATACATCAGTATCATAACACGACTCAAGAAATCGTAATGACACGATTGCAAATAAACCATACCCCCGGCCGGGATTGAGACTCTATGACCGCGGGTTCAATCCCGGCCGGGGGTATGGTGTATCATAACACTATTCAAGCCTCTGTACACCGTGTATGTCAGGCCCTTATCAGAGTATGCAGCACCAGTTTGGAACCCACACCTGGCCAAGAGGTTCAGCTATGTTGTAAATGCCATTCTTCTGGTTGAAAATGATGGATATACAGGCGAGTGATGATTCCAAGACCCTGAGACACTGAGTGTATTCTTCTCTGGCGATGAGCATCTCTTTTGTTGATTAAATTGTTGTGGAAGTTTCAGTGTAAAATACAGACATTCCTCAAATCATCCATTCTGTTGCTCTGAAATATGCGTTTGGAGGTCTCTGGATGTCTCGCCCATGCACAGTTGGTGGCAAACATTTTAACGGAATAAACATTATCTGTTCTGTTTACGTTTTGTCGCAGTCAAAATACACCAACTTGTATTTTGTTGTTCTTTTTAGCTGTAGTTCCTGCTTCAGAACCCTGTTTCGCACGTTTTTCTTCCTGAAAATCAATTTGGCTAGTCGATATTTTCCCCATAAGTATGCGCCGCTTCTCTGTAAAATTTAACAGCTCAGTCATGTCCTCCTCTGCTGTTTGGTGATATTTTCAATCTCTTTTTTCTTTCCCCTGTTGTCTTTCTTCATATGTCCTCCCTTCGGCCTCCTGAATCCCATGAATAAAAACTAATCTCTCTTCCCATTAGTTTTCCTGCCTCGTTTCTGGGTCTGATTTAAGCATCACCATTACTGCTTTCCTTATCATTTCTTGAATCTCTCGGTGGCCTGATAGAGCCTCTGCAGAAGACCTATCACCTTCTCTACCTGCAATCCCCTCACTTACAATTGTCTCTGTATCCAACGGCATGCCACTATCACTCCTCAACATTTCGTGGACGTCTTTGTGGCCTAATAGGGCGTCTTTGTAGATCTTATCCCCTTCCTTTACTATGGTCCCCTCACTGGATATTGGTGTACCTGCTCCTGATGCCATGCCCATTCAGTTCTTTAGCTCTATATCCTGCTTCAGCATTTTCAGCTCATCTTCTAGGCTCTGTAGCCTGGCCTCTGCAGCTATGGCTTGCAGCTGCCTCTTCTTGCTTTCTGCCCCCATTTTTTGGTGTGTGTGTGTGTGTGTGTGTGTGTGTGTGTGTGTGTGTGTGTGTGTTTGTGTGTGTGTGCATGCATGCATACATGGGCCGGCTTATATTTTATACCCCAAAATTCACTTAGTGTGGTTTTCAGGTTTGAGCTGCTCATCACCCTTCTATGAGGTTGGAGGACGCTGTATGTATGTTGACTTAGTGAACACTGGCTCCTGGGACACGATGCGTAACCACTGTATGAGTATTGGCAGTGACCTGGTCAAGTTGAATAACGCTGAGGTGTATTCTGCTCTCATCCGTTACATACACGACAGTGGTACGTTGTATCGCTCAATATTATTATAATAAGGCTAACGCAGATATTATTTTCAGTGTAAAGTAATTTTTCATGTTTAGGAAAAGGTGATAGGAAATGTTTTAAAAATTTCAACTGTGTTGAGTGTCATAGATCACCAAAAGCTAATATTTTCCAACTGTGTTTAGTGTCAAAGGGCATCACACACTCTTCCTACTTCCAACTATGTTTCGAGTCATAGGTCACCAGACACTCACATCTTCCAGCCTTTTTTGGTGCCCCAAGTCATCAAACACTGACCGTTTTCTGCCAGATTTATTCGATTTCCAGATACGTTAAATGCCACAGGTGACCAGACAATGGTAATATTCATCTGTTTGGTACATCTTGTTGAGTATACCTAATTGTCTGTATAATAACTTGTAACCCGTCACTTGCAACACAAGATCAGTAGTAAGATACTGCTGAATCCTCTTCTCCAGTAGCTCAAGAAAATACTAGTTTTACTAATAAAGTTTTCTGCTTTCGGCTGGATGATGACTGTCCCCACACTTTATTATTATTGAAAAACGGTTCAACCTAATGGGTCATACAGTGAAGTTTTCGTTAGGGGGATAAAGAAGTGAATGGTAAGTATAAGTGTGACGTAGAAGTCATTACTTATTTAATAGGTAAGTTTTCTTAAAGATCCATTAACAAAGTCTACATGATGTACCGAGGGAAGGGCAGCTGATGTGTGTACGTCAGGATACTGAAGTGAAGTCTACACTCTCTCTGCGCGGTAGGAAATTTATTTAATAGATATTTTAGTTTCACCATAACAGATACCTCAGTGAGGTGTCCAAAGTTTGTTCATTGAAATGTCTTTGCGAGTTTCATATATCCAATATATAATATAAAAGTTAATGTGACCGAGAGCATTGAAACACAGATACCAAGTAACGTAATTGATACTTGAAAAAAAAACTTGTACGTTATTTAGACCAGAGACCTAACTAGCAATCTCAAAGGATAAAAAATCTGAAATTGGGATTTTGATTCGGAAAATCTGAATTTCTTGAACTGCAAAAAGTAGAACAGAACTCTGTAAGTTTATTATCCAGACGATCATTTTGTCCAAACAATCATTTGTCTAGACAATTATTTTGTGTGGTCTTAAGATACGAGACAATCATCGTAAAATTTGATGCAAAACATGATATGGGGAGCTAAAACTTTTAGTGTCTAAACTGAAACGACGATTGACAAATCAAGTATAGTTACATAGCGGATGACAGGAGCGAGAAATTAAATAAATTTCTTTTTATTATCGTCCTCTAAACATTTGCTTATCAATTCAGAATGTGTGATCTGATTGATTTAAAAAAATTAGCCCTGGATCATTGCAGTGGTGAAGTGTTCATGGAACTATTGGTCAACACAGGTGCACTTTGACCAATGTTAAAGTGCCCATTCCAACATGCTTGGAATGGGTCCAATAACTTTAAAAAGCTTCTACTGTTTAGCATCAAATTTTCAAAAATTTTGCTTCCTACATCAACGACTGTGCAGAGTGAAATTGGTATGTATATTGGTATGTATATTGGTATGTGCATTGGTTATGTGTAAAGCAGTGATTTTTTTATTTTTGTTAAATCATGATAAATTTCTTCAGGTTTACCCCTTCTAAATCCTTTCAGTATATCAAGTTTATGCATCACGTGGACAGGATAGTACCTTTTATGTTTGCATGTGGAAAAACTTCTCAGCATGTACGATTCATTTCATCTTTCATAGACCCATCTGCTAACACATTCACCTCCTCCTTACTCTCTCCCTGCAATCTGGTATCTAATCTATCGTTACCTAATTCTTTTATCCTCATCACATTACTCTTTCCTATATTCACTTTTAATTTTCTTCTTTTACATACCCTACCAAACTCATCCACCAACAGATGCAACTTCATTTCAGAATCTCCCTAAAGCACAGTGTCATCAGAAAAGAGTTAAAGATTTCCAACCCCCCGTGGCTTGTCTTGCATAGTTAAGATCGCCAGTCTGCGATTGTTTACACACACATACATGCACACACACACATACACACACACACAGACGGAGTACAGTCTAGGGGGTCAGAGACTACAAACCTCACTCAAGGAAAAAGATCTTGGGGTGAGTATAACACCAGGCACATCTCCTGAAGCGCACATCAACCAAATAACTGCTGCAGCATATGGGCGCCTGGCAAACCTCAGGACAGCATTCCGACACCTTAATAAGGAATCGTTCAGGACCCTGTACACCGTGTACGTTAGGCCCATATTGGAGTATGCGGCACCAGTTTGGAACCCACACCTAGCCATGCACGTAAAGAAACTAGAGAAAGTGAAAAGGTTTGCAACAAGACTAGTCCCAGAATTAAGAGGTATGTCCTATGAGGAGAGGTTAAGGGAAATCAACCTGACGACACTGGAGGACAGGAGAGATAGGGGGGACATGATAACGACTTACAAAATACTGAGAGGAATTGACAAGGTGGACAAAGACAGGATGTTCCAGAGACTGGACACAGAAACACGGGGACACAGTTGGAAGCTGAAGACACAGATGAATCAAAGGGATGTTAGGAAGTATTTCTTCAGTCACAGAGTAGTCAGGAAGTGGAATAGTTTGGGAAGCGATGTAGTGGAGGCAGGATCCATACATAGCTTTAAGCAGAGGTACGATAAAGCTCATGGTTCAGGGAGAGTGACCTAGTAGCGACCAGTGAAGAGGCGGGGCCAGGAGCTTGGACTCGATCCCTGCAACCTCAACTAAGTGAGTACACACACACACAGCAAGTGCAAAGTCATGAACATTGGGGAAGGGCAAAGAAAACCGCAGACGGAATACAGTTTAGGGGGCCAGAGACTACAAACCTCACTCAAGGAAAAAGATCTTGGGGTGAGTATAACACCAGGAATATCTCCTGAAGCGCACATCAACCAAATAACTGCTGCAGCATTCCGATATCTTAATAAGGAATCGTTCAGGACCCTGTACACCGTGTACCTTAGGCCCATATTGGAGTATGCATCACCAGTCTGGAACCCACACCTAGCCAAGCACGTAAAGAAACTAGAGAAAGTGAAAAGGTTTGCAACAAGACTAGTTACAGAGCTAAGAGGTATGTCCGACGAGGAGAGGTTAAGGGAAATCAACCTGACGACACTGGAGGACAGGAGAGATTGGGGGGACATGATAACGACATACAAAATACTGAGAGGAATTGACAAGGTGGACAAAGACAGTATGTTCCAGAGATGGGACACAGCAGCAAGGAGGCACAGTTGGAAGCTGAAGACACAGCTGAATCACAGGGATGTTAGGAAGTACTTCTTCAGAGAAATTCCAAGCGATTTCGTGACTACTCACATTATCAAGGAACTATGAAAGTAAAGCATCCAAGGAAGCTATATAAGGGGTCTGGCCAACACCTCACTATCAGATCCCACAACGGATAAACACCTGACGCGCGCCGGCCCAACTGGAAAGGTCCTTTGCACAACTCACCAACAAACTATTCTACCCAAGAAAATTTAAAAATTATTATTTGTCCAGTGTATTATTAAATTCTTCCCAAATTCTATTAATTATAAATGGATCTAATTTACTTAAACCAAAGGAAATATTCATATTATTGTCAAAACTGCTTTTTATGAAACAAGATTCAATTATATTCCTGTCGACCATGGACTTGCTTGATACTACTTTCTCAACTTTTTGAAAATCAATTGGATGGTTAAAATCTCTTACATGAATAAATAGAGCATTGGAATCTTGTCCAGTTCTAATGCTATATTTATGTTGTTTTAATCTTTGTTCGAGATTTTTACCAGTTTGACCGTAATAAACTTTATCGCAAATTTTGCAAGGAATCTTATAGACACATCCATCATCAGCATTTTGGGGGGAATTCTTTATCAAAAGTTTTTTTACTGTATCAAGATTTTTGAATACAACTTTAATATTAAAAGTCTTAAGAAGAGAAGGCATATCAACCAAGTTTTCATGGTAAGGGAGAACCAACATATTTTTAGTTGAATAAGGCTGGTTGTCCCTTTTTGGATTGTAAAAAGTATTTCTAGCAACTTTAAAAGATTTATCAATTACATTTCTTGGGTATTTTAAATCATTACCTATTTCATAAATTTTGGATATTTCCTCATCTATGAACTCAGGACTACAAATTCGTAAAGCTCTCAAAAACATTGATGAGAAAACAGACAGTTTGACTCTATCTTGATGCGAGGAATAATAGTGGACATAGGAACAGTTATTTGTAGGTTTTCTGTAAATTTTAAATTTGAATTCATTATTACCCTTAATAATTAAAACATCTAGAAAAGGCAATGAGTTATTTTCTTCAAACTCAACAGTAAAGTTTATAGAATGGGCTCAGCTATTTAATTTTCCAAGGAAATGGTGAATATCTACATTTTTGGACATAAGACACAAAATATCATCAACATATCTGAACCATTTAGCTCTATTAGGGAGGATTGTGTTAAGCAACCTTGTTTCAAAAAATTCCATGTATAGGTTACTAAGAACAGGTGAAAGAGGATTTCCCATTGCCATACCAAACTTCTGAGTGTAAAACTTATCATTAAATACAAATTTTGCATCAACAATGCAAAGTTTAATAAGTTTAATGATAGTAGGAACTGGCAATGGTAAATCATAGTTAACGAGTTCTTCAGATAAGAAACTTAATAAATCATCAACAGGAACTTTCGTAAACAAGGAAGTAACATCAAAACTAACCATGTTGAAATCATTTAAGTCAGTCAAGGAGCTTAATTTATCAACCAAGTCTATGTTGTTTTTAACATTAAAGTTAGAAATTTTGCCAACAATAGGTCTCAAAATATCAACAAGCCATTTGGATAATTTATATGAGACTGATCCTATGGAGCTAATAATTGGTCTGACTGGATTCCCTGGTTTGTGTGTTTTTATTAGTCCATACATGTAAGGTAAAGATGGATTAATTTAAGTAAATTGTTTGATTAATTCATCTTTGCCTTTCAGTAGAAGTTTTATTGTTTTATTGAAATTGCTGTTAACGGTTTCTAGGGGATTTTTCCTAAGTTTAGAATACGTTTCAGTATCATCTAAGAGATTATTCATTTTTTCTTGGTAATCATTTTCTTTCATAATTACTATTCCATTTATTTTGTCTGCTTTAGTAAGGCGCAAATTTTTATTGTTATTAAGTGTATCATAAGACTTAAAGAATCTTTGAGGGCAATTGGGATTGTTTGGTTTTAACATAGAGCTATATACCATTCCTTTACTAATATTAATTTCATGAGAGGATAAATCAGAAAATTTTTCAAAGTTACAAAAGGCTTTTGCAATTTCAACATTATTAAGTTTTTTTGAAGTTGCAAAACTTAGGCCAAAACCTAGAGCAGCAGTTGCATGTTTGTCTAAAATTTTATCTGATAAGTTAATTACAAAATTGTTATTAGCATGCTTTGTCCAATCACTATTTTCAATTAAAATGTCTAATTTTCTTTGTAGTTTGCTCTTGAGTTCATTACAAATTCTTCTGAGTTTATTATAGCAATGATCCAACATACTGTGTTTCCATTCTGATGGAGAAGGAAGCATTCAAAATATTGAGAAACAAAAAATACTCTTTTAGTCAGGCCATTCCATCAGAATGGAAACACAGTATGTTGGATCATTGCTATAATAAACTCAGAAGAATTTGTAATGAACTCAAGAGCAAACTACAAAGAAAATTAGAGATTTTAATTGAAAATAGTGATTGGACAAAGCATGCTAATAACAATTTTGTAATTAACTTATCAGATGAAATTTTAGACAAACATACAACTGCTGCTCTAGGTTTTGGCCTAAGTTTTGCAACTTCAAAAAAACTTAATAATGTTGAAATTGCAAAAGCCTTTTGTAACTTTGAAAAATTTTCTGATTTATCCTCTGATGAAATTAATATTAGTAAAGGAATGGTATATAACTCTATGTTAAAACCAAACAATCCCAATTGCCCTCAAAGATTCTTTAAGTCTTATGATACACTTAATAACAATAAAAATTTGCGCCTTACTAAAGCAGACAAAATAAATGGAATAGTAATTATGAAAGAAAATGATTACCAAGAAAAAATGAATAATCTCTTAGATGATACTGAAACGTATTCTAAACTTAGGAAAAATCCCCTAGAAACCGTTAACAGCAATTTCAATAAAACAATAAAACTTCTACTGAAAGGCAAAGATGAATTAGTCAAACAATTTACTTCCACTAATCCATCTTTACCTTACATGTATGGACTAATAAAAACACACAAGCCAGGGAATCCAGTCAGACCAATTATTAGCTCCATAGGGTCAGTTTCATATAAATTACCCAAATGGCTTGTTGATATTTTGAGACCTATTGTTGGCAAAATTTCTAACTTTAATGTTAAAAACAACATAGACATGGCTGATAAATTAAGCTCCTTGACTGACTTAAATGATTTTAACATGGTTAGTTTTGATGTTACTTCCTTGTTTACGAAAGTTCCTGTTGATGATTTATTAAGTTTCTTATCTGAAGAACTCGTTAACTATGATTTACCATTGCCAGTTCCTACTATCATTAAACTTATTAAACTTTGCATTGTTGATGCAAAATTTGTATTTAATGATAAGTTTTACACTCAGAAGTTTGGTATGGCAATGGGAAATCCTCTTTTACCTGTTCTTAGTAACCTATACATGGAATTATTTGAAACAAGGTTGCTTAACACAATCCTCCCTAATAGAGCTAAATGGTTCAGATATGTTGATGATATTTTGTGTCTTATGCCCAAAAATGTAGATATTCACCATTTCTTTGGAAAATTAAATAGCTTAGCCCATTCTATAAACTTTACTGTTGAGTTTGAAGAAAATAACTCATTGCCTTTTCTAAATGTTTTAATTATTAAGGGTAATAATGAATTCAAATTTAAAATTTACAGAAAACCTACAAATAACTGTTCCTATGTCCACTATTATTCCTCGCATCAAGATAGAGTCAAACTGTCTGTTTTCTCATCAATGTTTTTGAGAGCTTTACGAATTTGTAGTCCTGAGTTCATAGATGAGGAAATATCCAAAATTTATGAAATAGGTAATGATTTAAAATACCCAAGAAATGTAATTGATAAATCTTTTAAAGTTGCTAGAAATACTTTTTACAATCCAAAAAGGGACAACCAGCCTTATTCAACTAAAAATATGTTGGTTCTCCCTTACCATGAAAACTTGGTTGATATGCCTTCTCTTCTTAAGACTTTTAATATTAAAGTTGTATTCAAAAATCTTGATACAGTAAAAAAACTTTTGATAAAGAATTCCCCCCAAAATGCTGATGGATGTGTCTATAAGATTCCTTGTAAAATTTGCGATAAAGTTTATTACGGTCAAACTGGTAAAAATCTCGAACTAAGATTAAAACAACATAAATATAGCATTAGAACTGGACAAGATTCCAATGCTCTATTTATTCATGTAAGAGATTTTAACCATCCAATTGATTTTCAAAAAGTTGAGAAAGTAGTATCAAGCAAGTCCATGGTCGACAGGAATATAATTGAATCTTGTTTCATAAAAAGCAGTTTTGACAATAATATGAATATTTCCTTTGCTTTATATAAATTAGATCCATTTATAATTAATAGAATTTGGGAAGAATTTAATAATACACTGGACAAATAATAATTTTTAAACTTTCTTGGGTAGAATAGTTTGTTGGTGACTTGTGCAAAGGACCTGTCCAGTTGGGCCGGCGCGCGTCAGGTGTTTAACCGTTGTGGGATCTGATAGTGAGGTGTTGGCCAGACCCCTTATATAGCTTCCTTGGATGCTTTACTTTCATAGTTCCTTGATAATGTGAGTAGTCACGAAATCGCTTGGAATTTCTCTATTCTTTCAGAGTGGTTGTTTTGCATATTCTGAAATCACCTGTTTACTGTGATCTTATTGCATATATATATATATATATATATACACTATATATATATTTATATATATATATATATATATATATATATATATATATATGTATATATGTATATATATATATATATACATATATATATATATATATATATATATATATATATATATATATATATATATGTATATATATATATATATATATATATATATATATATATATATATATATATATATATATATATATATATATATATATATGTATACACACACACACACACACACACACACACACACACACACACATATATATATATATATATATATATATATATATATATATATATACATATATATATATATATATATATATATATATATATATATATATATATATATATATATATATATATACATATATATATATATATATATATATATATATATATATATATATATATATATATATATATATATATATATATATATATATATATATATATATATATATATATATATATATATATATATATATATATATATATATATATATATATGTATACACACACACACACACACACACACACACATATATATATATATATATATATATATATATATATATATATATATATATATATTTATATATATATATATATATATATATATATATATATATATATATATATATATATATATATATATATATATATAAATAACAACACTGCACTAGCCAAGCACTCGAACCCATGCTGCTTTTCCTGCTGGACCATATGGTCCAGTGGATTAGGGCGTAATGTGTTTTCGCCCACGATCAGGAAGGCCAAAGCAGCATGAGTTCGAGTCCTTGGCTAGTGCAGTGTTGTTATTGATCAATACCACTCGTTCGTGGTCACAATAATATATGTATATATATATATATATATATATATATATATATATATATATATATATATATATATATGTGTGAATATAGGGAGGTACCACCTCTAGAACTGTTCTGGGGATCCTCATCCTCAGAGAAAAGAATAAACTTGCTTCAGGGAAAACTCAAGGTTCTCCCTGAAGCTGTTTGAGATTTTTCTCCTACCACCCTCTATATTTCAAGTATGTTTTATTTAAAGACAAAATACATTGGCCAAACATTCACAAAAATACAACAGAAAGTAAAACATCGTAGGTAACTCAGAGCTACATCTCGAATACTTCGTCCAGCTCCCCTGCGGTCGGCCGCTTGCCCAGAATGCTGCAGGCATTTCCTCTCTGGATCGCAACACTGAGTCTCTGAAAGAGGAAGCTGGTCGCCCTGTGGTCCTTGGTTTCTATGATGAGCTTTTCACCCAGCTCTTTGAGGAACTTTAGAGCACACTTGCCCCATGCTCCAAGGGTCTCCGACCCTATTGGAATGAAGCTATAGCAAGGGGGAAGGTCTTCATATTTTCGGATCTTCTGGGTCTCCCTGTGGCTGGTAGCTCCACCCCCTTCCACTACGGAGTATGGTAAGTAGGTGTCTGCCAATGTGGCGGCACAGGTGTAGTCCCAGGCAATCTGCTTTCCATCCTTCCAGGGTAGCATAGTGGCTCTCGTGCCGAATAGGCAGAACTTGCCATCTTGGCTTAAATAGCAACGCTCATCTTGCCAAACAGGACAAGTGAAAATTTGTGTATGCAATAATTTCGCCAAAATAATTCTGAACCTAACGAAAGAAATATATTTGATTGTGTTTGTTCAGTACTAAATTACTGTAAACGTATTTAAAACATATTTAGTTGGGTTAGGCTAAAATAAATTGCTCTTGTTATAATAAGGGTAGGTAAGTTTTCTAAGATTCTTTTGGTGCAAAATTAAAATTTTTTACATTAACATTAATGAAAAAAGTATATCTTTAAACGCATAAGAGAAAACTTCAGAAAGGACTTAATTTTAAATGAGTTCTTGCTAATTAACTAGTTTTACATATTCGGCACGACATATATATATATATATATATATATATATATATATATATATATATATATATATATATATATATATATATATATATATATATATATATATGTATATATATATATATATATATATATATATATATATATATATATATATATATATATATATATATATATATATATGTGTGTGTGTGTGTGTGTGTGTGTGTGTGTGTGTGTGTGTGTGTGTGTGTGTGTGTGTGTGTGTGTGGTTTTGCAACAAAATTAATTTTTTATGGTAATAATTTACCATTTTACAACTTACGTTCACAATTATGCTCTCAATTTCAGGTTTACCTAGCCGTCATTTTTGGATCGGCGGCACAGACAGAGACCATGAAGGAGTGTGGCTTTGGGTGGACCACGAACATGTTCAGATGGGAACTCCTTACTGGGCTAATTATGGCTGTGACAATGACCAAATGCCAGAGGGTGGAAAAAGGCAAAACTGTCTTATGCTTGATGCTGGTCTTCACTATTATTTCAGTGACATCGAGTGTGAACTTCACGAAAATGCAATTTGTGAACAATAAGCACACTGCATGGTAATGTAATGTCCTAAATGTTTACCCAAACAGGACTGAATATCAATTGCCCTGGACAATCATTCATTTCCAAGTCCTGTCCTCAGGAAAATATCATATAACACAGAGTGCTTCCCCACCCTTCCTGCTAATACAGTCTTTTGTTGACCTATACCTGCTAATCAGATCCTCACTCCTACACCTGCCGACATCATTGTCTTTTGCAGTGATAACATGATTGGTTCCAGTATCTTCCATAATGTTGTCAAGACGGCTAACAATATCCTGTATCCCAGATACAGGAAAACACACCTTCTGCCTCCTTTTGTTATCCCTAGGACAAAACGCCCTGTCCATGAATTTTGTCTGGGAATTCCTAACAATAACAACATTCTTGCCTTCACTGGTGCATTTCGGTGTGTAGTCCGTCGTCTCACCGTCGTCACTGGTCATTATGTTGGTCTCTCTGCATTCATCCTAGAGCATAGCTAAGGTGTTCGTGGCTCCCATCTTCCATCCTTCCTCTTGATCTTCAGCTTCGTTCCTTTACTCCCAACTACTGTCCATCTTACTTAGTTGTCCTGAGAATTCATCAGGAGAGGATTACTACAAATCCTCTTGTTTTCCTCAGCCAGTTGCCGTATTTTTTTGCTTCCTCCAGGTCCTCCCTCACTTGTTGCTTCATCGCCCTTAAGAAGACATGGTTGGCTCCTTTTCCAAAGAGTTCACATTCAACGTTTTCACAGGATACGAGTCAGCTAGCCCAATCCGACAACTAGAGTGCCCCAGGGTTCCTGTGTAAGTCCTGAATTACATTCTTAGTTCGAATGTAGAGACACCATCACCCAATTACTGACTATGTAACACACATTTTATCCTCTTCCCAAGCTGATAAAATGGCAAACACGTAAACAGGATATAGAAGACAAACAATAAGTTAAAAGAAAAAATGGCAAGTGCGAATGAATATTTACATCTGCTGTACTACAAACCTGCAAATAGCAGATCAGCAATATTTGATGTCACTTCCTCTATGACTATATAGAATTATGGAGGAGTTACAATCAGAGGCATTCCTATTGTTTTCAGGACGACGATTAAGATCATAGGTTACCTGGAGGTTACCTGGAGGTTACCTGGAGGTTGCCTGGAGGTTACCTGGAGGTTACCTGGAGGTTATTCCGGGGATCAACGCCCCCGCGGCCCGGTCCATGACCAGGCCTCCCGATGGATCAGGGCCTGATCAACTAGGCTGTTACTGCTGGCCGCACGCAGTCCGACGTACGAGCCACAGCCCGGCTGATCCGGCACTGACTTTAGGTATCTGTCCAGCTCTCTCTTGAAGGCAGCCAGGGGTTTATTGGCAATTCCCCTAATGCTTGATGGGAGGCTGTTGAACAGTTTTGGGCCCCGGACACTTATGGTGTTTTCTCTTAGTGTACCAGTGGCACCCCTACTTTTTATTGGGGGCATTTTGCATCGCCTGCCCAGTCTTTTACTTTCGTAGGGAGTGATTTCTGTGTGCAGATTTGGGACCATTCCTTCCAAGATTTTCCAAGTAGATTATGATATATCTCTCCCTCCTGCGTTCCAACGAGTACAAGTCAAGTGCTTCCAAGCGTTCCCAGTAGTTAAGGTGCTTGACAGAACTTATACGTGCAGTAAAGGATCTCTGTACACTCTCTAGATCTGCGATTTCACCTGCTTTGAATGGAGATGTTAATGCACAGCAGTATTCCAGCCTAGAGAGAACAAGTGATTTGAAAAGGATCATCATGGGCTTGGCATCTCTCGTTTTGAAAGTTCTCATTATCCATCCTATCATTTTCTTTGCACGTGCTATCGTGGCACTGTTGTGATCTTAGAAAGTGAGATCCTCAGACATTACCAATTCCAGGTCCCTTACATTATTTTTCCGCTCTATTGTATGGCCGGAGTCAGTAGTATACTCTGTTCTAGTTATTATCTCCTCCAGTTTTCCATAACGGAGTAGTTGGAATTTGTCCTCATTGAACATCATATTGTTTACCGTTGCCCACTGGAAAACTTTGTTTATATCTTCTTGGAGGTTAACCACGTCCTCAGCAGATGACAGCCTCATGCAGATCCTAGTATCATCCGCAAAGGATGATACGGTGCTGTGGTGTATATCTCTGTCTGTGTCTGATATGAGGATAAGGAATAAGATGGGGGAGAGTACTGTGCCTTGTGGAACAGAGCTCTTCACTATGGCAGCCTCCGATTTAACTCTGTTGACCACTACTCTTTGTGTTAGATTTGTTAGGAAGTTGAAGATCCATCTCCCCACTTTCCCAGTTATTCCTTTAGCACGTATTTTATGGGCTATTACGCCATGATCGCATTTGTCAAATGCTTTTGCAAAGTCTGTGTATATTACATCTGCATTCTGATTTTCTTCCAGTGCATCCAAGGCCATGTCATAGTGATCCAGTAGTTGTGAGAGGCAGGAGCGACCTGCCCTGAACCCATGTTGCCCTGGATTGTGCAGATTTTGGGAATCCAGGTGATTTGCAATCCTGCTTCTTAGCACTCTTTCAAAGATTTTTATGATGTGGGACGTCAGAGCTATTGGTCCATAGTTCTTAGCTAATGCTTTGCTGCCACCTTTATGGAGTGGGGCTATATCCGTTGTTTTAAGTGACTGTGGAATTTCACCCATGTCCAAGCTCCTCCTCCATAGTGTACTTAGGGCACGCGAGAGGGGTTTCTTGCAGTTCTTAATGAAAACAGAGTTCCACGAGTCTGGGCCCGGAGCTGAGTGCATAGGCATGTTGTCAATGGCTTTTTCGAAATCTATCGGAGTTAGGGTAATGTCGGAAATCTGGCATACATTTATGGAGTTTTGAGGCTCATTCATGAAGAAATCATTTGGGTCGTCGATCCTCAAACCGATTAGTGGTTCACTAAACACAGAGTCGTACTGGGATTTCAATATTTCACTCATTTCCTTGTTGTCATCTGTGTAAGTACCATCCTGTCTGAGTAAGGGCCCGATACTAGATGTGGTATTTGCCTTGTTTTTGGCATATGAAACGAAATATTTTGAATTTCTTTCAGTTTCACTAATAGCTTTAAGCTCCTCCTGCCTCTCCTGGTTCCTGTAACAGTCATTTAACTTAAGTTCGATAGTTTCCACTTCCCTGGTCAGCGCCTCCTTTCGTGTATCAGATATTCTAGCACTCCTGAGGAGCTCAGTGACTCTTCGTCGTTTTCTGTAGAGGGAGCGTCTTTCTCTCTCCAGTTTACTCCTGCTCTTCTTCTTTCTTAGGGGAATATGCCTAGAACATGCTTCGGCTGCCAGGAAGTTGATCCTTTCAAGGCACTGGTTTGGATCCATGTCATTTAAGACATCTTCCCAACATGTTTCGTTTAGGACATGGTTTACCTGGTCCCAGTTGATGTTCTTGTTGTTGAAGTTGTATTTTGTGAAGATACCTTCACAGGTACATGCATTCTGCTGATCAGGACCCCTATGCATGTACGTCTGGACTTCGATTAGGTTGTGATCGGAATTAGTTGTTTTTGACATTCTTATGTCTCTTATCAGGTCCCCATTATTTGTGAAGATAAGGTCAAGTGTGTTTTCTAGTCTTGTTGGCTCCACTATCTGCTGGCTTAAGGTGTGTTTTTCGCAGAGACTTAGTAGCTCATGTGTGTGTGACCTTTCATCTGCGCTACCTCCGGGGATTGTTTCAGCTATAACATTATTTGCTACATTCTTCCATTTTGTATGCCTTAGGTTGAAATCACCAAGCAGTAAGATGTTTGGGGATGGAGCTGGAAGGCTTTCCAAACAGTAATCAATTTTCAGTAGCTGTTCCTTGAACTGTTGGGAGGTTGCATCTGGTGGCTTGTATACAACCACAATGACTAGGTTTTGGCTCTCGATCTTTATTGATAGAACTTCAACTACCTCATTTGTGGTGTTCAGCAACTCCATGCAGATGAGGGACTCTTTGACATACAGGCCAACCCCCCCCCCCTTGTTGCCTGTTTTTTCTGTCGCATCTAAAAAGGTTGTAGCCACTTATCCATATTTCACTGTCAAAGTGATCTTTTGTGTGAGTCTCTGTGAAGGCTGCAAACATTGCATTAGACTCCTCTAGAAGTCCACTGATAAAAGGTATTTTGTTGTTGGTGGATGGCTTAAGGCCCTGTATATTAGCAAATATGAACGAGGTTGTATTCTGTGTTTGTTGGGGGGATTTTGTTATTGGCATCAGTAGTTGTAATTCTGGAGGGCGATGGGTGGCCACTGGCTGCGCCTCCAGTCCAACAAGGCTCCAAGGTGGTGGACTATTTTTGTTATTTCCTTCCATTTTCTTTTTTCGTTTCCTGCCACTAAAAAATCACCTGGAGTTGGGTTGTTGTAGCTACTATTGTTTGTCTTGTGGGATCTGTGCCTCCTGGTCCCTTTTAGATGGTATGCAGGGCAGTCGATGTTGTAACACTGCTTCTGGAGGACCGAGGAGTGGCACATTTTTGGGTGAAAGAAAGTACAGGAAGAAGAACGACACACTCCTTTAGACAGGAGGTCGCTACATTTTTTGGGATGCTCAAAGTTGCATGTCCCATTTTTTTCCCCTGTTATTCCATGCTTACAGATGCCCCAAGCATAATATTTGCACAAATTCACCTTTGGTTGAGAATTGTTGGGAGGTTACGAAACTGTCAGGCTGGTAATGTCACTGACTAAGTAAATGCAGTAAGCAGCCCGTCTTTTCCAAATGTTTCGACTCTACTTGGTCACAGTAAAGATCAGACAACACCTCTACTAGATGTGTTGCCCGATTGGCGAATATTTATGCATGTTCCTACTGCTAATTCTTTGACATTCGTCTGAGAGTTCGATTGGAGGAACTTCATGTTTTGTTCGAGATTGACGCAGTCAACATCAGACTCCACAAGCTCAAGAAACTCCTACTGCTGTATGATATCCACGACCTCTTCTTTTCTTACGAAGAAAACCTACCCCAGCCAATTAACAGCACAACTATGTGATCCATGAACCACCGCACAAATGATTTAACACTGCAACAACAGTGAGATGCTGCAGTCACAAGGATGACTTCCCAAGTGCTCTGCCAGGAGATGAAGGTACTTGGATAACACCTGAACCAGTCTGCATTTATAAATGATAACTCTATCACTGTTTTAACATTTCTGAATACGTGAACATGTGAATACAATAAAGACCACCGAAGACAGAACTTTGAGCCTGCTGGAGGAAGAAGACTATGCCTATCGAGTTCCAGGCAGTACACGCCTTTGGACTGCAAGCTTCCACAGCAGGTACCCCATTTCATGGAAAAATGTATATACGCATTTACTGTATGAGTATGCATGTATACATGTGTATGAACACTGGGCAATGCATTATGCATTCTATATAAATTTCATATTTTAAAATTTAAACCACAAAACGATCACCAAGAAAAATCAAGAGTGTATGAACCACTAATTCTTCAAACTCCTCCTCTTCTTTTCTCCACACCTTTTTAACCCATTTACATCCTTCCCCATTCTTTTTCATCCCTACTAATTACCAAGGCTTTAGTCACAATCAACTCGTTCATGAATTTCTTGTCAAGCAACTATTCTTTTTCATGGATTCTGCCTTTGTTGCAAGTTGCTGCTTAAATGCAACACTTTTTTTTTAATTTCTTTGAGTTTGTTTCATATATTGACAATATTCTCCCAACTATTTTCATACAATGAATGATTTCTGGGGTAATTAGAGAAATCCATATACGACACCAATGGTTCCCTCTTCAGCTCAGTGTGCAAATCCGTATATTTCATACCGAATATGTAAGAATCTGTGTCTGTATACAACAAACGAACCACTTTTATACCAAAAGTAATATACTTCATTTTCAACAATTTCGAGAATTTGGTAACCGAAATCACTAGGTTGGTTAAGTAATAAATTTGGCTTGGTAAATGAACAAATTTCTCTGTCTTGACACTGAACTGTTCCTTCTTATCGTTTTTACGATAATGTGAAAGAAGATGGATTATATAAGCCATTCTAAGAAAATACTCTAAAAATTAATACCTTTAATTATGTAAATACATCCCCAAGTCCCGCTCATACAACTTTGGTACTCTATATTTCCTAATTGTGTGCCTCCCCCTAAAATTTTTCATAAAATCTACTATTTGTGGAACGGGATCACTCACACTGTCAGCAGGTGAATCCTCTCTGGGTGGGTGAGGAGTCCAAGTGAGGTGTGATGGGTGAATCAGCTCGGTCAGATGATCCTGGGTGAGGTGACTCTAGACGATAGTTGAGGTGTTGTGATGTTCTGAAGCGAGCTGGGTAACCCTGATAAGAATCTATTGTATTAGAGGTACCACTGTGAAAAGATACCATGGGAGAGAGTTAGATCAACTTCAGTGACAAATACTATCCCTCCACCAATCTATCCATCTGCAAGAATAGAAATTTTAACATTCACTAATTTTGCAACACATCATAACACCGCTAAGTGGAATCTTGTGGTACGACAAAAGATATGGGACGTTAGTGAAATCTGAAGGTAAAATGATACAACGACTTATACAAATGTCAAATAATTATGCTGGTAAGCACAAAGAAAATATTAGAAAAATATACAAGTTTATACATACAAGGTATATTACGAATACAAACAAATATATGTAAAAGGTATTTTAAAAAAACGAAAAAATATGTACATGGTATTTTACAAACTATATATATGTTAAACATTTCAAACACACAATTAGTAATCTTAAGACGTTATTACAAAGTAAAGAAGATGACTTACGTTTCTCTGATGTGGTATTGACGGAATTTCATAACTCCTCCACATGCCTCATTTCTGCACGTAGTTAACGTAAGCTCGTTGCATGACTATCTTCCTCAACATAGGGATGAGCATATCTCTTAAAATAGCTTTTTCACTCTTCAGAAGGGCATTCTTGGAATTTTTACAAACTCTAAGTTGGATCAGTAAAATCTCTTAAAAGAAATATTTTAAACAATAAATGATTTACAAGTTTACGGATTAGTTTGAGTAAAACACTTCTCCACCTCCAGCTCTCTCCACCACGCCTTTCTCCACCACGCCTTTCTCCACCACCAGCATAAAAGATTGTTAACACATTTGTCAGCTATTTCTAAAAATACTCAGTGGGAATAAACAACGCCATTAACTCACCTCCAAGCACCTCCATAATGGAGACGATGAGATAACTACTACCAAAAAATTAGCCTCTCCCACCCACAGCTCAATGTTATAATCCTCGAGAGGGAGCCTATTAATCTTTCTAAAGTTTACCATAACTTATATACTGGTATATTATATGAAATAATTTTCACTCCTATGACTGGAATAATACAAGCATTATCCTATTCATCCACTGGGGCATTAAACCCGAATGGGAATCGTTGAGTGTCACCTGTGATGTTAAACTACCTGGAATTTGTTAATCACCTCACACCATTTCACATCAAAAGACCGAACATCAGTTATCACCCCTGAATTAGTGAAGGTGTGTCACAGAAAATTAAAAAATATTGTGTATGGAGTTAACAGCCTTAGAACAAGATTCATTAATTTCATATAAATTAAGTCTTTATAAGAATAATGTTGACCCCAAAAATATTATTGCATCACCTGTGTAAAACACCCTTGTAATTACTGACGACCTCTTCCTAAAAACAAGTAATAGTGGAATTATTCTAGACTGTTTTATATAAGGTAGACACAAGAATCTATCCATCGAACTGATTACTCAAAACACATTTCATGGCGGCCCTTACTGTTGCAACATTGCACTGAATGCAACGTATTTTGTCTGGTTCAAGATGCGGAATCTTGGACAGTTGGAGATTTTTGTGCAGACAAATATTTGATAAAGGGTATTCTACAGAATTTTTAATATTTACAAGAGAGCACTAGACGTTCTCGGGTATTTAATGGTTGATCTCACATTGCATACCCCAGAAAGTTTTCAAATGCACACCAATACAGTGGGGGAAGAACCTTATTAGATTACAAATCAATGGACCAATAAAGTTTAATTGTGAAGATCTGCAGAGACACATGTTCAGTGGGTTAAGAAGTTTGATCCTGATCTTTAGGATTTCTTAAGATTAGATCGAGGATACACATTACACATGGTTAAGAAAAAAAATCGCGAGATGGAAAATTCTGGCTCCTAAGCAAGATCCCTGGCCATCTTTCACATATCAGACACTACACCTATTTGAAGAGATATATTAAAAATATTAGTCAATGGTTCACAAGGTTTCATTTTACACTCCTTATGAACCTATGATAAAAGCTCATCAGAGCCTGGGGATTTATTGTGCTTCAATAACTATATCACTAGTGACTGTGATATTACATAATTTATCTTCTTCAGGTGCAATATAAAAATTAATTATTGGGATATTATTAGTGTCTTCCTGCGTGAAAACTGAGAGAAAATAATTATTAAAAATCGAGCACATTTTCTTCTCCTTGTCAGTAAGATGCCCAGAATTATTTTTAAGCAGATCTATCTTTTCTGTAACGTTTGTTCTATAAACCTGGAAAAAAAAAACTTTCGGATTAGTTTTCTAATTCCTAGCAACTTTAATTTCATAGTTCCGTTTTGCTTTTCTTACCCCCTTTTTAGCCTCCCTTTTTATGTGAATATATTGACTCATAAGATGACCCTCACCTCTTTTGATGCGCCTATAAATTCCTTTTTTCTGCCCAGCAACATGTTTGAGCCTATTATTCATCCATTTCGAGTAATTTTTATTCGATCTTATATCTTTATACAGAATAAATGTTTTGTTGTGCTGCATGTATAGTGTTTAGAAAGCTGTCATGTTGATAGCTCTCTTCATTACCCCAGTTCACAGATGATAGGTGTTCTCTAAGCCCATTGTAATCTGCTAAGCAAAAATCTGGGACTGTAACTGAGTTATCCCTACTATCATATTTCCATTCAGTGGTAGAGGTAATTGATCTGTGGTTGCTGCGCCAGGTTGCTCCGCCAGGTTCCTCTAAAATTTCTAAATTATTAACAAGGGTTTCTTTGTTTGCCAGAACCAAGTCAAGCAGGTTATTTCCCCTTGTAGCATCTGTAACAAACTGCTTTAAGAAGCATTCCTGAACTACCTCTAGGAAGTCAAGGAATTCCAATCAATCTGACTAAAGTTAAACTCCCCATAAATTACTACGTTATCGTGCCTTGTGGCCTTAACAATTTCCTCCCAAGGTATTCTCCCTTGGACCCTATCCAAGTTTGGAGGACGGTATATCACACCTAAAATCAATTTTTCATGCCCTGTTGAAAATTTTATCCAAACTCTGTATGTGTTACCTCAAACTTTATACCCATTTTTATGCAACAGTTAAAGCAATCTCGGACACACAGTGCCACCCCATTCTCCTTCCCGATACTTCTGTCTGCTTTGAACAATTTAAAACCTTGAATGTGATATTCTGCAGGCACGTCCCGAATTTTCGTAGTAAATCATTAATGTTACCTACACTTGCAACTAATCTCAACTCGTCCATCTTATTCCTAGCACTACGACTATTAATATAATATATATTTCGAGAACCTCCTTTCTCTTTTCCCTTCCTGCTCATTTCTGTTATTCCACAATACCTATTACTGTTCTTGCCACCTAGTGCCACTGGCTTTCCAATATCCACCTCATTCTACCCATTACTAGTTTCCTTAAAACTCACAATATTACTACACTGGGACTTCATTGTTTCCCCTCCCCAACATCATACCACTTACTATTTCTAGTTTAATGCCCTAACAGCTCCCTCTACTGCAGTTGCCAGTGCCCCCACCCGAGACCTAGATAAGTGCACCCCATCCCTGGCATATATGTCATTGTCGCCATAGAAGAGGTCCCATGTTTGTCCAGCCAGCAATTGACACCAATTGCCCTGGACAACATTCATTTCCAACTCCTCTCTTTGGCAAAATACCACATATCCCAGGGTTCCCTTCCTTCTTCCTAATTATCTCAATTGCTGACCTATACCTGCTAATCAGTTCCTCACTCCTACGTCTCCCAACATCGTTGCCTCCAGCACTGAGACATAATAGGATTGCCCTTATTACCTCTCATGATGTCGCCCAGACGACTAACAACATATATATATACCCTCTGTGTCCACATATTGTTTGTGTGGGGGAATTTACCAGCCAAGTCTACTTTCCGACATAATAAGCAACAATATACTTAGCTTCAGTGATGACTCAGACTTCTTGCAGCCGCGGTTCAAGGAGTCTCCTTCTAATGAGTTAAGTCCCAACAATTGAGCTGTTGAGTAGTGAGTAAAACATTACAATTTGCCCCAGAGAATCGTATATCCATCATTTCACAATTGATTGTAAATTAAATGCGCCTTAGTATTCACTGGGTTTGGACGGATTTCCCGAAGATTACGAAGTCTATTGGTAAACCCAGTCAAATCCCATGTCTCCTTATCAGCTGCAGGTAACGGAAGACGATGTTGGTATGACTGGACTTACCTGGGTATTGAAACTGACCCAACTTCCCATCGCTTATTGTAAGGGAGGTTCAATGACCCCGATATCGTTCACTTCAATAGGCTACTACAGATGCGTAGTTATATTGTCCTCACTCATTGAGAGGCAATCTCTTTGGCGCCATTCATTATTCACGGTATGGAGATATTTTGTCCCTTTACACCTGAGTGTACGCTGCGGTGACACATGTTAACTCACTCTTTTTTCGTAATTTATAATGCAGATCACTCACTTGTGTTTGTCTTTACACTAGTTAAATTTCCTAGTGGAGATGAACTGTATCAAGTTCGCTATTGTCTTTGTTCTCAATGGGATATTTTGTGTCGTATGTACACCCTGCTAGCACTCTCCAGTTCCTCGTACATGAGTTCAGCTTTTTATATCTTCCTTTCTACGCTTTGCGACAAAGAGTATCATAAGAGGGTTGTTTCCTTGTTGTTTAGCCGTGGACTGATAGTTATAATACCCCTGACTTGAAGACTAAGTAGGGCACAAGTTTCCTTGTAATTTTTCCTGCTATAGGGAAAGAGCTATTACTCTCGTCTAACCTCGTTGAGTAGTTGCTCAGAAATTCTAGCAAGGAGAGAGAGATGTGCATGGTGATGCTTGGTGCATATGGTTTTAATAAGCTGTTGTGGGAATAAGGAAGTCGTAGTCCACTTGATCCCCTTTCTAAGAGGGCTAAGCCTCTCAGAGGGCTGAGGGCTACCCCCACTTTACTGGAGAATTTTCTCCTCCCTGGGGGGTGGGCGATGTTTACCATAAGTGAACTATTCATCTTTTAACATCATTTTGATTTTCTCACTAGCCATGACTGGTGATTGTCTTTTCTTAACAGCTTCAGTCTGTGGGATTTTTTGAGAATCATTAAGTTTGTTATCAACATAATAAGTCTAATGACACTAGTTTATTTATTCTCTACTTATTCACTACACCTTTGCTAAGAACTTCAACTGTCCTGATGGTTCCATTTGCATCAGGATTTATGGTCACTTTTTTTCCAAGAGGCCATTGAGACCTTGGACCGTCATTATCAAAAATCAATATGTCACCAGGTTTAAAGGATGTATGATTTTCAGGAACGCCAGCTCCATGGAAGTGTTTTGTCAGTGAGGTGAGATAGTCTTCTTGTCAAATTTTCTCCCAATGTTCGATCACTTTATTGAGGTGTTTGAATGTACGTCTGAGTTGCTCGGGTTCGAGATAAATAGGATCCTCCACGATTTCTTAATCATTCATTGGAATAACTGGTTCAAGCCTTCTTCCATGGAGTAAATGAGACAGGACTTTACACTGCCAAATTGTCCAGATCGTCGGTAACATAAGTTAAAGGTCTGTTGTTGACTCTATTTTCTACTTCAGTTACGACTGATCGAAATTCTTTTAAGTTGATTTGCTGATTTATTTATTTATTTATTTATTTATGTCTTTGCAAATAATACATTGAGATTATGTATTTACAATAATGGGTTGCAATGCAAAGAGAGCCTCTATTATGCCTAGGCATTATGGGCTGACTTAACATTATTGACTTACTGACTACTTAACACTAAGGAGTATATCATAGTTGTACAGTAGATTATTAATTGCAAGTGAATCTAATTTATGTAAGACAAAAGGTATATTCATATATTCAAAAATGTTTTTTGTGAAACATTAATTCAATTATATTCCTGTCGACAATGGATGAAAGGTTCAAAACTAATTGTTGAAATTGTGATATGGGAGTACGTATTGAGTATGTGAGTACTGAGTATTGAGCATTTAGTCTAGGGTGATTAACTGGCTTTTCAGAAGAGTTTTAAATTGATTTTCAGACTGGGTTACTTTAATATCTTCTGGTAATGAATTCCATATTTTGGGGCCCTTAATGTGCATAGAGTTTTTACACAGTGTGATATGGACATGAGGTATATCAAAAAGAGATCTGTGTCTTGTGTTGTGGTCATGTGTCCTGTTAAGGTTGGTGAGGAGAAGTTTGAGCAGAGGGTTTATATTTGCGTGTATTGTTCTGTGTATTTTTAGGCACACGCATAAGTATGGATGTTCGTTATACCGATCATTCTCTCATAAAATCTGCCTGGCCATGGAGCTTTGGGAGGAATGCGTCTCCAGCGACAACTGCGTTGAATCAGCATCTGTTGTACCTCTGGTTCCTCAAACATCTTACTTATGTAAGCAGCACCAGCAACAAAGTTCGTTGCATTGTCTGAAATTATCAATCCAGGACACACCCTTCTGGCTGCAAACCTTGTGAATAGTTTGATAAAGGTTTCAGCAGACATGTCAGTGGCTACTTCTAAATGTACTGCTCTAGTTGTAGCACAAGTGAACAAACCGATGTACACCTTGATGGGAACTGTCTCAACAGTTTTAGTTAAAATTATTAGTCCAGTATAATCTAAACCTGTCACCTCAAGTGGAGTAACATGTCATACTCACTCTGCAGGGTATGGTGGTGGACTTGGGTACTGACATGCACTCATAATGAAGTGATGACATGTGATGCAGTCCCTTATTTGTTTTTTCACACTCTGTCGACCCTGAGGTATCCAGTAGGATTGTGGTATGTGACAAAGTGTGTCAGCTACTCTACCATGTAACATTTTCAATTATCAGTTTTGTTAGCCAATGATTTTTGGGGATCAGTACGGGATTTATCGCTTCCTTAAGTAGTAAAGAATTGTAAATTCTTTCCCAACATCTCATAATCTTATTTGAGTCGAGATAAAGTCCTCAAGAGCGAATCACATTAGGTTTTTTTGGAGGATATATTCTGAGTTTCCAGAAATTTGTACTGTGTTGAGAAGACATCTTTGTGTATTTGTTTTACCCAGTATTTGATGGGTTCAGGAAATTCATAATTAAGCTTTGTCCCTTTAATGAATTTGATGACAAGAGCTGAAACTCTTAAGAGTTTACCCAAAGATGAATATTTAGATCTGTCAGTGATCTATTACGTCTACTCTATTGTTTTAGGGTGAGAAATGGTATTGAATATTATAAAACAGAAAACCCATTAGGCCCAAAAGAGCATAAGCTTCCTCTCCTCGGTTACATTAGGTAAAGTTCGTCAGTATACAACACAAGTGTTTCCTGACGCGGTTCTTACTCAGATGATTACCCGCTGTTGGAGCTTTTGGTCATCTGACCGAGGCCTTCCACTGGCTTACCGGTCCACCCTTTTAAAAATTCTGGCCATAATTATAACCATTTTTTATGACTTCCTCTCCTCTTTCCATATGGTAATATTACTGAGGACATGTTGTTACTTCATAATAGATGCGTTCTCAAAGCAGAACGGTGTCAACTCTACAAGGAAACTAAGTCGATCGCTAATCCTTTTCCTCAAAAGAATTATCTGGCGAGTCTAGATTTGTTTCAGTTGTTAAATTTAGATGTAGAACTCAAGTAGTGCTTGATGTGAATGAATATAAACAAAATAGATACATTTAGAAAGATTCAGGACATTTAGAGTGACAAAACAAGTCACAGTACAACACCCAGCAAAGCTAGGAGTTGTACCGTGATCCGAGGATATTCGATAGTGTGGGTGCTTCACAGCTAGGGGAGGATGAAATTAGCTCTGAAGCACCCACACCATGGAATGTCCTCGGATCACGGTACAACACCTAGCTCTGCTGGATGCGTGATTCTTGTAGGATTGTATAATTCCGTGGGTTAGAGCGTCATGGAATTTTCGCTCACCATGAGGCAATCTAAAGCAACATGGGTTCGAATCCCTTGGCTCTTCGCAGCGTTGTTATTGATTAAATACCACTTGTTCGTGGTTAAAATACTGCTCGTGGAGGCTAGCACACCAAACTGGGAGGAGGATGAAATTACCTCTTAAGCACCCACACAATAATAATAATAATAATAATAATAATAATAATAATAATAATAATAATAATAATAATAATAATAATAATAATAATAATAATAATAATATCTTTATTTACTACAAGTACATGTTCATGGTAAATAGGCCTAGCTGACATCAATGACATACTACTATATAGAAAGCCCCTTGTTATGCTGAGCACTTCGGGCAAATTAGGTCAGTGTCCGAGGATACAACCCACACCAGTCAACTAACACCAAAACTAACACCAAAACTGCGTTTGTTAAATGAAATGTGGATTATGTTTCCCTAGACTTTTATGATGCCTCCCGTAGTCTTGAGGGCACACGGAAATTTGTAAGTTTTCCTGAGTTTATATTATCCAATTTAGCGTGTATTTACATATCCGCGCAAGTGTAGCTCTTGGTTCCAGTATGCAGTAACCACTTCCATGGGCCCCAACCGCATTTCATTTGTATACATAATCACATAGTGGAGTTTTAGTTAATATTCTTGTGCCAACTACATATGCGTAAACCCTAGTATTAATATGTAGCACCCATTCCATGGTGCAGATAAACACATAACTAAATAATGGTCTTAGTATTCCTAGAAACCATACAGGTGGATTAAGGTAAGGATTTATGTAGGGGATGGGATAAATAATGTGAAAACTGACAAGTTGAAGATTGAGACACTTATGCAACATATGGGAATCTTTATTAAGGAAACGTTTCGCCACACAGCGGCTTCTTCAGTCAAATACAAACCATAGAGGGGTAAGGAGAGGAGGAGTGTGAGGTAATCAGTCCCTCAGCCTGGAATCGATGTGTTCATTCCATCACTCTTGTAGAAAGTACAGCATATGGCCATAGAAGTGGCTTATATACTGTAGTCAGGTGAGTGGAAGCAGGAGGAGGCGTCTCAATCTTCAATTTGTCAGTCTTCAAACCATTTATCACATCTGTTAGACACTGCAACATCATGGGAACTTGATACAAGGAATTCTTCAATACTTGTCCAACCTTTGGACAAAGACCTACTTACACTAGTGGATGGTTCTACTGTGATCCCGCCTCCTCCTGCTTCCACCATAGTAAGAATGGTGAATAAAATATTATATAGT
>NC_091294.1:72090998-72240998 GCF_038502225.1 Cherax quadricarinatus | reverse complement strand
AAGTAGCTAAACTGCATGTAGAAGCTCTATCAGATGAGACTGTAGTAAACGAAAGAGCTAAGCTATATGTGGAGGCCCTAACATACCACAGCAGAGCCCAGGGAAAGCCGAGAAGGGAAAATGACAGGCCACTGAGCCCAAGTACATTAGCTAGTGAAACTGAAGAAAGGAAACCTGCAATGGAGGAAATCAAATTGAATGAGGGGATACACAAGGATATGCAGTGGGAGAATGAAAGGGTGAGGTCAGTCTTTGTGTATGAGCTCCAGGAAGTTGAAGGGAAAACATATGAAGCAAGAAAACAAGGGGAAAAAAGAGCAATTGAAAGCATCATAAAAGCAATAGGAGAAGATGACATAACCCAGCTGGAAATTTTTTGGAGAATAGGGGGGTTTGTAAAAAAAAGAACCCGGCAAGTGAAAGTGACCTTCAAGGCAGAATCGACTCGGAACAGGATCCTGCAGGAGAAAGCACGATTAAGGGACATGCCGGAATACAGGAAGGTGTATCTCGACCACGACAGAACACAAGAAGAAAGGCAGAAACTGAGAGAGATGGTACAAAGGCGAAAGGAGGAAAGAGAGGGGATGGAGAAGACAGACAGGAGATCCCAGACCCAGGAAGAAGATCAAATACAGCCTCCCTCACAACTTCCTATAGAAGCCTCCCAACCAGGTCAACCCCAGTGCAACCAAACACTCTAAACCAAAACACCCATGCCACATCCAATGCCCCTGCCACATCCAATGCCCCCACCCACTGCATTACAAACTCCAGCCCCACAGCAACCACCCATAGTTCCTTATCAGGTCTCCCACTTCACCAACCGCAATATACCTCCATGACCACAGTCTTAGAAAAGAAGTTGAAGGTGTGGTATACAAATGCAGATGGAATAACAAATAAGTATGAGGAGTGGCATGAAAGAATCAAGGAGACATTCCCAGACATAATAGCACTCACAGAAACAAAACTCACCAGAATAATAACCGATTCAATCTTTCCATCCGGATATCAAATCCTCAGGAAAGACAGAGGGAGGAGAGGGGGAGGAGGAGTTGCACTGCTCATTAAAAACCAGTGGGGTTTTGAGAAAATGGAAGGAATGGATGGCACGGGCGAAAGGGAATACTTAGTAGGAACAATCCAGTCTGAGGGACATAAGGTGATAATTGCAGTAATGTACAACCCACCACAGAACTGCAGGAGGCCAAGAGAAGAATACGATGAGAGCAACAGAGCAATGGTCGACACACTAGCTGAGGTGGCCAGGAGAGCACACATGGGGGGAGCAAAGTTACTAGTTATGGGGGATTTCAATCACAAGGAGATTGACTGGGAAAACCTGGAGCCCCATGGGGGTCCCGAAACATGGAGAGCCAAGATGATGGATGTGGTACTGGAAAACCTCATGCATCAGCATGTTAGAGACGCTACCAGAGAGAGAGGAGAGGATGAATCAGCAAGATTGGACCTTGTATTCACCTTGAGTAGTTCTGACATCGAGGACATCATGTATGAAAGGCCCCTGAGAGCTAGTGATCATGTGGTTCTGTGCTTCGACTACATAGTTGAGCTCCAAGTGGAGAGGGTAGCAGGAATAGGTTGGGAAAAACCAAACTACAAAAGGGGGAACTACTCAGGCATGAGGAACTTCCTTCAAGACATTCAGTGTGAGAGGGAACTGACAGGAAAACCAGTACAAGAAATGATGGACTATGAGGCAACAAAATGCAAGGAGGCAGAGGAGAGGTTTGTTCCCAAGGGAAACAGAAATAATGGGAAGAACAGAACGAGTCCTTGGTTCACCCAAAGGTGTAGGGAGGCAAAAACTAGGTGTACTAGAGAATGGAAAAGGTACAGAAGACAGAGAACTCAGGAAAATAAAGAGATTAGCCAAAGAGCCAGAAACGAATATGCACAGATAAGAAGGGAGGCTCAGCGACAATATGAAAATGACATAGCATCGAAAGTCAAGACTGACCCGAAGCTGTTGTACAGCCACATCAGGAGGAAAACAACAGTCAAGGACCAGGTAATCAGACTGGGGAAGGGTGATGGGGAGTTCACAAGAAACGACCGAGAGGTATGTCAGGAGCTCAACACGAGATTTAAAGAAGTACAGTGGAAACCAGTAGGACTCCAGGAATTCAGAACAGGGGTGTATACCAGCAAGTGCTGGATGAGGTACCTATAACCAAGGAGGAGGTGAAGAAGCTGCTATGCGAACTTGACACCTCAAAGGCGGTGGGACCAGACAACATCTCTCCGTGGGTCCTTAAAGAGGTAGCAGAGATACTGTGTGTGCCATTAACAAAGATCTTCAACACATCATTTGAAACTGGGCAACTCCCTGAGGTATGGAAGATGGCAAATGTAGTCCCAATTTTTAAAAAGGGAGACAGACATGAGGCACTAAACTACAGACCTGTATCACTAACGTGTATAGTATGCAAGGTCATGGAGAAGATCATCAGGAGGAGAGTGGTGGAGCACCTGGAAAGAAACAAGTGTATAATTGACAACCAGCACGGTTTCAGGGAGGGAAAATCCTGTGTCACACACCTACTAGAGTTTTATGACAAGGTGACAGAAGTAAGACAAGAGAGAGAGGGGTGGATCGACTGCATTTTTTTGGACTGCAAGAAGGCCTTCGACACAGTTCCTCACCAGAGGTTACTGCAAAAGCTAGAGGATCAGGCACACATAACAGGAAAGGCACTGCAATGGATCAGAGAATACCTGACAGGGAGGCAACAACGAGTCATGGTACGCGACGAGGTGTCAGAGTGGGCGCCTGTGACAAGCGGGGTTCCACAGGGGTCAGTCCTAGGACCTGTGCTGTTTTTGGTATATGTGAACGACATAACGGAAAGGATAGACTCAGAAGTGTCCCTGTTTGCAGATGATGCGAAGTTAATGAGAAAAATAAAATCAGATGAGGATCAGGCAGGACTACAAATAGACCTGGACAGGCTACAAGCCTGGTCCAGCAACTTGCTCCTTGAATTTAACCCTGCCAAATGCAAAGTCATGAAGATTGGGGAAGGACAAAGAAGACCGCAGACACAATATAGTTTAGATGGCCAAAGACTGCAAACCTCACTCAAGGAAAAAGATCTGGGGGTGAGTATAACACCGAGCATATCTCCTGAGGCGCACATCAATCAGATAACTGCTGCAGCATACGGGCGCCTGGCAAACCTACGGATAGCGTTCCGATACCTCAGTAAGGATTCGTTTAAGACTCTGTATACCATTTACGTCAGGCCCATACTGGAGTATGCAGCACCAGTTTGGAATCCACACCTAGTCAAGCACGTCAAGAAATTAGAGAAAGTGCAAAGGTTTGCAATAAGACTAGTCCCAGAGCTACGGGGATTGTCCTACGAAGAAAGGTTGAGGGAAATCGGCCTGACGACACTGGAGGACAGGAGGGTCAGGGGAGACATGATAACGATATATAAAATACTGCGCGGAATAGACAAGGTGGACAAAGACGGGATGTTCCAGAGAAGGGACACAGACACAAGAGGTCACAATTGGAAGTTGAAGACTCAGATGAATCAAAGGGATGTTAGGAAGTATTTCTTCAGTCATAGAGTAGTCAGGCCGTGGAATAGCCTAGAAAGTGACGTAGTGGAGGCGGGAACCATACATAGTTTTAAGGCGAGGTATGATAGAGCTCATGGGGCAGGGAGAGAGAGGACCTAGTAGCAATCAACGAAGAGGCGGGGCCAGGAGCTGTGAATCGACCCCTGCAACCTCAAATAGGTGAGTACAAATAGGTGAGTACACACACAAAGTCATGCTCACACACATACACACAGTCACACACACACATAATCTTCCCCAAACACACAGTCATGCACACACATACTCTTCCCCACACACACAGTCATACATACACATACTCTTCCTCACACACACAGTCATACACACACACATACATTCTTCCACACAGACACACACACACACACAGTCATTACACACGCATACTCTCCCTTCCGCACACACAGTCATACACACACATACCCTCCCCCACACACACAGTCATACACACACATGCTCTCCCCCCACACACATAGTCATACACACACATAGTCTCCCTCACACACATATTCATACACACTCTCATACATATACAGCACACACACGCACACACACACACACACACACACACACACACACACACACACACACACATACACCTATACACATACAACACATATATACACAATCCATACACACATTTTGTGATTACAAACGTACATAAAAAACGGGCCACCGTAGAGGAGGACGACGAGCCAGGGGAACTTAGGAAGATTGGTCTGGTAAACAAGAATTGGTCGAAGAGCTCTGGAGAAGGATGAAACATGAATGGCAAAGGAAGCTTGAAGAGCTTAGCACTGAAATGGAAGAGAGGATGGATGCAGAAAGCAAGACGGTTGGAGCTGCAAGCTGAAGTTGCAGAGGCCAGGATACAGAACCAAAAAGATGAACTGAGAAGGTTAAGGCAGGATATAGAGCCAATGAACAGAAGGGATTGGCATCATGAGCACGTGCACCATTGTCCAGTGAGGGGACTGAAGTAAAGGAAGAGGATAAGACCTTTGTAGAAGACCTGTTGGGCCACAAAGACGTCCTAGAAATGTCGAGGAGAGAAAGTGGCATACCGTTGGATACAGGGACATTTTTGAGGGAACTGTGGGTAGGGATGGTGATAATGTTCCCTGCAGAGGTGCTATTAGTCTACCGTGATATCCAGGAAATGGTAAGGGAAGCAGAAATGGCGATGGTTAAGTCAGACCCAGAGAAGCAGAGGGAAAGGAATTGAAAGAGGAAAGGGACAGGTCAATTTTTATCCATGGGCTTCAGGTGGCCGAAGGCAGGACATATCAAAAACGAAAGGGAGAGAAAAAAGAGATTGAAAATATGATCAAACAAATAGGAAAGGAGGACATAACTGAGCTGATAAATTTTCAGAGAAAAGTGATCACAGAACCCCCGCAACCCTTACCACCCAATACCAGCCAAACACAATAACCAGAAACATACCGTATTCCACAGCCCCCACTCCCCGAGCACTAATACCACCATCTTAGCAGCCTTTCATAATATTGTGTCCTGCCTCCCACACCCACAATCTGCACCAACTCCTCCCTACTCCCAAAATACAGTACTGGAAATTCAGCTGAAGTTAAGGTACGCAAATGTAGATGAAATAACAAATAAGATGAGAAGTGGCAAGAGCGAATCACTAAGGCATCTCCGGACATCGTATCACTCATGGAGAAAAAGCTCATGGGGATAAATGCAATCTTTCCAAATGAATATCAGAGCCTGAGGAAAGAAAGAGGGAACAGAAGGGAAGAAGGAGTTGTGCTGTTTATTAAAAACCAGTGGAGTTTTGAAGAAATGGGAGGACTGGACAGAGGGAAAGCATGACTTCATAGTAGGAACGCTTCAGACTGGGGGTCCAAAAGTGAGGATAGCAGTGATGTACAACCCACCACTGAACAGCAAGAGACCAAGACAAGGGTATGATGAGAGCAATGATGAATACACTAGCCGAGGTGGCCAGAAGGCCCACATGGGTAGGACAAAGTTACTCATCATGCAGGATTTCAGTCACAAGATTGACTAGAGCCACATGGGAGAACTAGAAACGTTAAGGGAGATGCTGGAGACAATATTAGAAAACTTTATATTCCAACATGTTAGGGATACAACCAGAACGAGAGAAGAGAGTGTTCCAGCAAGGCTGGACCTCGTGTTCATCTTGAACAGATCAGACATAGGGGATATTACACATAAAAGGCTCCTTTGGAGCTAATGACCACATGGTCCTGAGTTTCGAATACCTTGTAGAGTTAACAATGGAGAATGAAGCAGTACTAAAAGGACTGGAGAAGCCAAATTTCAAAAAAGCAGATTACACGGATATGAAGAGATTTCTGCATGAGGTGCACTGGAGAAGAAAACTAGAAGGAAAGACAGTAAATGAAATGATGGAATGAGGGACCACAAAGTGTAGGGAGGCAGAGGAGAAATTCATCCCAAAGGGTAACAGAAAAAATGGAAAGACCAGAGTGAGCCCATGGTTTACCTGGAGGTGTAAAGAGGCCAAAGCCAAATAAATGTGCTAGAGCATGGAAAAAGTATTGTTATACAATGTTATACAAAAGTTGTTATACAATCACATTAGAAGTAAAACAACAGTCAAGGACCAGGAAATCAGGCTAAGGAAGGAAAGAGGGGAACTCGCAAAGAGTGATCAGGAAGTATGTGAAGAGCTTAACACAAGACTTAGAGAAGTATTCACGGTGGAGACAGAAATACTTCCAGCAAACCGAGGCGGTCGGGTGCACCAGCAAATGCTGGACACACAGCACGCAACCAAGGAGGAGGTGAAGAAACTGCTAGGTGAAACGGATACCTCGAAGGCGGTAAGACAAAAAAAATCTCTCTATGGGTCCTGATGGGGCAAATGAACTCTGTGTGCCGCTAGCAGTAATCTTCGGTAATTCTCTCTAAACAAGGCATCTGCCTGAGGTGAGACAGGTAGGCAGCATTAAACTACAGGCCAGTGTTACTGACATGTGTTGTATGAAAAGTCATGGAGAAGATTATCAGGAGAAGAATTGTGGAGCACATAGAAAGAAATGGGTTCAAACATGACAGTCAACACGGCTTCAGGGATGGGAAATCCTGTATCACAAATCTGCTTGAGTTCTACGACTAGGTAACAGAAGTAAGACAGGAGAGAGAGGAATGGGTAGATTGGATGTGTCTGGACTGTAAGAAGGCTTCCGACACATTACCACATGAGATTGGTTCAGACACTAGAGAAGCAGGCATAGACAGCATTGCAGTGGATCAGGGAATACCTTATAGGAAGGAAACAACAAGTGATGGTACGTGACAAGGTGTCAGAGTGGGCGCATGTGTCAAGTGTAATTCTACAAGGGTCAGTCCTAGGTCCGGTGCTGTTTCTTGAATATGTGAATGACATGATGAAAGGAATAGATTCAGAGGTGTCTATGTTCGTTGAGGATGTGAAGCTAATGAGGAGAATGCAAGCGGACGAGGATCAGGTATGATTACAAGGGGATCTGGACAGGCTGCAAGCCTGGTCCGACAATAGGCTCCTGGAGTTTAATCCCACCAGTTCCAAAGCCATGAAGCTTGAGGAAGGATAAAGAGAACCGCAGAAGGAGTACTGGCTAGAGGACCAAATAACTGCTGCGGCATATGGGCGCTGGCAATCATGAGAATAACATTTCTACATCTAAGTAAGGAGTCATTCACGACACTGCATACCATGTATGTCAGGCCCTTCTTGAAGTATACAGCATCAGTATGGAACCCACACATGGTCAAACACATCAAGAAATTGGAAAAAGCGCAAAGGTTTGCAACAAGACTAGTCCCGGAGCTAAGGGGTATGTCTTATGAGGAGAGGATGAGGGAGCTCAACCTGATAACACTACAGGAAAGGAGGGATAGAGGACACTTGATAACAACATTTAAAATACGGAGAAGAACTGACAGGGTGAACACATCTAGAATGTTTTAGAGATTGAACACAGGAACAAAGGGAAACAAGTGGAAGCTGAAAACTCAGATGAGCCATAGGGATGTTAGGAAATATTTCTTTAGCCTTAGAGTTGTCAGGAAGTGGAATAATCTGGAGAGTGAAGTAGTGGAGGCAAGATCCATACATAGCTTTAAGAGTGGGTATGATAAGGTCCTTGCAGCAGGGAGAGAGATACCTAGTAGCGACGAGCGAAAAGGCAGGGCCAGGACCTGTGATTCGATCCCTGCAACCACATATAGGTGAGTGTACACTGTACACACCCTCCAATGACGCATGCACGCACACATACATACACACACATGCACTCTTACACAAGCTCTTACACAAACACACATTCATGCACACTTACACTCATGCACACACACAAATACAAACATGCATACACATGCACTCATACACAAGCTCATGCACAAACACACATTCATGCACAGTGACCATGTGGTTCTGAGCTTCGAATACATAGTGGAGTTACAAGTGGAGAAGGGAGCAGCAAGGGCAGGACAATTGAAGCCAAACTACAAGAGAGGGGACTACACAGGCATTAAGAATTTCCTGCACGAGGTTCAGTGGAACAGAGAACTGGCAGGGAAGTCAGTAAATGAGATGATGGAATATGTGACAACAATATGTAAGGAAGCTGAGGAAAAGTGTGTATCCAAGGCTAACAGAAATAACGAGAAAGCCAAGTTGAGCCCGTGGTTCACCCATAGGTGTAGAGAGGCCAAAACCAAGTGTACTAAAGAATGGAAGAAGTATAGAAGGCAAAGAACCCAGGAGAATAAGGAGAGCAGTCGTAGAGTCGGAAATGAATATGCACAGGTAAGAAGGGAGGCCCAACGACAATACGGAAAATGACAGCAGCGAAAGCCAAATCTGACCCGAAGCTCTTGTACAGCCACATCTAGCACGTCAGGTCCTCTGAAGTATGCATAGCAAAAGCCCAATAATCTCTGGTGCATTGAGATGAACGTTTTGAATCACACGGGGTGTTCAGGTAATTGAGATGAATCTTTTGAATCACACGGGGTGTTCAGGTAATTGAGATGAACGTTTTGAATCACACGGGGTGTTCAGGTAATTGAGATGAATCTTTTGAATCACACGGGGTGTTCAGGTAATTGAGATGAATCTTTTGAATCACACGGGGTGTTCAGGTAATTGAGATGAACCTTTTTAATCACACGGGGTGTTCAGGTAATTGAGATGAACGTTTTGAATCACACGGGGTGTTCAGGTAATTGAGATGAACCTTTTGAATCACACGGGGTGTTCAGCTAATTGAGATGAACCTTTTGAATCACACGGGGTGTTCAGCTAATTGAGATGAACCTTTTGAATCACACGGGGTGTTCAGGTAATTGAGATGAACCTTTTGAATCACACGGGGTGTTCAGGTAATTGAGATGAACGTTTTGAATCACACGGGGTGTTCAGGTAATTGAGATGAACCTTTTGAATCACACGGGGTGTTCAGGTAATTGAGATGAACCTTTTGAATCACACGGGGTGTTCAGGTAATTGAGATGAATCTTTTGAATCACACGGGGTGTTCAGCTAATTGAGATGAACCTTTTGAATCACACGGGGTGTTCAGGTAATTGAGATGAACCTTTTTAATCACACGGGGTGTTCAGGTAATTGAGATGAACCTTTTTAATCACACGGGGTGTTCAGGTAATTGAGATGAACGTTTTGAATCACACGGGGTGTTCAGGAAATTGAGATGAACGTTTTTAATCACACGGGGTGTTCAGGTAATTGAGATGAACCTTTTGAATCACACGGGGTGTTCAGGTAATTGAGATGAATCTTTTGAATCACACGGGGTGTTCAGGTAATTGAGATGAATCTTTTGAATCACACGGGGTGTTCAGGTAATTGAGATGAATCTTTTGAATCACACGGGGTGTTCAGGTAATTGAGATGAACCTTTTTAATCACACGGGGTGTTCAGGTAATTGAGATGAACGTTTTGAATCACACGGGGTGTTCAGGTAATTGAGATGAATCTTTTGAATCACACGGGGTGTTCAGGTAATTGAGATGAACGTTTTGAATCACACGGGGTGTTCAGGTAATTGAGATGAACCTTTTGAATCACACGGGGTGTTCAGGTAATTGAGATGAACCTTTTGAATCACACGGGGTGTTCAGCTAATTGAGATGAACCTTTTGAATCACACGGGGTGTTCAGGTAATTGAGATGAATCTTTTGAATCACACGGGGTGTTCAGGTAATTGAGATGAACCTTTTGAATCACACGGGGTGTTCAGGTAATTGAGATGAACGTTTTGAATCACACGGGGTGTTCAGGTAATTGAGATGAACCTTTTGAATCACACGGGGTGTTCAGGTAATTGAGATGAACCTGTTGAATCACACGGGGTGTTCAGGTAATTGAGATGAATCTTTTGAATCACACGGGGTGTTCAGCTAATTGAGATGAACCTTTTGAATCACACGGGGTGTTCAGGTAATTGAGATGAACCTTTTTAATCACACGGGGTGTTCAGGTAATTGAGATGAACCTTTTTAATCACACGGGGTGTTCAGGAAATTGAGATGAACGTTTTTAATCACACGGGGTGTTCAGCTAATTGAGATGAACCTTTTGAATCACACGGGGTGTTCAGCTAATTGAGATGAACCTTTTGAATCACACGGGGTGTTCAGGTAATTGAGATGAACCTTTTGAATCACACGGGGTGTTCAGGTAATTGAGATGAACCTTTTGAATCACACGGGGTGTTCAGGTAATTGAGATGAACCTTTTGAATCACACGGGGTGTTCAGGTAATTGAGATGAACCTTTTGAATCACACGGGGTGTTCAGGTAATTGAGATGAACCTTTTGAATCACACGGGGTGTTCAGGTAATTGAGATGAACCTTTTTAATCACACGGGGTGTTCAGGTAATTGAGATGAACCTTTTTAATCACACGGGGTGTTCAGGTAATTGAGATGAACCTTTTGAATCACACGGGGTGTTCAGGAAATTGAGATGAACGTTTTTAATCACACGGGGTGTTCAGCTAATTGAGATGAACCTTTTGAATCACACGGGGTGTTCAGCTAATTGAGATGAACCTTTTGAATCACACGGGGTGTTCAGGTAATTGAGATGAACGTTTTGAATCACACGGGGTGTTCAGGTAATTGAGATGAACGTTTTGAATCACACGGGGTGTTCAGGTAATTGAGATGAACGTTTTGAATCACACGGGGTGTTCAGGTAATTGAGATGAACGTTTTGAATCACACGGGGTGTTCAGGTAATTGAGATGAACGTTTTGAATCACACGGGGTGTTCAGGAAATTGAGATGAACGTTTTGAATCACACGGGGTGTTCAGGTAATTGAGATGAACGTTTTGAATCACACGGGGTGTTCAGGTAATTGAGATGAACGTTTTGAATCACACGGGGTGTTCAGGTAATTGAGATGAACGTTTTGAATCACACGGGGTGTTCAGGTAATTGAGATGAACGTTTTGAATCACACGGGGTGTTCAGGTAATTGAGATGAACGTTTTGAATCACACGGGGTGTTCAGCTAATTGAGATGAACCTTTTGAATCACACGGGGTGTTCAGGTAATTGAGATAAACGTTTTGAATCACACGGGGTGTTGGGGTGTTCAGGTAAGAATATCCATTAGTATATAACAAGCATTCCGGTCACAATTGATCAAGAATACAGCTTAGGGATTATTCGTCACTAAACATAGAGCCCACATCATGTCAAGCTTGAATAGATCGGGAAGCATACAGCATACACCATGTCAGTACCATGATAATGAACTGACAGCTCTTCCATTAATTGAAAGTTAATATAATAAATGTCCTAGTGTTACACTTATTGGTTATTTACATACTCGTAGGAATATGATACCATTTATAATCATCATACTTATAAAACATGCGCAGAAGCTTGACGAAGTTGTTGTGTTTGTCACCAGCTTGATCTCAGCTCTAAAGACGAGAGACTTGCAGAGTGGAACATCACGTTACTGCAGGTATGAAGTCATGGGTGTATGTTCACTACGTTCTCGACTCTCAGAGATATTGAAGATATAAACAAAAAGTTACTGGACTATAGAGACATCAGTGGAATCTGGCAACAGTGAATTCATTGGACCAGTCATGGAAATCAACTGAAGGTTCAGAAAGATGTGGAATAAATAGAAACCGATCGCCCTGAGAAAAATGGGATGGCACAGAGTTAGGAGGCAACAATGGAAGACGGGATGTGCAGACAAATAAGCTATTGCCCTTTCTGAGGGAGTACGTTACACCTCGTTTTCAATGGTTACTCGATTGATCATTAAAACGTTACCGTCTATCGGTTGGGTTGCTCTCGCCTACTCCTTAGGACATTAACCCATTACATATAATGGCATTTGACATTGTAAGTACAAGTGGTTTCACAGCGTGTACTTTTCAGGGTGCTTTTCCAGGATGGGGGGGGGGGCTGACTTATTTATGACTACCAGTCAAATCACATCACTGAATTAAACCTCCGATGTTCTTTATATGTGGCACTTATCCGATAAAACATTTTGGTTGATTGAACATGATGTAAGTATAACTGTACTGAATTTCTTTAATTTGGTACACGTGTTTCAAGCCTTGCAGTAATTTCAGCCTGTACTTTAAGCAACTTCTTGCTGGTGCTTTAGAACATAACCACATAGACATAGGAGGTATCAGAATATTGTGCATCACTTGATGATGACTGCCCAGAGAAGATATGGTGCCTAGAATTGAGAACTGTCAATAGAAGCAGACCACTGAAATAAGCGAATATATGGCTAGAATGATGGGCTATCAGAGTTGATAAATGAAAGAAGATACAGAAGGGCTCATGATGATAGACATAAATAGAAGATAAGGACTCAGAGCAGATATGGGTGGACCCAGAATGATAGAGGCAACACTGGAAGATGTGCACAAGGATTATTTCATAAAGACATAAGGTAAACTGTGGATAGTGAAAACATGAGTAAACTTACAAATAAAGGAAGAAAACTAAATAGTTGACTATAAAAAACAATTCAAGATGGAGCTAACCATACAAGAAGCAATTATGTCAGTTTATTGAAACTTAAGAGGCGGGACCATAAGCGAGACCTCAACCGGGTGCGAGAAACATATTTAGTAAGTAAAACTGATTTATTTACCTGTAATTATACTAGACTGAATTTCTTACTTTTCGTGTGTATGAAATTTACCTTTTCTTGGATACCCAGGTATTGCCTCATGCTGTTCTGTGTTATAGACATCCTTGGCTTAAAATATTCGCAGAAGTTGCGTAACACTGCTGTGTTGTGTGTTTATTGTCAGTAAACACATACACCCAGGTGTTGTCTTATGCTCTTCTGTTCTGAGTAGCTGTGTACACAATTAGGTATTAGTTGGTGCTGTTATATGTTGCGTACATTCTGTGTGTGTAAACATTCACACGTGTTGCTTCATTCTTCTCCGTGTTGCGTACAGCTATTGTGTATACAATCATGCTAGCATTTCCTGATGAGTTGTGTCCCTCTAGTGTGTACACAAACATCCAAGGAGCTCCAGCATATTCCTTGTGGAGTCACGACCCACTTTCATCTCCTTTTCTGAAGAGAAGAAAGGACAGGAAGATAAAAATATGTCAACAAAGAGATGAAAGGGAGCTTAAAAAATCTAAACAAAGGAAGAAGAGTGGACCCCAAAAAAATCAGAAATTTTGAAAAGAGAAATAAAAGAGGAGGGGAAATACAGTATTGCGTTAACGCAAGGGGCGGTAGAGAAGGGTCCAATAACTTAGTTATGGAAGGGGAAAATGGACAGAAAGTGTGACAAGGGGGAAAAGAAGGCTGATGATAAAAGTGTTTAGAGCAATTTTATACAAAAATGGAATTCCTCTCTTCGGTGCCTTATAAGTTGTGACCATAACTACATAAACATGCACTTACCGACGGTTGAGTGGTGGATGTGTGACAAGAGTGAGATGACAATGTTGTTAATGTGTAACTACTACGTGGTTATTATGTGGTTGGTGGTGGGGATGGGTGAGTGCCTGCTGAGTTGTGGTAGTGGATGAGTGGCTGCTGTGTTGTTGTAGTGATGGCAGATAAATGGCTGCTGTGTTGTAGTGGTGGTGGATGTGTAGCTGCTGTGTTGTTGTGGATGTGTGGCTGCTGTGCTTTTGTAGTGGTGGTGCATGTGAGGCTACTGTGTTGTAGTGGTGGTGCATGTGTAGCTGCTGTGTTGTAGTGGTGGTGTATATGAGGCTGCTGTGTTGTTGTAGTAATGATGTATGTGAGGCTGCTGTGTTGTTGTAGTGGTGGTGGATGTGTGGCTGCTGTGTTGTTGTTGTGGATGTGTGGCTGCTGTGCTTTTGTAGTGAATGTCTGGCTGCTGTGTTGTTGTAGTGGTGGTGCATGTGAGGCTACTGTGTTGTAGTGGTGGTGCATGTGTAGCTGCTGTGTTGTAGTGGTGGTGTATATGAGGCTGCTGTGTTGTTGTAGTAATGATGTATGTGAGGCTGCTGTGTTGTTGTAGTGGTGGTGGATGTGTGGCTGCTGTGTTGTTGTTGTGGATGTGTGGCTGCTGTGCTTTTGTAGTGAATGTGTAGCTGCTGTGTTGTTGTAGTGGTGGTGCATGTGAGGCTACTGTGTTGTTGTAGTGGTGGTGCATGTGTAGCTGCTGTGTTGTAGTGGTGGTGTATGTGAGGCTGCTGTGTTGTTGTAGTAATGATGTATGTGAGGCTGCTGTGTTGTTGTAGTAATGATGTATATGAGGCTGCTGTGTTGTTGTAGTGGTGGTGGTGTATGTGAGGCTGCTGTGTTGTTGTAATGGTGGTGCATGTGTAGCTGCTGTGTTGTAGTGGTGGTGTATGTGAGGCTGCTGTGTTGTTGTAGTAAAGATGTATGTGAGGCTGCTGTGTTGTTGTAGTGGTGGTGTATGTGAGGCTGCTGTGTTGTTGTAGTGGTGGTGTATGTGAGGCTGCTGTGTTGTTGTAGTAAAGATGTATGTGAGGCTGCTGTGTTGTTGTAGTAAAGATGTATGTGAGGCTGCTGTGTTGTTGTAGTGGTGGTGTATGTGAGGCTGCTGTGTTGTTGTAGTGGTGGTGTATGTGAGGCTGCTGTGTTGTTGTAGTGGTGGTGTATGTGAGGCTGCTGAGTTGTTGTAATGGTGGTGCATGTGTGTCTGCTGTATTGTTGTACTGATGGTAGATGTGACGCTACATTGTTGTGGTGATGAATGTGAGTGCTTTCGATATCTCGAGGGGGTGGTGCCATTGTTGTTAGGTTTGGGGTATGATGGTGGTAGTTGCTAAGTCAGCAATAATTGTGTGGTGGTGGTGCTGATGGTATTAGTGGTGGTGATGGTATTAGTTATGGTGATGGTATTAGTGGTGGTGATGGTGGTGGTTTTGGTGACTGGTGATAGTGGTCACTGTTTGGTAGTGGTGGCTTTGTGGTTGTGGTTACGATGTATATAAATCCCAGCTGGTTGATTTACAAGGAATGTATTCTTATTAAAGGTAATGAATCTCTCGTGACAGTATTAAATAGTACTTTATTTGCAATATATTTATATGTTTTCCATATTTGGGGATGTTAAGTAAAGATTTGTCGTAGATAATATTTGCCAATTGAAATATCTTGAAACTTTCTAAATGTATTCTTCGTTTATCCTCATTCACATCAAGTACTACTTGGAGTTCTACACCAAAATCCAACAATAACTAACAAATCTAAACTTGTCAAATAATTGTTTTGATGAAAATGTTTAATGATCGATTTATTTTCCTTGTGGAGTTGATGCCCTTCTGAGAACGGATGTACAGTGGTACCTTGACTTACGAGTTTAAATCCTTCCGTGACCGAGCTCGCAACTCAAAGCAAAAGTCGACCGAACGACGGCTCGTAACTCGAAAAACTCGTAAGTTGGGGCACTCGTAAGTCAAGGTACCACAGTACAATGAGGTGAAAACATGACCTCTATATTATTAGCAAGTGAAAAGATGAGAGGAAGGTTGTGAGTGTGCCTAGCTACTTCCGGATTAATGGGTTTTGTATCACGAAATATTCAGTACCATTTCTCTCCTGATAAGAGTTATTTGTCAGTGCTACATCGAGTAAATCAATCTTTTCATCGAGTTTCAACTTTTGTATTAATGACTGCAGCGGAGGCTGTCGTAGCCGAGGCATACAAACTATTAAAATCGGCTTTATATTACATGAGTGAGTAACCCACCCTCAAAATTCAGGGTTTGCCAATGGAATGTCTGCTTGTCATGATTCTCATCAACGATATTGCGCCTTTCAAATTTTGTTTAATGAGGTCGTAAAATACGTGAGAATGGGTCGTGTCTAATTGTACTCCTGACTTGTGCAAGAAGAGTCTCGACTTAAATTTATTAGAGAGATGTAATGATCAATGTCTAATTTACAGATCATTTTCACTATTTTGCGCCATTCCATAAAGACGTCAGTTACAAGAGTTACCTGATTGCGCAACTTTTAAAACAGTTAAAGACCTTCTCTTTGGAGGTTATCCGAGTTTTTTCTAATCTATCGATGGAATGAATGTTATCGTAACATAACACCTGTTTGCCTAGTAATGGAATATAAGTAATGTAATGTAAGTATAGCGTGTAAGGAATGTAAGTATAGTGTGTGTGTAGGTCAAATATGTACCAGCCTTTGTGTGCTCAACGAGGGATGATAGACTATCGTTCAATAAACACAGTGCATTCTAACATCATATAATTCCCACTTCGATTTTCAAGAATTTTAGCGCCTGTCTAGAATGAATGAGCACCGGGAAAGAATGATTCACAGATTCCTTTAACAAGATTCCCAAATGTAATAACAAACATAATTGCAAGAACTAGCTTTCATTTTTGCAATGAAAGTGACACCTAGTGCAATAAGTACCCAAATAATTGTAATCGTAATGTCTGTGCTTACTTTTCGAATTCTTGAAGGTTTTCCCCAAAAGTTCATATTCTTTCTGCATCTAAATACGTCCCTTATCAATGGACATACCTATATTATAATATACCCTCATTTGTTTAATTTTATTTTATTCGCTATCCACATTTTTTATGAAACAATTCACTGCTTCATTACCCTTGAATTTTGTCTACATAATACTACACTTTCCCTGTCCACTATATCAGATATCTCTGACGCCTTGAATGCAGTCAACACTGAACAAAACTGTAAACGATGCAGTGAAAGATTAGATATCAGATTAAAGGGAAGGCATTTGGTGGACGAATCTATATTCGTATTAGAGAATTTACATCAAACCTGGTTTCTCCCTATCATCAGTATATCAAAAAAAGGACACAAGGGAAACACTAGGAATTTTTACTTACAAAAGGTTTGACCAGCGTTGCAGGCTTCATCAGTTGATTACAGAGACTAGTGGAATTTTTACTTACAAAAGGTTTGACCAGCGTTGCAGGCCTCATCAGTTGATTACAGAGACATCAGTACTAGTGGAAGACGAAGTAGATACAATGCCTTTTTTGGGCATTGTTTACCATTTGTAACATGTACTGATGGTGGCCATGAACTACCTGTGCCATGCATCACTTCTCTGTGATATACTAAAACTGGTCTGCAATTTGTCTCACTGTTAATATCCTGGTGGTGCTTCTGTACCTGCGTGTCACAGTATCGTAATATGCTAATTAAAGTTTGAAACTCGTGCCATGTGTAACACTGCTTGTTGTTATATTGGTGGTTGTCTTATCTCCAGAACTGGCTACTTTTCGCGAGATGAGCTCTCCCCTCAAAAACTATACGCCATTCTGAGATATATTACACTATTAACTATTACTTTACCAACAGTCACTGTACCAACACTCACTGTACCAACAGTCACTGTACCAACACTCACTGTACCAACAGTCACTGGACCAGTCACTGTACCAACAATCACTGTCACTGTACAAGCCACTGTACCAACAGTCACTGTACCAGTCACTGTACCAACAGTCACTGTACCAACAGTCACTGTACCAACCATCATTGTACCAACACTCACTGTACCAACAGTCACTGTAATAACCGTTACTGTATCAACAGTCACTGTGCTAACAGGCAATGTACCTGCAGTCACTATGCCAACAGTCACTGTACCAACCCTCACTGTACCAAGAGTCACTGTACCAACAGTCATTGTTCTAACAATCACTGTACCAACACTAACTGTACCAACAGTCACTGTACGAACAGTCACTGTACCAGCAGTCACTGTACGAACAATCACGGTACCAACATTCACTGTACTAACCATCACTGTACCAACCATCACTGTACCAACAGTCACTGTACCAACAGTTACTGTACCAACAGTCACAATAACAACAGTCACTGTACCAACAATCATTGTACCAGTCACTGTACCAGTCACTGTACCAACAATCACTGTATCAACAGTCACTGTACCAGTCACTGTACCAACAGTCACTGTACTAACAGTCATTGTACCAACAGTCACTTTACTAAGTCATTGTACCAGTCACTGTACCAACAGTCACTGTACCAACAGTCACTGTACCAACCCTCACTGTACCAACCCTCACTGTACCAACAGTCACTGTACTAACAGTCACTGTACCAACAGTCACTGTACCAACAGTCACTGTACCAACCCTCACTGTACCAACAGTCACTGTACTAACAGACACTGTACCTGCAGTTACTATACCAGCAGTTACTCTACTGAGGGCATAATGAGTGACATAAGCAAGTTTGCCTATGACACCAAAATAGGCCGTCGAATTCATTCTGACGAGGACATTAGAGCACTCCAGGAAGATTTGAATAGACTGATGCAGTGGTCGGAGAGGTGGCAGATGCAGTTTAATATAGACAAATGCAAAGTTCTAAATGTTGGACAGGAAAATAACCATGCCACATATAAACTAAATAATGTCGATCTTAATATTACGGATTGCGAAAAAGATTTAGGAGTCCTGGTTAGCAGTAATCTGAAACCAAGACAACAGTGCATAAGTGTTCGCAATAAAGCTAACAGAATCCTTGGCTTCATATCAAGAAGCATAAATAATAGGAGTCCTCAGGTTGTTCTTCAACTCTATATATCCTTGGTTAGACCTCATTTAGATTATGCTGTACAGTTCTGGTCACCGTATTATAGAATGGATATAAATGCTCTGGAAAACATACAAAGGAGGATGACAACGTTGATCCCATGTATCAGAAATCTTCCCTGTGAGGATAAACTGAGGGCTCTGAATCTGCACTCTCTAGAAAGGCGTAGAATTAGGGGGGATATGATTGAGGTGTATAAATGGAAGACAGGAATAAATAAAGGGGATGTAAATAACGTGCTGAAAATATCTAGCCTAGACAGGACTCGTAGCAATGGTTTTAAGTTGGAAAAATTCAGATTCAGGAAGGATATAGGAAAGCACTGGTTTGGTAATAGAGTTGTGGATGAGTGGAACAAGCTCCAGAGTACAGTTATTGAGGCTAAAACGTTGTGTAGTTTTAAAAATAGGTTAGATAAATACATGAGTGGGTATGTGGAAAAAGACACTTATCAGGACATTTATTAAAGGAAACGTTTCGCCACGAGTGGCTTCTTCAGTCCTAATACAGAGAAAACTAAGAAAACACACATATATATAGTGGTGGGAGTCAGGTGAGGTGAAGCGTGGGTAGAGGTGGTAATAGTAGTAGTAGTAGTAATGGAACTAAGGAGGTGAGGTTAGAGAGGGACCTCCTTAGTTCCATTACTACTACTACTACTATTACCACCTCTACCCACGCTTCACCTCACCTGACTCCCACCACTATATATATGTGTGTTTTCTTAGTTTTCTCTGTATTAGGACTGAAGAAGCCACTCGTGGCGAAACGTTTCCTTTAATAAATGTCCTGAACTGTACATAAGTGTCTTTTGCCACATCTTGTCGGTATCACCATACCATTTCCTCATGAGTGGGTATGGGTGGGTGTGAGTTGGACCTGACTAGCTTGTGCTACTAGGTCAGTTGCCGTGTTCCTTCCTTAAGTGAATGTGACCTGCCCTGACTAGGTTGGGGCATTGGCTTAAGCTGGTTGGAGACTTGGACCTGCCTCACATGGGCCAGTAGGCCTGCTGCAGTGTTCTTTCTTTCTTATGTTCTTATGTACCAACCCTCACTGTACATAAGAACATAAGAACATAAGAATGTAGGAACACTGCAGAAGGCCTACTGGCCCATACGAGGCAGGTCCTTATCAAAACGACATCTACCTAAAGCTACTCAAGAAACAACTCCCGCACCCCCCAACACCAATCAAACCCAGCCCCTCCCGCTCATATATTTGTCCAGTCTCTTCTTAAAGCTACCCAAGGTCCTAGCCTCTATCACCCCACTGGGAAGACTGTTCCACGCATCTACAACTCTGTTAGAAAACCAGTACTTACCTATGTCCTTTCTAAATCTAAATTTATCCAACTTAAATCCATTATTCCTGGTTCTTACCTGGTTCGACACCCTCAGTACTTTATTAATGTCTCCCTTGTTTATGCCCGTCATCCACTTATACACTTCAATGATATCTCCCCTCATTCTACGCCTCTCCAGAGAGTGGAGATTTAAGGCTTTAAGTCTATCTTCATACGGGAGGTTCCTTACACAGTAAATCATTTTAGTCATTCTTCTCTGTATGTTCTCTAATGAGTCTATGTCCATCCTGTAGTAAGGGGACCAAAACTGAGCAGCATAATCTAAATGAGGCCTCACTAGTGATGTATAGAGCTGTAAAATAACTTTTGGACTTCTGTTACTTATACTTCTTGAGATAAATCCAAGTAATCTTTTTGTAGATGAATGGTTCAGAGAACCGACATGTTGATAAATTAGACACATGTGCAACTCTTGGGTATCTTTATTGAGGAAACGTTTCGCCACACAGTGGCTTCATCAGTCCATACATAGGAGAAACTTGAAGAACAGGAGGAGAATGAGGTAATCAGTCCCTCAACCTTGAGTCGATGTGTTCAGTCCATCAATCTTGAGTAGAATACGGCAGATGAGCCGAGAAGCAGCTTATAAACCGTATGGCAGGAGAGGTGTAGCAGTCATAGGTAAGAACATAAGAACATAAGAATGTAGGAACACTGCAGAAGGCCTACTGGCCCATACGAGGCAGGTCCTTAGGTAGATGTCGTTTTGATAAGAACCTGCCTCGCATGGGCCAGTAGGCCTTCTGCAGTGTTCCTTCGTTCTTATGTTCTTATGTTCTTATGTACCTATGACTGCTACACCTCTCCTGCCATACGGTTTATAAGCTGCTTCTCCGCTCATCTGCCGTATTCTACTCAAGATTGATGGACTGAACACATCGACTCAAGGTTGAGGGACTGATTACCTCATTCTCCTCCTGTTCTTCAAGTTTCTCCTATGTATGGACTGATGAAGCCACTGTGTGGCGAAACGTTTCCTCAATAAAGATACCCAAGAGTTGCACATGTGTCTAATTTATCAACATGTCGGTTCTCTGAACCATTCATCTACAAACCTGTCAGACACTGCAACTTCTTGGGATCTTAATACTTAGGAATTCTTCGCTTGCCTAATTCTTGGGCACAACCTACTTCCACATTGAACAAATGTGACACTACCTATGACTGCTACACCTCTCCTGCCATACGGTTTATAAGCTGCTTCTCCGCTCATCTGCCGTATTCTACTCAAGATTGATGGACTGAACACATCGACTCAAGGTTGAGGGACTGATTACCTCATTCTCCTCCTGTTCTTCAAGTTTCTCCTATGTATGGACTGATGAAGCCACTGTGTGGCGAAACGTTTCCTCAATAAAGATACCCAAGAGTTGCACATGTGTCTAATTTATCAACATGTCGGTTCTCTGAACCATTCATCTACAAACCTGTCAGACACTGCAACTTCTTGGGATCTTAATACTTAGGAATTCTTCGCTTGCCTAATTCTTGGGCACAACCTACTTCCACATTGAACAAATGTGACACTACCTATGACTGCTACACCTCTCCTGCCATACGGTTTATAAGCTGCTTCTCCGCTCATCTGCCGTATTCTACTCAAGATTGATGGACTGAACACATCGACTCAAGGTTGAGGGACTGATTACCTCATTCTCCTCCTGTTCTTCAAGTTTCTCCTATGTATGGACTGATGAAGCCACTGTGTGGCGAAACGTTTCCTCAATAAAGATACCCAAGAGTTGCACATGTGTCTAATTTATCTCCAAGTAATCTGTTGGCCTTGTTGCGCACACTGAGGCACTGCTGTCTTGGCTTTAGATTTCTGCTTACCGTGACTCCCAAGTCTTTTTCACATTCTGTATGACCAAGCTCTACTTCACCTAGATTATAGCTTCGAGGGTTATTTTCATTACCAAGGGCAAGTACCTTACACTTATCCACATTAAACTTCATCTGCCATTTCTCAGACCAAGACATTAATTTGTTCAAATCGTCCTGGAGTTCATTGATATCCTCCTCAGAGTGAATTATACGGCCTATCTTTGTATCATCAGCAAACTTACTCATGTCACTAGTAATCCCTTCATCAAGGTCATTAATGTAAATTATGAACAAGAGAGGGCCTAAAACTGATCCTTGTGGAACGCCACTAGTGACTAATCCCCATTCAGATTTCACTCCATTAATGGTAACTCTCTGCTTTCTATTGGTAAGCCATGCCTCAATCCATGCTAGAACTTTACCTCCTATACCATGAGCTGCCACTTTTCTTAAGAGTCTCTTGTGAGGTACTCTGTCGAAGGCTTTACTAAAATCCAAATAAACAATATCATATTCCTTATCACTGTCAACTGCCTCAAATGTTCTATTGAAGAACGTCAGTAAGTTTGTCAGGCAGGAACGACCTCTCTTGAATCCATGCTGAGATTCATTTATCAAGTTATGCTCTTCAAGGTGACTTCTGATAATGTCAGCTATAATTGATTCTAATAACTTGCCCACTATAGATGTCAGGCTTATTGGACGGTAATTTGAAGGAGTGGACTTATCCCCTGATTTGAATATAGGAACCACATTAGCCATCTTCCACATCTCTGGCACAACACTGGTAAGGATGGACGCATTGAATACACTCGTTAATGGCTGACTAAGCTCCATCTTGCATTCCTTAAGTACCCTTGAAAACAACTCATCGGGTCCCGGGGACTTATTTTGTTTCAGTTTGTCTATCTGTTTAATAACCATGTCCCTCGTGACAGTAATATTAGTTAACTTAAATTCATCAGGAACTAAATAATTGTTAATTACTGGAATCTCATTTACATCTTCCTGTGTAAAAACTGACAAAAAATAGTCATTAAATAAGGAACACATTTCCAGTTCATTATCCGTCAGCTGTCCATTCCCAGATTTTAGAGGTCCTACTTTTTCCTTCACCTTCGTCCTATACACTTGAAAGAACCCCTTTGGATTAGTGTTTGATTCATTAGCAACTCTAATTTCATAGTCACGTTTAGCCTTTCTAATCGCCTTTTTTACTTCTCTTTTAAGCTGAACATATTGGTCAGTAAGGTTAACCTCTCCTCTTCTGATGCGCCTATAAATTCCCCTTTTCTCCCCTAATAGATGCTTTAGCCTCCTGTTAACCCATTTGGGATCGTTATTATTAGACCTAATTTCTCTCTGGGGAATGTATATACTCTGGGCACTGTGTACATTATTAAGAAAATAATCATAAAAGCAGATCCCTTCATATTCATAAGTATGATTATCGTCAATAAAATCATTAGCTAGATAACCCCAATCAAGATTAGACAGATGTTCCCTAAGTCCATTATAATCGGCAGAACGAAAATCGGGGATTTTTACTGTATTATCATTATTCTTGCATTCCCAATTAATGCTAAAGGTGATGGATTTGTGATCACTTGCGCCAAGCTCTTCAGTGATCTCCAGATTATTCACAAGTGTTTCCTTATTTGACAAGACTAGGTCTAGCAAATTATTACCCCTGGTAGGTTCAGTTACACTCTGTTTCAGAAAACAGTCCTGAACTGTTTCCATGAAGTCACTGGACTCTAGATTACCTGTCAAAGAATTCCAGTCAATTTGGCTAAAGTTAAAGTCCCCTACTATGACTACGTTACTGTGACCAGAAGCCCTAACAATTTCGTCCCAAAGAAGTCTCCCTCTATCGTGATCCAAGCCTGGAGGTCGGTATATTACACCTAGAATTAGTTTTTCTTGACCCTCCACGAACTCTACCCAAACAGACTCTGTTACTGCTCCATCTATTTTTATACCTTTTTTTATGCAACAATTAATATTTTCTCGAACATACAATGCAACTCCTCCCCCTTCCCATTACATCTATCCACATTGAATAACTTAAATCCCTGAATATTACACTCAGCAGTCATATCCCGACTCTTTAAATCATACCACGTTTCAGTTAATGCAATGATATCAAAGTTCCCAGCACATGCTACCAAACGTAGTTCATTAATTTTATTTCTTGCACTTCGACTGTTAGCATAAAATACCATCATATGTTTTTTCTTCTGCACATTTTTCCTATTCATCTTTGTTTTTACACAATTTCTGAAATTATCATTACCCAGAGTTACTCCATGACAGTTACTATTAAGATTCTTAATATCAGAGCAATATCCATATTCATTATTAATCATTTCAAAACCCATACCTCTAACTAATCCTAGTTTAAAGTCCTAACAACCCCCTCAACTGAGTTAGCAAGAAAACCCACACCTGCCCTGGATAAGTGAACACCATCATTGTACCAACCATCGCTGTATCAACAGTTACTGTACCAACAGTCACTGTTCTAACAATCACTGTACCAACAGTCACTGTACGAACAGTCACTATACTAGCAGTCACTGTACGAACAATCACTGTACCAACATTCACTGTACTAGCCATCACTGTACCAACCATCACTTTACCAACACTCAGTGTACAACACTCACTGTACCAACAGTCACCGTACCCACAGTCACTGTACCAGTCACTGTACCAACCCTCAGAGAAGAATAACAGAAGCAGCTGTAAATGCCTGAAGGAAAGGGGCAGGACGTATTTTCACATGGTGAAGAGGTAAAAGAATTCCTGGGCGTAAATTATCATATAGATGGAAGAAAAACTGGAGTAGCCAAAAGTGGGAAAAACGCCAAGAAAACTATATAGAAAAAAATCAGTGTCAAACTAGTGAGTTGGAAATAGTCTCTTTACCAGCTATTTCCTGGGCTATAGAGACTATATAATCTATCGCTTATTGGTAGGCAACTTAAACAAACTATTACCATCCACACGGTGGTCAGTTCTTCATCCTTTAACACCGCTTCTCATTATCTGTTATTATCAGCGTCAGTCTGATAGTTACTTCACAGATCCGGACCTCTACGATACACCACACATTAGATCTTCCTGTCATGGTAGATTTAATGGTAATAATATTTCTATCGACCCCGATGACCCACGATTAATTAACACCACTCATTAGCACAACAAACACATTACCCCATTACTCTGGCTTTCTCCCGCATAATGTTTTCCTACACGCACATCTGTTCAATTAATTCAATAACACCGTTCTGTAATATATTTTCATTGCTGAAATATTAGTTTTTTAATCAACATTATAACAATTTCGTTTTAATTAACTGATTACCCAAAAAAAAAAAAAAAAAAAAAGAAGAAAAAAAAAAAATGAACTTTGGTTCTTCTGTGGCATGACATGTTCTAAAAGTCACATCAACACTACACATTTACAATACGTTATATAAACACTATTATATCCTTCAATTATTACCCAAATTTCAGGAAAATTATCAAAATTTTCCACAGCTGAAAAAGTAATTTGTAAGGGTATGTAAAAGAAGGAAATTAAAAGTGAACATAGGAAAGAGACAGGTGATGAGATTATTATAAAATATAGGCAATATGAGATTAGAAGGAATATGGAGGAAGAAATGTTCACACATTTGTAAGTGAACATGTTGGCATATGGATCAGTGAGAGATAATGTAAATCATAGAATTGGTGAAAGAAAGGAGAATGGATGGTACACTGTGTCATCTGTGGAGACAAAGAACCGTATTCTTAGAGGCAAAGAGAAAAATATAGCAGAACAGATTGATACCAGTGCTCTTGTATGGGTGTGAAGCCTGGGTATTGAATGTTGCAGCGAGGAGGAGGCTGAAGACAGTGAAATGTAGTGTTGGAGGGCAATGTGAGGCGTGAATATTCTGCACAAGCATTCGGAGTTTGGATATTTAGAGACGATGTGGTGTTCCCTTTGAGGGCTGAGACGGATTGTCGACCTTAAGGGAGGATGGAGGCAAATAGGATGACTATGAAGGCGTATAAATCTGGGACGACGGAGGGTGGAGGGTAGAGGAAGGAGAGGAGTCGTTATAGGAAACGCTGAAGGGAGGGGGGTAAAGGATGCTTTGTGTGCTAGGGATCTGGACATCTAACAGGTTTGTTTGATCGTGTTAGATAGCAGAGAGTGGAGGCAAAAGGATTTTACGATTTGACGTGCTGTTGGAATGAGAGAAAGGTAATATTTATGGAGGGATTAAGGAAACTGGTTAGCTGGTGACTGAAGGAAGGATAGGCATGATGCGGATAGGAGGATCACCTGAACTGTGATTTTGGCTCACTCCTGACAAGACAGCGAGTGAAAATGTTTTCAACCTTGTCGGGTAACCTTTATCTTAGTGAGAGATGGCCGGAGGGTTAGAATAAAAACTCTGAAAACTAAACTTTTATTACACCCAGCTGGTCTCTACCACCTGGGTTCACGCAGCTGGTCTCTACCACCTGGGTTAATTAGTTTAAATTCCTTGTCGCTCTGGTTACCTTCTTGTGGCAAGCTGTACAACCCCTCCTGCTAGCTAGCCCCCACCCATTCCGTCATTTCCCCCCTACTAGATTTGTCCTCAGTTTGCTTTACCCAAATCACCCAAGTAATAGCCATCTTGCTTAAACAAGCTGCTATCAATACAGCCATATCCCGCCCTACGTCATTAATTGGTTCCAAGAGCTATAACGTAACTCGATTTTTGACGTAAACCGAACATAATGCCTTAAAGTGAAACTAACGTAACTCGCGAAAGAACGTAACTGTTACAATGAACTATCCCATATGACTACTCCATCTGCGTAGCTTATTTGACCATCTCAAAGTGTGGCTTAGCTAGTAAATCAAATTTATTGCACAAGTAATGTGGGTTAACTGATAAAGAATCTCTCTGGGCTTTTATATATATATATATATATATATATATATATATATATATATATATATATATATATATATATATATATATATATATATATATATATATATATATATATATATATATATATATATATATATATATATGTCGTGCCGAATAGGCAGAACTTGCGATCTTGGCTTAAATAGCAACTCTCATCTTGTCATATAAGACAAGTGAAAATTTGTGTATGCAATAATTTCACCAAAATCATTCTGAACCTAACGAAAAAAATATATTTCACTGTGTTTGTTTAGTATTAAATTGTTGTAAACAAATCTAAAATATATTTAGTTGGGTTACGCTAAAATAAATTGTTCTTGTTATAATAAGGTTAGGTAAGTTTTCTAAGATTCTTTTGGAGCAAAATTAAAAATTTTTACATTAACAATAATGAAAAAATATATCTTCAAACGTATAAGAGAAAAATTTAGAAAGGATTTAATTTTAAATGAGTTCTTGCTAACTGACCAGTTTTACATATTCGGCACAACATATATACATATATATATATATATATATATATATATATATATATATATATATATATATATATATATATATATATATATATATATATATATATATATATATATATATATATATATATATATATATATATATATATATATATATATTTGCTAGTGTAAAACTGTTGTTAGTTTCTTAAGCAGAGATAGATTCTCAGTAAAATCTAGTGTATGGTTTATCATTTTTTTGAGAATCAGCCACGTCTGTCATGCTGTATGACCATGCTCTGACCTCTAAAAAGTCAACCTCTTGCTTGGTCCCCAAGACACATACATCTCAAAAAAAGGCTTCATGATGTATATCGTTGGTGCAGCAGTCGTAGGTGGTGTCACATTTGTCCAATGTGGAAGTAGGTCGTGCCCAAGGGTTAGGTAAGTGAAGAATTCCCAAGTATTAAGATCCCAAGAAGTTCCAGTGTCTGACAGGATTGTAGATGAATGGTTCAGAGAACCGACATGTTGATAAATTAGACACATGTGCAACTCTTGGGTATCTTTATTGAGGAAACGTTTCGCCACACAGTGGCTTCAGCAGTCCACACAAAGGATAAACTTGAAGAACAGGAGGAGAATGAGGTAATCAGTCCCTCAGCCTTGAGTAGATGTAATCAGTCCATCCTATGCCGTATTCTTTTCATATATGTCGTTGTTTATCCTTATTCTCTTCAGCGAAAATGGCCATACCACGTTGAAAGCACCGCTTCTCGTTCGATCAGCGAAGTTAAGCAACGTTGGGTTTGCTTAGTACTTGGCAGAGTGACCGCCTGGGAACACCAAATACTGTTGGCATCAGTCTTTTGCCGGGTCACCAACAGGAAAAGATCAGGGGAGGGACAAGCAAACAAGCAAGACTACTAACATGACAAAAAGAGTCCTTTTACTTAACATCAGTGTTCACAGAAGTAAAGTAATTAATTATAAAACGCTTATCTGAAGTGGGTCAAATGTATTGTATTGCAAGAGCCGGAGCTACTGTAATAGTTTGCCAACGTTATCCATTAATCCAGAGGACCTAAGTGTGAGCACGTCGCCACACGTCTAAGTGACAGACTGAGAGAGAGAGAGAGAGATAGAGAGAGAGAGAGAGAGAGAGAGAGAGAGAGAGAGAGAGAGAGAGAGAGAGAGAGAGAGAGAGAGAGAGAGAGAGAGAGAGAGAGAGAGAGAGAGAGAGAGAATGAGCTCATGTAGGTAAGAGCTCTAAGCTTGTAAAGTTATGAACTTTTAACCAAACCTTGTAAAACCCTGTTTAAGAAAGAGAGAGGAGAGAGGAGAAAGAGAGAAGACAGAGAGGAGAGAGAGAGAGAGAGAGAGAGAGAGAGAGAGAGAGAGAGAGAGAGAGAGAGAGAGAGAGAGAGAGAGAGAGAGAGAGAGAGAGAGAGAATAGAGAGAATAGAGAGAAAGGAGAGAGGATACAGCGAGAGAGAGAGAAAGAGCAAGAAGGTACATTGGGAAGACAGATTACACAGGACCCTAAAGTCTACACCGAGGTTCTATGCCGAGAATTCTCTACTTCACTCCAGATTAAGGAGGGTCGTGTATTACCAGATGACTGAGGCAAGACTGGTAATGCAGAAGCCTCGTTCTCCACCCTACACACCCCTCCAGCCACTGTCAGAATGACATGAAGGGAGGCTAAACCATTCCCGGAAAAATAACAACACTGAAGGCAAGGGCTGCAATTGCCCATCCTAACTGATTAAACCTATTGTAACTACTCTTGTTACTCCAGTTATATACCTGTGGAAGAAATCACTATAAAATGAGTGATTCAAGAAATGAAAAAAAAATACCACGGTTTTATTTCCTATTATCACTGTGGTATTTTTTTCTCGCAAGTTCACAAGTGGTTCTATTTTTGGATACTATGGTGTGTTGATGCACATTAATGCTATGACTATCATGGAGGGTCCGGGTTCGATTCCCGGCGGGTGGAAACATTTCGACGCGTTTCCTTACACCTGTTGTCCTGTTCACCTAGCAGCAAATAGGTACCTAGGTGTTAGTCGACTGGTCAGGGTCGCATCCTGGGGACAAGATTAAGGACCCCAATGGAAATAAGTTAGACAGTCCTCGATGACGCACTGACTTTCTTCAGTTATCCTGGGTGACTAACCCTCCGGGGTTAAAAATCCGAACGAAATCTCTTATCATAACAAGCACCGTTACTTTACCTCGACAACGTCTGTTATTATTAGCTAGGCTGTTTCGCTGTTAATATATAGCCATGATGTGTTTCCAGAACGAACATCAGGAATCCTTTGAGAATAAGAGCTTGTTGCATTCTCTGTTTGCAAAGTACTTGTTCAGTTCGTTTTTAAAAGACTCTATTGTCTTCACGTTTACAGCTTTAACGGGTAGTTAGCACCAGTCTGCTGTAAGTCTGTCTGAAAGCACTTTACATATGTTAGTTTAACATATGTTAGTTTAACATGTGCTGTTTCGAAGTTTCATTCCATTATTTCAGATTATTGACTCATTTTACACTTCAAATAGATCTTTTTGTTATAATGCATCAAAACTGTTCATTATCTAGAAGGTTTGAATTAATTCTCGTAGTTTCCGTTTCCTGGCTCCTCAAGGAAGGGAATTGGATTTGTGTTCCAGTTCCCTGAATTAAGCCTGAATACCTTCCACATCTTCCACCCACAGGCGCTGTATAACCCTACGGGTTTAGCGCTTCCCCTTGACTATAATAATAATAATAATAATAATAATAATAATAATAATAATAATAATAATAATAATAATAATAATAATAATAATAATAATAATAATAATAATAACAATAATCATCCGTTTCCTGAGAGAGAAAGTTGAGTGAATCTTCGTGTGGGTTGTATCAAAGTGACGGAACGACACTGCACCATTTCTACTTGATCTCCGTCTTTTACGTAATTTGGAGAGTTGGTTTAGAAAGACACGTAAGCAAACACTATGACATATTTATTAGAAAACGTTTCGGTCCTGGGACCTTTATCACTGCTAACATACAGACGTAGAAAGACATTATATATATATATAGGCGGAGAGTGAGGTGTGAGTGACGCATGGTGACCTGAAGAATGTCATGTTGGGATGAGGACGGGTAGAGGATGAGATCATGTGACTCCTGTGTTGTTGGGTTGGTGGTGCTTAAGTATCATGTCACATGATCTCATCGTCTACCCGTCCTCATCCCAACATGACATTCTTCAGGTCACCATGCGTCACTCACACCTCACTCTCCGCCTATATATATAATGTCTTTCTACGTCTGTATGTTAGAAGTGATCAAGGTCCCAGGACCGAAACGTTTTCTAATAAATATGTCATAGTGTTTGCTTACGTGTCTTTCTAAACCAACTTGTCGGTATTTATTACCAAGGTTTATAACAATTTGGAGAGTAAAAACTGAGCGGTATATTCAAAATTCGATTAACCATGAGCGTTTTAGTCATTATGGTGTTTGGTGTTACGTACACGAAACTTTTTAGATGTGAAACCTAGCGTTATGATAGCTTGCTACTCACAGATAGACAATGATTGGTACTTTTGAGGTCGTTGCTTATTCTAATATGTTCTTTTCTAGCTTCCATTAGGTTACTGTCAAATCTGTTTAAGACTTCTATGTTCAAAATATACTAATTCTGCATCGTTCAAAAGTAAAAATCCTCTTTCACATCTCCGACTGTAGCGTCAACTTACCAGATGATTTGAATTTTCTAACAATTTGCTTTGGGTTATTTCATAAGGTCTTTTTCCCTATTTTTGTGTCAGTATATATTTTTCTGTACCAAGAACTGATTCCTAAGAAATTCCACTTTTGGCGTGAATTTGTCAATAGTATGTAACGTATGTAAGTAGAGACCATTTCTAGACGTGAAAAGTTAGTAACACTAAAAGGTCATTGATGCTGACCTGTAATTTCAAACCCCAGGCTCACCACGGCTTGTTACAGGGCATGGCCAGTCAACATGTAGGCACCAAGTTGAAAGGATACTCTTAGCATACACTAGCAGATGACACGACCCATCTTGGTAATAAACACCGTGCAGAGCAACTGTGTATTTCTCATAGCGTACCCACTACATTACGAACCCAAAACCTCATAATAACCCTCTCAGATCTCTCTTCATTCGGTACCACATTTTTTTTCCTATTTGTATGTCAACCATTTATCCATACATGAAGTTTGTCTTCTATAGCGTGTGTTTTATTTTTGCCATTAATTTTTGATAATTGCTTTGCCGAATGCGAGAAAGAGAGAGAGAGAGAGAGAGAGAGAGAGAGAGAGAGAGAGAGAGAGAGAGAGAGAGAGAGAGAGAGAGAGAGAATATAGACGAAAGAGCGCAGGGAGAGTTACCCTCACATTATCATGCAGTAAACATGCCATTTTTTCTCGTTCTTAATGGTCTGGCAGACACACACTCAGTCTCCGTCTCTCTGTATTACCCCGGTGGCGTCAGTTAGTCGTTGAGTAAATCTGTAAAGTAATGATAAAAAATATTCCTTAGTCAGCTGAAGTCAAAACAGATTTATACTTTTCCAGAAGTATTAATATATTTTACTTTTTTTAAAAAGACTAGTCTTACCAAAAAGATTTTAGATTTTTGGGAATGTCTTGCAAAAAGAAAACGTAAGAGTAGCGTCTGGGCTCGAAAATAATATCCTTTCTAATCTTTTAAGTAATATTCCCAAAATGTAAGAGGAACTAAGTGTGTTTAGATTAGATTTTACTGGGGAGGCTACCAGTCTACTGTATACCTTACATACATCCTAGCAGTGGTTCCCCGAAACTCAGGTCGCGATCCAAAGGAATATCGCAGTTATGTTCCCGAAATTTGAGTCCCTGCTCAAGAATGAGCCATTTTGGTTCAACTTACTTCAAAAGCTCTTCTCCTTTTTCCTGCAAAATACGTATGTGAGCATATATTGTCAGGTCTTGAGACGGTCAAAAGTAATGCATGGAACTGCATGAATACTGTTTATAACCTATCTTGTGCTCTGTCTATCACAAAAGGAAAACTGGGTCAGCTAATGCAATAAACAACATATCGGCAACAACTGAAAAATATCTGTCTTAGTCATCAGGTTCTGTAATAAAGTCGCATTTTCATAGAAATAATATTTAAATTTTGTCTTATGTCTGGTTAATAAAATATGTGGACATTAAATAAAATCTCTAAAAAACCTACCTGAACTTTTTTAATCACTAATAAAATTTATAAAAATCACATTTTCATTATGGAAGTTCATTTTACATCTCGTCTGATTTAAAAATTATTTAAATTTATTTAGTGTTAATTATTTAAATAAATCAATGAAATTAATAGAAACAAAGAATATACAAAAAATAATAGGCAATACAACCTGTGTGTACCAACCATTGGTCACAAGGTCGTCAAGAGATTTTTTTTAGGGCTGCGATCAATAAAGTCTGAGAAACACTGTGCGGAGAGCAGTGGCAGAGGATGTTGTTGAACGTAACACTGTGCGGAGAGCAGTAACAGAGCATGTAGTTGAACGTAACACTGTGCGGAGAGCAGTAACAGAGCATGTAGTTGAACGTAACACTGTGCGGAGAGCAGTAACAGAGCATGTAGTTGAACGTAACACCGTGCGGAGAGCAGTGACAGAGCATGTAGTTGAACGTAACACCGTGCGGAGAGCAGTGATAGAGCATGTAGTTGAACGTAACACCGTGCGGAGAGCAGTGACAGAGCATGTAGTTGAACGTAACACCGTGCGGAAAGCAGTGACAGAGCATGTAGTTGAACGTAACACCGTGCGGAGAGCAGTGACAGAGCATGTAGGTGAACGTAACACCGTGCGGAGAGCAGTGACAGAGCATGTAGGTGAACGTAACACCGTGCGGAGAGCAGTGACAGAGCATGTAGTTGAACGTAACACCGTGCGGAGAGCAGTGACAGAGCATGTAGGTGAACGTAACACCGTGCGGAGAGCAGTGACAGAACATGTAAGTGAACATAAACTAAAATCTTAACAGCAATACATTTGGGTACTTGTTCAAACTATAGTTTACCTGTAATAAGCAAATTGATGATACTTATGCATTTTGGTATCCTTTCTTTTACTATGAAAGTTCCTCGTCATATAGGTTACTGTACTGTGTCACATGAGTACTGTGCCCCGGTGGCCTGGTGGCTAAAGCTCCCGCTTCACACACGGAGGGCCCGGGTTCGATTCCCGGCGGGTGGAAACATTCCGACACGTTTCCTTACACCTGTTGTCCTGTTCACCTAGCAGCAAATAGGTACCTGGGTGTTAGTCGACTGGTGTGGGTCGCATCCTGGGGGACAAGATTAAGGACCCCAATGGAAATAAGTTAGACAGTCCTCGATGACGCACTGACTTTCTTGGGTTATCCTGGGTGGCTAACCCTCCGGGGTTAAAAATCCGAACGAAATCTTATCTTATCTTATCTTACCGCGAGGCCTAGTCATGGGGGTGTTCCGGCGGGGATAACCACCGGGAACGTCTAGGCATACTCCAGGTATACCTGTTATTCTAGCAGAACCTGGGCTGTAAATAACCACATCGTGGCATGAAACAGATATATACTCGTTTTTTCTTTTTAATCACCATCTAAGTAAAAGGTAAATGCAAGAGTTTAAAGTCCAACTTTTTCTTACGTTTATAAATATTCGTACATCTTGTACCAAATCGTACAGTCTTTCCCTGAAAATCAGTGAATATTAACATGAGAGGTGGGTATTAAAGTGACAACACCAGTGTTCATGCAGCATAATAATACATTTACTCACCGGAACACATTTTCGTACAAGCCTTGAGTATATGAACCCTCATATCATGATGTATTCTAAATTTCTGCACTAATGTTAAAGTATGCTTCACAAATAGCACCTTGTGCAAACTCACTTTGAACAACACTGGTTCAACAAGGTCGTGTGAAGACACAAATGGGGTAAATACAAACTGGGTGAATACAAACTAATTTTTCACACGGTATAGAGTTCCGATAGTCTATTCTCAAAACAACGGTCGTTTCTCCTAGGAAATAAATTCAACCCAAGACATACTCTGTAAGTACTCTGTGCACTTCTGGTTGTTTTGTGAAGACGACACCTCAGTGTCCAATGAGTCTGGCTGCAGAAGTCATCTGCAAAAGAGTGCAGACACAAGCAATATTTAACATCATCCACAGACTAACTTCACACAGGACAAACGTTATATGTTATGGGTTACTGTACGTGCATATGGTTTATGGATAAGATAAGCTGGGTCAGAGTAGATACAAGTCAGAGACAAACTGCTAAGTATCTCAGGGTGAGGGTGAAGGATGGCTGTACCCGGCAGTTAACCAAGAAGCTCTTCCTCCTCCTCCTCGCTACTCTGTGGCGAAACGTTTCCATGATGAAAATACTAAGTGTTGCATGTGTCTAATTTATCATCATGCAACTCAGATGCTGACGTCAGCTGGGGAAAATTTAACAAGGTCTCACCTTTCTGAGCACCCAACAATCTGCGACATGCAGCACATACAACATATGTCTGCCTACTTTAATATAGATTGATCGTCGGCTGTGTATATGCCAGACTGCTAGAAGTACTTGTAACGAAGCCTAAGATTGGATTGTATTGTAAACTGCTCCGTAAATCTACTTAGTTATCTACGTTCGTTATATCAGTGTCCTTCAGATCTACTCCAGACTTCCTACTACATTTTCACTATTTACATCTCTACTACTATTTACATCTCTTCTACTGCTATTTACATCTCTTCTTCTACTATTCCTCATACGTGAAACAGACTCAAGGTGATACTTAATTTCTTCCTTCATCGTAATTTCTTTTTCTAATTTCCTAGATTTATCATGAAGAAATACGTTAATGTGATACTCTCATCAAGTGACAAAAATCACGCCCTTAAAATGCACCCAAAGTGGTCAGGCCACTCAGCCTTTCTAACCTCTTTCTTCCAGTTCATTTACAATCTTTTCGCTGCTCTATCTTACTGCAATTTTTCTCCCCATTCTTATAGCCTAACGAAAAGAACATCGTCTAAGGGTTCTCACATCAGCACTGTGGTAGAGAGCATGGAGAGGAACAGCTTAGAGAGCGTTTAAATAATTGATTTTGTTATATTGTTGTGGTTTGGTAGATTTACTGAAGTGTGCGTTTAAACCAAAAAATCTGTAGGATTTGCTGAAGCTCGTTAATTTTACTCTGTAAATAAATGTGAGTCATGTTTTTTTGCTTGTTGATATCGTAGTCTTGAACACAACTATGCCTCCCAGTAGATTACATTTTGTTTGAACTTCATTAAGACAGTCCTTACTTTTCTTAGGCTTTGTTTCATAGCTAATAAAACACATGAAACTGTTGGGTATTTTTATTCCGAAACGTTTCGCCTACACAGTAGGTCTTCAGTTGAATACAAATAAGGCAACAGAAGTTTTTGCTGCCTCCTTTGCATTCGACTGAAGAAGCCTACTGTAAGATTAGACGAGGCAGAAGAATAATTTAAAAAGTAAATATATTAACCAGCATAACATTAAAATTACCTCTGTGTTGCACCTGGTATATTTATTATCAATTCTAAAACCTCAGGAAGTAATACAGTAAATTTTCTTGGATGGGTAAATTATTATCCATCTGGAAAGGTTAATGTACTCTTTTCCCATTCATAAAACCATCGAGCTGAAGTGAGAATTGGTATCTGTTGTTCAGTGTAAACTATTAAAAATTATACTTTCAAATGTTTTACAAAATAATTAACTAGTGAGATTGGTTTTAAATATACCGGGTTGATGTGGCTTTGAAATGTTATAATTAGATTTGAGGGGGAAGTTCTAAACCCATAAGGGTTATGCAGATCCTAGAGAATGGAAGGCAGTCAAGTTCGATCCAGGAAAGTGGAGGATTATCCTCTATTCCTTAAATCAAGACCCCTCACCAGCATCAAGGAACCTCCCCTAAGGGAAGCCATTAGCTACAATGAGACTATTAATTAAGAAAATAAAGAAAATTCTCCAGAGTTAAAGTTTAAAAGATGTCATAAGTTGTACCATCTTATCCAGGGTCCACTGACCGATCGCACTGTATAACTCATTCTGGATGTAAGGATAATCACTAATATTTTGGTTCGTGAAATCTATTTCAGTTTTTTTACAAGCACTTGGGAAAGATTTGTCAGGAAACAGGTCAAGTGTCTCCTGACTCGGTCATCTGACCGAGGCCTTCCGCTGGCTTACCAGTCCACCCCTTTAACCACACACTATCATTGGTTCACAACTGAGCAAAGATGACCAATATTACTGACTTTTATCCTAGTTATATTATTTATTCTAAGAAAACACTTAACCAATTGTTATCACTCCTTTTTGCCCATTTTCTTGTTTTCTGTTTCTTACGATTAATATTTTAATTTTGTAGTGTTTTGAGAAGGTGTCTTTACAACCACGACATTGTGCAACTACGCAGTTTAATAACTAACTGCGTAGTTGTGGATCATTGCAGTACTCATGGTGGAATTTGTCTTCATTTACAGAAAGAAGGTTTGCGTACCCTCTGCCAATTTACTGATCTGTGAGCAAATACCCAACAGTAGTGATTAGATCAATTCTGATATAGAATTAGACATCTGCAACATCTGGGTTTCTTTACCTGTAGACGTGTTGCCGTCAGGTGAACTATCAATACGATACATAGGCATAATCTGCAGACTGAAGAAAATATGTACAGAAAAAAGTTATTGAAAAATAGTATAAAATATCAAAAAATGTTGATGATTAATACACATGTGCTATAGTTGGGTCTACCTGGAGGGCATTCCGGGGGTAAACGCCCCCGCGGCTCGGTCCATGACCAGGCCTCCTGATGTATCAGGGCCTGATCAATAAGGGTGATACTGCTGACGGCACGTAGTATCTTTATTGCTGAAATGTTTTGCCTATACAGTAGGCCTCTTCACGCAGCGACGTAGAGATGACGTAATCAGTCCATCAACCTTGGAGAAATAGTATTTGAGGTGGTCAGTCCCTCAGCCTGATATGTAAGTTTTTGACCTCATGCCCCTGCTCTAAGCTGTTGACCATCTTCATTTAAGACAAAGGGATTGAACACCTATAAAGGCCGAGGGACTGAACACCTATAAAGGCCAGGGGACTGAACACCTATAAAGGCTGGGGGACTGAACACTTATAAAGGCCGGGGGACTGAACGCCTATAAAGGCTGGGGGACTGAACACCTATAAAGGCCGGGGGACTGAACACCTATAAAGGCCGGGGGACTGAACACCTATAAAGGCCGGGGGACTGAACACCTGTACAGGCCGGGGGACTGAACACCTATAAAGGCCGGGAGACTGAACACCTATGAAGGCCGGGGGACTGAATACCTATAAAGGCCGGGGGACTGAACACCTGTACAGGCCGGGGGACTGAACAGCTGTACAGGCCGGGGGACTGTACACATATAAAGGCTAGGGGACTGAGCACCTATAAAGGCCGGGAGACTGAACACCTATAAAGGCCGGGGGGACTGAACACCTATAAAGGCCGGGGGTCTGAACACCTATAAAGGCCGGGGGACTGAACACCTATAAAAGCCGGGGGACTGAACACCTGTACAGGCCGGGGGACTGAACACCTATAAAGGCCGGGGGACTGAACACCTATAAACTCCGAGGGACTGAACAACTCAAAACTTCCTCTCAATTTCTTCCACTGTCTCCAGCATTAAACCACCTATGAAGCAGCCTGCTGCGCAGGTGAAATGTTTCTGGAAACACACAGATACCCCATAGTAATCTTTACTCAAGAACTGTTTCGCCAACCAGTGTCTTCTTCAGTCCAATATAGAGAATAATAGTGGAAGATGAGAAGGACTTTGAGGTAATCAGTCCCACAATCCATTGTCGATGAGTTCACTCCATCAATCTCATTCTTCAACTTGTCGGTTTTGAAAGATATTTTCGTCACATGTGTAATATTCATCAAATTGTCAGTACTGAATGTTATACATGTCTGTATTAGTGTTTACAAACTGTCAAAATGTCAGTCCTGGACTGCTGTCAACTTAGATCCGACTTGACAACGGTCCAGGGAGGACAGAGACGTCGTCTAATTTCGTGATTAATTACAGCCACGTTATTACGTCTTTATGAGTGTGCAAATGTATGTATAAGAACATTATTTTAGCAAAATTGTTTATTTTGCTTTAAATATGAATGCTAACTTTGAGTCCTGTGAATCATGAATGTTTAAAACACAATACATTCAGTTTCCTGTAATTAAATATTCACATTCCGTTAATTACCCAAATAAATAAATAAATTACGGCAATAAACCGCTCAAACGAACGTCAATTAATTTGCGGAAAAATGGGTAACGTAGTTATTTTTGTAGGGTTGTCATTCAGAATGATCAGAACAGTCCCAGATTGTTTCGTTTGTCACAGGTGGTTCATTTTCCCCAGACTGCTTCACTTTTGGTTGTCATTGGAGGTTTATATTTCCAGATCATTCAGTTCATTTTTGTCAACGGATATTCGAATTCCCAAAATTAATTCACTCATGCTTGTCACCGGGGAGTCTGTTCCCGGATTGTTTCGTTCACGCTTTTTCACTGGAAGTTGGCATTCCCAGAATGCTTCGCATAAGCTTGTCACCAGAGATTCGTGTGTAAGGAGTCACCAGCTGGTTATCAAAGAATGTTAAGAAGAAAGCTGGTCAAATGTCCTCTCAGTATCTGGCTTAGTGTTTGCTGCAGACAAACACTCTCTGACCGAGTACTTTCCCAAGTGTTTGGGCCAGTGCTAGCTACTGATAACTCTCACTCTCTCTGGCAGAGTACTTTCCCAAGTGTTTGGTCCAGTGCTTTCTACTGATAACTCTCTCTCTCTGGCAGAGTACTTTCCCAAGTGTTTGGTCCAGTGTTTGTTACTGATAACTCTTTCTCTCTGGCAGAGTACTTTTCCTAGTGTTTGGTCCAGTGCTTGCTACTGATAACTCTCTCTCTCTCTGGCAGAGTACTTTCCCAAGTGTTTGGGCCAGTGCTTGCTGCTGATAACTCTCTCTCTGGCAGAGTATTTTCCCAAGTGTTTGGGCCAGTGCTTGCTACTGATAACTCTCTCTCTCTGGCAGAGTACTTTCCCAAGTGTTTGGTCCAGTACTTACTACGGATAACTCTCTCCCTCTGACCGAATGCTTTCCCAAATGTTTGGTCCAGTACTTACTACGGATAACTCTCTCTGACCGAGTACTTTCCCAAGTGTTTGTCCCAGTGTTGGCTGCAGATAACTCTCTCTCTGACAGAATACTTACTCTGACCATATAATATCGATTTATTATGATTAACAGATAACATGGGGATCATAAATGCGTTATTCAGACACTCAGATTAGACCCAAGGAAGTGAAGGTCAGGTCCAATTCTCTATCAAAAGCCTCTCACCAGAGGCAAAAAAAAAAACCCTTCTTTGAGTGAGATCGTTTTCTTCAAACACATCTTTTATGACCTTGCCAGGAAGGAAATTGACAATTTATCTTGACAATGGTGAAGGTCTCGTGGCATGAGCTACATACATCGCCTGACAGTGATACTGAGAAAGATTCTTTGTGCAGAATATTTCCAATGAAATATTCCGCACAAAGGATTTGCAAATTTCGAAAATACAATTATATCCATTGAAATTATTTTGCCTTTCCCTACAGTTGTGTCAGTTAAATTGACAACTGTGGAGGGTGTATATATATATGTATATATATATATATATATATATATATATATATATATATATATATATATATATATATATATATATATATATATATATATATATGTCGTGCCGAATATGTAACACTGGTCAATTAGCAAGAACTCATTTAAAATTAAGTCCTTTCTAAAATTTTCTCTTATACGTTTAAAGATATATTTTTTTCATTAATGTTAATGTAAAAATTTTTAATTTTGCTCCAAAAGAATCTTAGAAAACTTACCTAACCTTATTATAACAAGAACAATTTATTTTAGCCTAACCCAACTAAATATATTTTAGATTTGTTTACAATAATTTAATACTAAACAAACAAAGTGAAATATATTTTTTTCGTTAGGTTCACAATGATTTTGGCGAAATTATTGCATACACAAATTTTCACTTGTCCTATATGGCAAGATGAACGTTGCTATTTAAGCCAAGATCGCAAGTTCTGCCTATTCGGCACGACATATATATATATATATATATATATATATATATATATATATATATATATATATATATATATATATATATATATATATATATACATACATATATATACATACATACATATTATACATACATACATACATATATATATATATATATATATATATATATATATATATATATATATATATATATATATATATATATATATGCAAAACAACCACTCTGAAAAAATAGAGAAATTCCAAGCGCTTGGAATTTCTCTATTTTTTCAGAGTGGTTGTTTTGCATATTCCGAAATCACCTGTTTACTGTGATCTTATTGCATATATATATATATATATATATATATATATATATATATATATATATATATATATATATATATATATATATATATATATATATATATATATATATATATATATATATAAAGTAGCAGCAGTAATAAAATTACTGTAGTAGTAGTAACAGTAAAGAAAGAGCAGCTGTAGAAGTGGTGATGATAAAACAAGAGGTACAAGGAATACTAGAGAAAGCATTAGTAGTGAAAGAATTAGTAATAATGTTTAAAGAAGTAAAGTGAAATAACCAGAGAAGAGAGGACCACTGGTGGAGGCTACTGACCCACCTGTGTAGGGCACAACATCACTTCGGGAGGCCTGGTCATGGACCGGGCCGCGGGGGCGTTGATCCCCGGAATAACGTCCAGGTAACCTCCAGGTATGGTACAAAACCCTACGGGACAAAATCCCCAAAGAAAAAACGTACCTAGGGAGAATACAGGAGAGATAAAAGAAAAAAAAGAGTACAGAAAAAGGGAGTAGAGGAAGAGGAGGAGAAGCCTCGGTCATGTCACGGGTGTTGTGAAGATGTGACAGCTAATAGGAGAGGCAGTTATGCAAACAAAGACAGAACTAAGATTCTTGTTCTGAAAATTGACTATAAGAGGTGTTTCAGAAAACCGGATGATGTCTGGGAGACTGTGAAGAATAACTTAAAACCTCCAGCAACATCGTCTGGGTGTTTTAAGTTATTCTTTGCATTGTCTTGTACACCATCTTTGTGTTGTAAAGTGAACACATAACCTGCGTTGTTCTATGTCATGAACAAAATGTCTGGATTCTTCTTTTATATGTACAAAATTCATCATCAGAAAAGTTTGCATGATGTATGTGTTAATTTATTTTTAATCTAGTTAAAAAAAAATCAGTTTCCCTGCAACAGAAAGAATTTTGTTACCTCAGTCGGGTTTTACACTCCACTTCTGTACTCAGCGAATCCCTAATTTACCTAAATTGAAAAAAAAAATGAAGAAAGAGATTAGAAAAATATATAAGATACCAATACAATTCTATTATTTTTTTTAGTTATCACCAAGGAACAGTTGACTTGAGTTTTTTTTTTCGCCTCTTTCTTTTCATTTTATTTCGCTCATAACACGATAAGACACGATCGGTTTCACATTTTCAACAGAGAAAGATTGTTGGAACAATTGGTATTTACAGGCATCCTTTGACCAGAGATGTAGAGCCCATTCCCAGCTTCCCGGAACGCCTCCTATAACTTCCTAAATCTCTGTTGTTCGACTTCAACTGTTCTAAGAGTTGCCTCTAAATCGTCGACATTGATGAGTGAATACCAAGTGTGTAAATACACGTCTGTCAGTGTTATGTATAAATGTGTGAAATTTTGTTTATAAAACTTGGAATAATTGCAGTCCGTGCAATACGTGAATAATACATCTAAGGTTCGGCTTCACATATTCAATCCAGCTGTGTTTTCCAGACAGAAAACTGCACTGTGTTATTGGGTTGCACGAGTCCCAATTTTCAATTTTATTAAATGAACAGTAATACTGAATTCCATTCAGTTACTAAATAATGACTAGTTTCATGGGATTTAAAATTATGCCGCTGAGGTATTCCATAAGAGGGATGACATCCTATAAATCCAGGATGAGTCGTAATTAAAGACGGTCATTGAATGAACAGACGAATGGATGGGAAGCCAACCCCAGTCCTAGCGATGCACAAATAACCCGCCCTTAAGATTGAGAAGCTTCAGATGACGTTTCGGTCCGATTTGGACGGGTCCAGGTCGGACCGAAACGTCGTCGTAAGCTTCTCTCTCCTAAGTGAAAGTTGTTTGTGTATTATTCCAGTTACGGTATTGTGCTTTTTATTGTTCTTTCCTCACAGTCCTAACATGTAGATGACCAAGGCTTTTCACTCAGCCACAGAGCTTACAACACATCTGTGATATGTTTGTATCAGTGTTTTTGTCTTAAACGTTCTCCAAGATTGTCGTTTATACCAACAGAACGCTTTGTACGATCGGCGTCAAGTTTTTAAGTCTGGTGAACGATTACCAGGTTCATGGAGCAACTGACAAGTGTTGATCCCCTCTGCCTAATTTTATACAGAAATTTTGATCAGTTTCAGAATTTCAGTATTCGTAAATCTTGCCTGGAAGGTTATTATCGTTGAGTATTTGAGTCCCATTTTTCCACTTTTGATCTCGAAATGGTATAGAAACAGTTTGCACTAAATGAAGTTTGCCTCCTGATAGAGGGTTCCTAATGCTTATTGGTCTTATGCTCCATTTGGATCGAATCTGTATGCCTCTTATTTTCCAGCGCTAAACCCTATAGTGTCTAAAATTATTTGAAAGTGCTGTAACAACACCAGCAGAGCTTAATCATACTTGGAGTATACATGGAGTTGCTCCTAGTGGCGGCCTGGTTTCAGACCAGGCCTCCTGGTTGCTGGTCTGATCGATCAAGCTGTTGGTCCACGCCGCCTCTAGTCCAACATATGCACTACATCCCAGCTGACCATGAACTGTTTTATGGAATTTATCGAGTTACCCCTTGAAAACAAGTAGAGGTAGTTGGTAACAGCTCTCGTTCATGAAGGAACAGTGTTGAGTGCGTTTACCGTGTATTCATTGATCTCATGCGTTGCCTTTTTTTTATCATAAGTAACAATTTCGTTGCGCATGTTTGGGACCATTCACAACAATATCTTCCAGGTGTAGATTATGATGTATGTTTTGTCCAGGCCAGTAATTTCGCCTGCCACGAAGGGGGTCGTTAGTATACAACAGTATTTCAGAACAGAGAAAACGAGTGACCTGCAGAGCATCACTACTGGCTTGTTATCTCTTGTTTTGAAGGTTCTTGTTATCAAATCCATCATTTTTCTTGCAGCTGGTATAAAAATATTCGAGCGCTTCTTGAACGTGAGTTCTTCTGACATTATCATTCCCAAGTCTCTCACATTTGACTTACGTTCTTTTGAATTGTTTCAATTTGTCATGAATTCCGATTTTGTTTTTATTTCCACTATTATCCTGTAACGTAGTAACTGAAATTTGTTTTCATTAAACATTATATTGTTGTCAGGAGGCCACAAGACTTGTTTAATACCAGCCTGAAATCTCGCAGTGTCTTCTATGGATGCCACAATCGTACTAATTGTAGTATCGTTTGTAAAGGATGATACAGTCCTCTGATTTATGTTCCTGTTTACGATAGATATGAGAATAAATAGGAGGAGCAAGTGATAGAACTTTTCACTGTAGCATCCCCCTGATTTCTCTTCGTTAACTTAAGTAATGTGAATTCAGTACACGTTATCAGTGACAAATTCTGATTAAAATTGCATCCAAGAATGAACCCGACTCATATTTCACAAGGGATTAGGTTAGGTAAAATTCGTCAGAAAACTGGAGAAGTGTTTCCTGACGTGGATCTTAAGTCATGTGATGACCCGGTACTGGAACTTTTGGTTATCTGACCGAGGCCTTCCACTGGCTTTCTGGTTAACCCACTTAAAATTAATACTAAATCATTAATATTATTTATTTCATTAATACTTGTTAGTATTTAATTAATATTTCACTGAAATTTTTTCATTAATATTTCAGAGGAGATTGTCACTAAGTAAAGAATAGAAATAGTTAAAAGAAAATTCACCAGGTGAATCATTCCAGTGTGGTAAGGAACATGAACCAAAACTGGTGCAGACAACATGAGTTGCACCGGAGTGATGGTGAGTAAAAATAGCCAAAACAAGCTTGACAACTACACATTCACATGTATACACAAATAAACCACAACACAGCTATTATGTCACATTCCTCCATATTAAGACTTTGTCCCTGAGGGAAAAAGATAGTAGGTCATACGTCAAGCTATTTCCCTGATTGCTACGGCTTAATAACCAGTCAGAGAAATTATCTGATGCCCTGAACTATGTATATAAATATCGACTTTTATATCTGTTGAAGCTTATAAATTAATGGCTTTTGATACATTTCCAAGACAGATTCTTTACCTAACATATAATATTTACACAGAGTTGCTCCACACTAGTGTACGGTATTTCTTCTCCATGATGGATTCTCATTGTTGAATAGATAATTATTTTCTGCTGCCAAAACAAACAGAAAAGTGTTTGCTCTTATTAATATTGTAATAATACGGCTCTCAGTGTTTGAGGCATCTGTTATTAAACAGGAAATTTTATTGTCAGGAAAATTAATTATGAGAGGCTTACAATAGATATCTTTAATCTGGTTGGCTTTTTTTCCTGAATCCTCATCACAGAATTTCAGAGGTTTAGTCTGTAAGTTTTGCTACAGTAAATTTGAGACAAAACTTTCATGTACGTTAAGTATTCATGAAGCTTCGCATAATTTCTATGATTGGGTGAGTTTAAGTTCATCTTCTGGATCTTATCTTGTAGAGTGGATAAGAAAATATTTTAGATATTAAAAAACATATATTAGATTTCACTGAAACCCGTAAACCATTACGATGGTTCCGCAGTAAGGTATGTCTTTGAAGCGTTTGTAAAATCAAAGAAAGTGCTGTGGTATGCCCATCTTAAGTAATAGTCACTAGATAAGTGTTATCAAAATAAGGTGTAACTTTTAGTAGGCCAGCTAGCACTTTCTTCCATAATCTTACACAAATAATGCAAACAGCAATTAAGGCGAGCGTTCCAATTCATTACTGTGTTAATCCAGTAATGGATTTAAATTAGATAAGTTTAGATTTAGAAAGGACATAGGAAAGTATTGGCTTGGAAATAGGGTAGTTGATGAGTGGAACAGTCTACCTAGTTGGGTTATTGAGGCTGGGACTTTGGGTAGTTTCAAATTTAGGTTGGATAAGTACATGAGTGGGAGGGGTTGGATTTGAGTGGGACTTTCACATCAGAGCTTATTTCTTGGGTGGCATTGAAAATTGGGTTGGGCAAATGTTTTGTTAGTGGGATGAATTGTAAAGGACCTGTCTAGTATGGGCCAACAGGCCTCCTGCAGTGTTCCTCCTTTCTTATGTTCTTATGTTCTTATCCCTTATGGGTAGCAAAAAGGCTACTAGGTATATTCTCATTACACTCAGATTTATTATTAACGCCTTTACAAACATTGCTCCTAAAGCTTAACACAGATATACCCAAGTTCCATTATACATTTTCTTCAAGGTACTTTCACTATTCATGTGAAAGTAACAGCAGATAATACGGATGGGTATAACGATTTATGAAAAATATCTTGAATCACGGAATTCGTACGATTCGTTATGAACTACATACAATGGTTTCGTGTCGCACTTTGTCATGGAATTAAGATCTCTAAAATCTTGAGAGTATGTATGTACTGTCAATTTTTATTTTTATTTAACACTGAAGAAAGAAACGGGGACTCATACGCTCAAATATGGTTAACTAACAACCTCTCTGTTAAATTTCTTAAAGGAACTAAAACAAGATAAAGTTTTTTCTATCGCCGAATTATTCTAAAGCAATTTTATCTTTTGTGTCACCACTGACGTTGTTCCAGGATTATCTGTTGAAACCTCAGATAAAATAACAGTTCGTTCGTCTGTGACAGCCGATCATCTTTCATTGGTAGTTTTATATTAACTCAAAGATTAGTTGATCGTCACATAATCATCTCACTTCTTTGGTTTCTCTGTCAGCCTCAGATGCGTCAATAGCAGACATGACATGTCTTTTCAGCTTTTGCAGATTCACAAGAAATCAGGTGAAACTTTATCGACTGTATTAAAGCTCGAATCACAGTTACTTTTGTAACAACTGTTAAGATGCATTAATAAAGCAATGGTTTACATTTTACTGTGGCTGTTAAGTTTGTCTAAGCAGACAAGTCTAACAACCAGAGTGTCATTAACTTGTGCACACACTATTACAGGGCCACGGCCAGAGGTGTAGAAGATAGCTAATTAAATAAAATAATAAATACAGGCCTGTATCACTAATATGCATAGTATGTTTGGTTATGGAGAAGATTGTCAGAAGAGATGTGGACCATCTGGAAAGGAGTAGCTTAATAAACATTAACCAGCAACACGGCTTTAGAGTAGGTAAATCCTCTATCACAACTATTAAAGTTCTTCGACAAAGTAACAGAAGTGATCTGTAAGAATGCTTTTTGTAGAGAATCTCACAAGAAGGAGGCTAAAGCTATAGGACATAACAGGGATAAGAATAATACGTAAAAGAAAGAAAACAACGAGTAATTGTTTGATAACAGGTGTTGTAATGGGCGCGTAATGGCTCCAGTGGGATCAGTACATACTGGGACTGGCACCATTTCTTGTGTACGCAAAGGATATGAAGAGAGAGAGAGAGAGATAAATGTCAGAGGCGTATGTGAATGACGTGAAACTAGTGAGAACACAAAAGGGTGGAGACTAAGGCAGGATACAAATGTACCTGGACAGGTTGCAGGTCTAATATAACATGTGCCTATTAGAATTTAGACCCAACAAATGCAATGATATGAAGCTTGGGGACTTGCAAGGAAGACCGCAAATGGGTGCAGCCTCCAGGAAGCAAGGCTGCAAACCTTACTCAAGTAGGACCTCTGAGTGAGCATTATATCGAGTATATCGCCTGAGGTGCACATCAACCGAATAACTTCTACAACAAATATCTATCTGACAAATGTAAGATTAACTTTCATGAATCTAAGCAGAAAGTTATTCATGATACTATGTATGGCATATATCAGGCCCATAGTGGAATATGCAGCACCGGTAATGAACCCTCAACTGTTTAAGCAAATCAAGAAACTGGAGAAAGTAAAGAGACTTGCAACGGAAGTAGTCCCAGAGCTAAGGTGTATGATCTGTGAGGGGAGACAAAGAGAGCTAAACCTGATGACAGTAGAGGACAGAACTTGGGATGATTTGATAATGATGTAAACAACTCTGAGAAGAATTGATAGGTTGGAGAGTGACATTTCGAGAGCCGGGAAACGAGAACACAAGGGCACAACTGAACGTTGAAAACACAGATGAGCCACAGGGATGTTAGGAAGTATTTATTCCTTCTTGTAGGGGTCTGCATGTGGATCGACTTGGGCAGTGGAGTGGAAGATGTGGGACCCCTACATTGCTTTAAGAAGACGTACGATAGGGCTCTCGAAGCTGGGAGAGAGTAAATCCAGTAGAGACCATGGAAGAGGCGGAACCAGGAGCTGAGACTCGACCTCAGCTATAACATGTAAGTCATGTTATAGCTGACTTTTACATCACACCTTCATAACATACACAAGTTACTACCTAAACTTCTAAAGTCAACCACACTAAACCTCTGTTACGAAAATCATCCGTGCCACCCTACTCCACCCTCTCATATCCCAAGCTGTGGCATGCTCTGCTATAAAGTTTAAACGACTACTAACACACATGTAAATGTTGTAGCCCCTGGCTCTGTGTGCGGCCGCACAACAGTTACTACTGACTTATTGGATGGACTTAGTGGTCTGAGGGACTTATTCCACCCATTTATACGATACCATCGACAACTGAAGCCCCATACTGGATGTTCGTCATTGGACCGTCCAGGCTGGAATTAGAAATTAATTTGTGATCATTAGTCAAATTTGCAGGTAAAATTTTATCTTGTTGAAATGATGAATCCACAATAAATTAAGGATAAATCATCCACTGGAAAAGGGGCAGCCAAGAGTGGAAAGGGGCACCTAGCCAGCAGGTAGGGGACAGATACCTGGAGAGAGAGATAAAACGAAGGAAAGGGAAGCCTGTTAACCGACGAAGGAAGGAACTTGGCAAAAGAAAACAGAAGGTCGGCTAACCAAAGAAAAGGGATAGCTACTCAATGGTAGAGAATAGGCAGCAATGGGAAAGTTTCAGCCATCCAGGTTGCCATCCAGAAAAAAGGTATAGCTAGGAAGTAATGAGAGGGACCAGCCAACAAGAGAGTGGTGGGAAAACAGCTATTGGGAAGGTAACAGACAACGAAAGGAAACGGAGAAGTCAGTCGGGAAAAGAATCCATCAAGAAACGAAGACACAGACAGGGAAAAAAGTGGAGACAGGAAGAGAAGGCAGCCAATGGAAGGAGAGACCCAGGAAAATGAGACAACAAGTGAGAAACGAGATAGCCAGGAGACGGGAACAGCAAAGAGGTGGATGAGGCAGACAGTGACAGGAGGCTGCTAGGGAGAGGAGATAAGTAAGTTTATTTAGGCACAAGTACACACAAGTACAATTATGATACATGATGAAAGCCGGCAAAAAAAGATCCAATCAGGTTAAAGAAACAGCCAGATAAGAAAGTAGCCACGGAAAGGAGACAGGTAGAAGTACAAGCAACAGCAAGGAAGGAGAGAGATGCCAGGAAAAAAGTGGAGACAAGAAGGTGAGAAAAGGTAAGGCTTAGCCTGTTTGTGTGTGTTTGAGATAAAGAGATAAAGAGAGAGAAGAGAAAGAGACGGGGGGGGGGTGCGAGGGGGGGGAGGGGCATGGGTTGGGAATACGAGCTCCGGCTGCTCGTACAAATCCTCCAAAACACACAAGGATATTTTCAGCCTAGGTGCTCAGATATTTGATGGTCCGGGAAAATTTATGTGGCACTCAACACGACCATAAAACCTCTGATGCCAACTTTTGTCCTCCCGTTGACCCTCGCTGCAAATTTTACTCCCTTTTGTTGGTGACATTAGTCTACCCCTGTTGACTCTCGTTGTCAATTCTGTCAACCCATTCAACTTTGCTGCCAATTTTTTTTCACCCCATTGTTGGTGTGAACTTTTGCGTCTCCGTTGACCATCGTCGTCAAATTTTGTGCATTATTTTATGAGTTTAACTTTTGAGAGCAATAGCGTCTGATCATTTATATTTAGAAAACGTTGCGAACCGCACTAAAACGTTGATATATAATACCAAATCTTACCTAAAACGACTTCCTCACGAACTGAACCCAAGTTCACTAATTTGCTCAGTAATTTTATCGATTCAACTTGACCTCCAAGATTTGCTATGACTCCCACTTAACCATAAAATGAGATCGTGTCTACACAGCGATATCACAATAACCTCGATACAAAACCAAAAGCTATATTTACTTGCTTTTCTGTAGCGTATTGGTGTATGTATTTGCATTTATATCTGAGAAATTAGACACTGAAGAGGACGTGCTATGAACAGAGATCTATTCCCGTAACTACAGTTAAATATCATACATTCCAGTTTCCTTGAGGCGCATTGAGAGTCTAGATAACAAGTACGTGAAACACATCCACAACAAGCACGAAGATGGTAAATCATGTCTCTGGAATCTTTAAAAGTCCTCTGACTGGCAAAGAAAAAATGGAAGAGGGATATAAAGACTGCATTCTCTTAAACTGTGGAAAGAAAAACGCTCGTCTGATGTATAAACTGTAAAAGATGGTTGGAATAGCAGGGAACAGTTCTCGGAAAATAGGCAGTGATAAGATATATCTTATGAAACTAGGTACTTGTGGAGGGTGAAATCACTATGTTTGAATCTAAGCTAGTGAAGCATTCTCTTGTTATCTCAGTGGAACCGATATCCTCAAAAACAGGAAGTTAAATCAGTGTATGGACTGGATTAAAATGGCATATAAACAAACACTAGGACATAAACACTAGGACATAAACACTAGGACATAAACACTAGGACATAAACACTAGGACATAAACACTAGGACATAAACACTAGGACATAAACACTAGGATATAAACACTAGGACATAAACACTAGGACATAAACACTAGGACATAAACACTAGGACATAAACACTAGGACATAAACACTAGGACATAAACACTAGGACATAAACACTATGACATAAACACTAGGACTTCTAACATTTTTAACACACAGATGTTAAAATGACAGTATATATAGGCTTATCATTTTAACCTCTGTATGTTAGACGTGATCAAGGTGCCAGGACAGAAAAGTTTTCTAATAACTAAGCCCTAGTTTTTTTTTAAAACTAATTTGACGGTATCAATTACCAAGGATCATACCAATGTATGTATTATTTTTGTAAGTGAAAATCTTGATTACCATTTCTTTTCTTAGCTTCTGGTGTCACTGACTGTGGGATAGTGTGCCAGTCAGATTTCCCAGGAACATCTCCCTTATCGCCCATAAAAATCCCTAACGCATTTCCAGTCTAAACGCTGGAAATTGCTGCACCTCAACCCGACCTCACCCCAGCCAGCCAACCATAAACACTTCCCTCCTTATCCTCGCTATTATTACTTAAGCCGGGAGAACTGACAGGAAAATAACCCTTTCAGATTTTTCCATATATCCGATATATTGATGGATATATATTGATGGATATATATTGATGGATATATATTGATGGATATATATCTGAATGTGGATGAAGTTTGTATTTTTTTTTGCACAAATAGCTTAGTCTGGTCTTAATAAAAATCTGGAATGTATATTCACTAAAGTGTCTCCAAATCATTTTGTGTGAAAGTAAACTAATTTGATGTTGCTGGAATTTATATTTTCAAGTAGGATGAGAAAATCTTGCCTGATGCTTTTCGTCATTATAGTGAAGCCTTCCACTGGCTCACTGGTCCAACCCGTAAGTGTAGTATTAAATACGCCATGCGTAGGTTTTCTACGCAGCATAAAAGTAAAGACAACCATACAACAGCATCCTTGATGAGTAAGACACAAGTGTAACAGTTGGAGTATCTTGTTGAAAAGTTTCGCCTACGTGGGAGGCTTCTACAGTCAAACAGAATGAATTGTAGGTTGATGGAGTGAATACATCATCTTCATCACTCACTCCTCCTGCTACCTATAATACATTCTGTGAACTAGACTGAAGAAGCCTACAGCGTAGGTGAAACTCAAAGATACTCAACTGTCTTACTCATCAGCTTCTTGGGATTTTATAGTATTTTCAAAGCAGCATCCCTGTAGCTCCATTGAGGGTTAGTACCACTGATTTTCAGGTCTGGTGTGTGTTGCTACAGACGGCTTACCAGTCTGACTTACAGATGTCAAAGTGTAATTTTCAGGCCAAGAGAAAAACCCTTTACTTCCAACCCACCTCAGTCAGGTCCATCCCATCTTTATCTTTATACCTACAATTACATCAGACGCTGGATGTATTTTGGTTGTTGGACGATGCGAGAAAGGCATCCCCATATTGCATAACCCTTGTCTCCTCTATTTTAATGTACGAGATCGGATTATTATTATTATAATCAAGGGGGAAGCGCTAAACCCAGAGGATTATACAGCGCCTGGGGGGGGGGGGGATGTGGAAGGCATTCAGGCTTAATTCGGGGAACTGGAGCACAGATCCAATTCCCTAAATCAAGAGCCCCTCACCAACATCAAGGAACCTTCCTTGAGGGGTACGAGATCGGAACAATGCAGAGAGGGGCATAAGTCTCCTATGCAATTAAATATCAGCGCTGCAGATTTGAAGCGAATTTTTCGTCCGAATTCCTTCTATAAACATGGTAAATTAGGATGTAATTAGCTCTAATGAAATTTGAACCATCCATTAGGAAAAAATCAGCTTTGAAGCTAAACTGAAGAGGCATTCTCTTTTTATCTCAGAGAGATCAGTATCCTGAAAATAGGAAGGATGAAATCAGTGAGTGGATTACTGCCGTTTGAAGAGGAAGGCTTCATTTCCATTTAACTTATTTACTATAGGTGCGACTTAGATTTCTCAAGACTTCTACCTGTTTGTTATTGGTCCTAAAGATAACCATAACGCATTTACAGTCTAAACTCGTTACTTTTCTGTTCTTTCCGTATAGGTGATTTTATTTTCGTTTGTCTTTTCGTAATTCATTTCTAGTTTAATGAACTTGCAATATAGGTGTTAAATCATGCCATACAAAGAAACAATGACGGACAGGTAAATGTTCCTGGGAAAATGTAGCTACGAAATTGATATAAAAAATCTTTCAGTATCGAATTCTTGTTGGATAAGATACTCCTTATATTGAAAAAAAAAATCGTATATTTTAATTTTTAAGTAAATGGCAGGATTCGAACCCGAGATCTAGCATGTTCCAACTTAATGCACCACATTGCTGAAGCATTATTTATTGCTACTTACAAGTCCATTGTGAAGGCTTACTCAGCCCTGTAACAACTTCAGACAGTATTACCCAGGCTGGCTCCTCCTCAGGAAAATTAATGAATAGAAAAAGAAATAATAACAGACAAACATAAACACATTATTATATAGAAAATATAAAATATGAAACACTTAAATATGAAATATTAATCCTACATTAAAGAAAATGAAAAATGAAAAATATAAATAACTGAATTCAACGCTAATATGAAACTTGGGTGTCTGGGGTTGGTGACACTGTGTGTTGTTGAAATCGTAGCTGTTGCTGATGATGGGGGTCGCAGGTGTTGGTTACAACCCACCGGTTCGTTCTTCACAGTATAGCCGTGAGTATGATATCCCGATGACAGGAAAGCAGGTTCTTTACCGCTGTAATGATGAGGGGTTACGTCCTGCAATTTCATACAGGTGCACAGGTAATTAAATCCAAAAAGGGGAAGTCTCAGGACGTTAGTCCATCTCCATCAGTTCTACTCGTTGATTGGCAGGTGACCCTCTCTGTCATCCAAGCTGGAAAGATAGACAGGTTACCCACTGCTTAGGAAATCACTCTCCATGATAAGTACAATACCTAAAAGATGTGGTGATTATTACAACAGTCAACTTAGAGCAAGACTGAAAGGACTAAGTTTATTACTGGTCAAAAGTGAAGCTTTCAACCAATAAATCCACTAGAATACAAGGCAGGCATGTACTTACAGTAGTGCTGGGAGGTGTGAGTCTAGTGATTACTGTTTAGACCGGAGCCCCACACGTCACCTTTCGGGGGGGGGGGAAGTAGGAGGGGAAGGGATAGCGGGAGCTAGACTGACCCTACCTTAACAAGCAGCCGGCAATCAAACTATCACTTTCGGGGTGGGGGAGGGAAAAAGGCGGGAATAGCGGGAGCTAGACTTACCTTACCTTAACAAGTAGCCGGCAAGCAAACTATCATTTTCGGGGAGGGGGAAAAAGGGGGGGGATAGCGGGAGCTGGACTTACCCTACCTTAACAAGTAGCCGGCAATGAAACTATTGTTAATATATCGCTACCTCTATCTATTGAACTTTTCCCTCACATCCATAGAAGAAAGACTGAGTGCCTCTGAGCTAATTTCATTATACTCCCTGTTTGGCGTACTAGCCTAACGAGCAGTATTTTATGATTATTGTAACTACATCACACCATCGTATGCCCTTGGATGACGGTAAAACACCTAGCTTGGCTGGGTGCGTCATTTTTGTAGGATTGCGTGGTCCTGTGGGTTAGAGCGTCATGTATTTTCGCTCACCATGAAGCGGGCCAGAGCAGCATGGGTTCGAGTCCTTGGCTAGTCGCAGTGTTATTATTGATAATACCACTCGTTCGTGGTTACAATGATATAAAATACTGTTCGTTGGGCTAGTACACCAAACAGGGAGTAGAATGAATTTAGCTCAGAGGCACCCACACCACCGTATGTCCATAGTCATTTTACTGCTTCTGTTAGTAATAGTATATGATAATGGTGCACTCCAGTATAATTAAATGCCAATGGCTTCAGCTTATAAAAATAACCATTGTTACTAAAATTAGCTAAATTGTGTCATTCCCTTTATCGACTCTCCTGGGAAGTGTTAAGTCATCAATCCCGAGGGAGGGAGGAATCCCCATCTGCCAGGGCTCACACTGACACCCGGGTGTTAACAAGGCTTTAGTAAATCCTTCCCATCCTCATGCTGCTCACACCCTAGGCTCCCTTCGCACTCCTGGTGTACACACTCTGGGCTCCCTTTACCCTCCTGATGCTCACACCCTGGGCTCCCTTCACTCTCCTGCTGCACATATCATGGGCTCCCTTCACCCTCTTGGTGCTCACACATTGGGCTCCTTTCACCCTCTTGGTGCTCACACTCTGGGTTCCCTCTGCTCACCTGCTACAGACATAATGGCTTCCTTTCACACTCCTGCTGCACATGTCATATGCTCACTTCGGCCTCCTGCTGTACACATCATTAGTTCGATTCACCCTCATGCTGTACACAGCATAGGTTCGGTTCATCCTCCTGCTGTACACATTATGGGTTCGATTCACCCTCATCCTGTACACATCATGGGCTCCCATCTACACACATCATGAGCATCCAGGGGTTGTTCCAGTCCTGTCTGTGGGCAATAAAACCTTCTGGAACCACTCCTGAAAATTCTTCTTTTCCAAAAAATCCTCTTTAGATGCATTGTTATTAGTCGTTACAGAGTTAATAATACACTAAAAATTAGCATTTGTGATAAATAAACCTCATTAATTCATGGGAGTCGCACTTCCGGTGGGCTGTCACTACTTTTTCCCTCTGCCTAGGCAAGAATAGACTCCCATGGCCACATTGCAAGATTTTTTCCCTCTGCCTAGGCAAGAATAGACTCCCATGGCCACATAGCAAGATTTTTTCCCTCTGCCTAGGCAAGAATAGACTCCCATGGCCACATTGCAAGATTTTTTTCCCTCTGCCTAGGCAAGAATAGACTCCCATGGCCACATTGCAAGATTTTTTTCCCTCTGCCTAGGCAAGAATAGACTCCCATGGCCACAATCAAAGATTTATTCTAATGGGTTTCGGAAAAAAGAAACATTTTTATGATAGGTAGAAAGAGAACCTGCTCAAATCCTTTCCGTAAATTTAAGAAAAATAAATAACAGTAAAGCACAATACCGTGGCTGGAATAATACACAAATAACCACCATATAGGAGACTGGAACTTATGACGACGTTTTGGACAGTTTATTCACTGTTTATTCACTGTTTTGGACAGTTTATTCACTGTAATGGATCGGAAAAAACTGACTGGTGAAATATCTCATTAATAAAAGTTCTATATACTACACGTGTGTCTTTCTCACGTTATTTTCGATGTAAATCGCTATTTCTTACCTAAGAAAGTGAGTGAGAAATATAGCTAAATAAAGCAAATATCCCACCATCATCCCTCCATGATTATCTGTTATAATATTCATCGTCAGATGATATGATCAGATATGACAAATTCCTTTGCAAACTCTTAGTCCCTTAATTGAAATATAGTTGGCAAATATTACGTGCTGCAACAAACCAAAACTCGTCTACCAATAACCTCTGTTACAACGCTAGCTGCGGGAACAGACGTATTCGTTCTTAGGTAAATACTTTTTACCACGTCAAGGTGTTACCTTATGTCTTCACTAGCTGTAATTCGTCCCATATTCCGTCTGGCCAACTGTACGTAAGTGGCTGTTAAATAGAATAGTGTAGGGGCCCTCTGAAGGAACTCATTATATACCTAAGAATATTATTGTAACCACGAACGAGTGGTATTGATCAATAACAACACTGCACTAGCCAAGGACTCGAACCCATGTTGTACTGGCCCGCCAAGTGGTGAGCTAGAGCCACCATGGATTAGTACACCAAACAGGGATCAGAATGAAAATTAGCCTAGAAGTTCCCACGACACCGAAGGTCCTCGGATGGCGGTAAAACAGCTAGCTCTTCTGGCTGCGCCATCTTTGTAGGATTGAGTGGTCCTGTGGGTTAATTCGTCATGTGGTTCTAGCTCACCATGATGCGGACCAGTACAACATGGGTTCGAGTCCTTGGCTAGTGTGGTGTTGTTATTGACCAATACCTAAGAACTGGCGATAGCCTCGTGATACATATTTTTATGTATATATATATATTTTATGTATATATATTTTTATGAATACATCGCACCTGTGACGCGATGGATTCATTTTCATATTGTATAAAAAAAATATTTATCATTATATATTCATTATATATTCTTAGGTATATAATGGCACTGTCTGCCCCTTTCTTTCCTCTGTAACCTGTGTATAATTTATCTTGCCCGGCTCTGCAACTATGAGCATAAATAACTTCATAAAAAATCCATTTCCTTGGTGCGTCGAATAGGCTGTCCAAAGTGATGGTAACTCCCAAGTGATAATAACTCCCAAGTGATAATAACTCGCAAGTGATAATAACTCGCAAGTGATAATAACTCGCAAGTGATAATAACTCGCAAGTGATAATAACTCGCAAGTGATAATAACTCGCAAGTGATAATAACTCGCAAGTGATAATAACTCGCAAGTGATAATAACTCGCAAGTGGTGATAACTCCTAAGTGTTGATAACTCCCAAGTGATAATAACTCGCAAGTGGTGATAACTCCCAAGTGGTGATAACTCCCAAGTGGTGATAACTCCCAAGTGATAATAACTCGCAAGTGATAATAACTCGCAAGTGATAATAAATCGCAAGTGGTGATAACTCCCAAGTGGTGATAACTCCCAAGTGGTGATAGCTCCCAAGTGGTGATAACTCCCAAGTGGTGATAACGCCCAAGTGGTGATAACTCCCAAGTGTTGATAACTCCCAAGTGGTGATAACTCCCAAGTGTCGATAACTCCCAAGTGGTGATAACTCCCAAGTGGTGATAACTCCCAAGTGTTGATAACTCCCAAGTGGTGATAACTCCCAAGTGGTGATAACTCCCAAGTGGTGATAGCTCCCAAGTGGTGATAACTCCCAAGTGGTGATAACTCCCAAGTGTTGATAACTCCCAAGTGGTGATAACTCCCAAGTGGTGATAACTCCCAAGTGGTGATAACTCCCAAGTGGTGATAGCTCCCAAGTGGTGATAACTCCCAAGTGGTGATAACTCCAAAGTGTTGATAACTCCCAAGTGGTGATAACTCCCAAGTGGTGATAACTCCCAAGTGGTGATAGCTCCCAAGTGGTGATAACTCCCAAGTGGTGATAACTCCCAAGTGGTGATAACTCCCAAGTGGTGATAACTCCCAAGTGGTGATAACTCCCAAGTGGTGATAACTCCCAAGTGGTGATAACTCCCAAGTGATAATAAATCGCAAGTGGTGATAACTCCCAAGTGGTGATAACTCCCAAGTGGTGATAACTCCCAAGTGTCGATAACTCCCAAGTGGTGATAACTCCCAAGTGGTGATAACTCCCAAGTGGTGATAACTCCCAAGTGTCGATAACTCCCAAGTGGTGATAACTCCCAAGTGGTGATAACTCCCAAGTGATAATAAATCGCAAGTGGTGATAACTCCCAAGTGGTGATAACTCCCAAGTGGTGATAACTCCCAAGTGGTGATAACTCCCAAGTGGTGATAACTCCCAAGTGTCGATAACTCCCAAGTGGTGATAACTCCCAAGTGTTGATAACCCCCAAGTGGTGATAACTCCCAAGTGATAATAACTCGCAAGTGGTGATAACTCCCAAGTGATAATAAATCGCAAGTGGTGATAACTCCCAAGTGGTGATAACTCCCAAGTGGTGATAACTCCCAAGTGTTGATAACTCCCAAGTGGTGATAACTCCCAAGTGGTGATAACTCCCAAGTGATAATAACTCGCAAGTGGTGATAACTCCCAAGTGATAATAAATCGCAAGTGGTGATAACTCCCAAGTGTTGATAACTCCCAAGTGGTGATAACTCCCAAGTGATAATAAATCGCAAGTGGTGATAACTCCCAAGTGTTGATAACTCCCAAGTGATAATAAATCGCAAGTGGTGATAACTCCCAAGTGGTGATAACTCCCAAGTGGTGATAACTCCCAAGTGTTGATAACTCCCAAGTGGTGATAGCTCCCAAGTGGTGATAACTCCCAAGTGATAATAAATCGCAAGTGGTGATAACTCCCAAGTGTTGATAACTCCCAAGTGATAATAAATCGCAAGTGGTGATAACTCCCAAGTGGTGATAACTCCCAAGTGGTGATAACTCCCAAGTGGTGATAACTTCCAAGTGGTGATAACTCCCAAGTGGTGATAACTCCCAAGTGGTGATAACTACCAAGTGGTGATAACTTCCAAGTGGTGATAACTCCCAAGTGGTGATAACTCCCAAGTATTGATAACTCCCAAGTGGTGATAACTCCCAAGTGGTGATAACTCCCAAGTGGTGATAACTCCCAAGTGGTGATAACTCCCAAGTGGTGATAACTCCCAAGTGGTGATAACTCCCAAGTGGTGATAACTCCCAAGTGTCGATAACTCCCAAGTGGTGATAACTCCCAAGTGGTGATAACTCCCAAGTGGTGATAACTCCCAAGTGTTGATAACTCCCAAGTGGTGATAACTCCCAAGTGGTAATAACTCCCAAGTGGTGATAACTCCCAAGTGGTGATAACTCTCAAGTGATGATAACTCCCAAGTGGTGATAACTCCCAAGTGGTGATAACTCCCAAGTGGTGATAACTCCCAAGTGTTGATAACTCCCAAGTGGTGATAACTCCCAAGTGGTGATAACTCCCAAGTGGTGATAACTCTCAAGTGGTGATAGCTCCCAAGTGGTGATAACTCCCAAGTGTTGATAACTCCCAAGTGGTGATAACTCCCAAGTGGTGATAACTCCCAAGTGGTGATAACTCCCAAGTGGTGATAACTCCCAAGTGTTGATAACTCCCAAGTGGTGATAACTTCCAAGTGGTGATAACTCCCAAGTGGTGATAACTTCCAAGTGGTGATAACTCCCAAGTGTTGATAACTCCCAAGTGGTGATAACTCCCAAGTGGTGATAACTCCCAAGTGGTGATAACTCCCAAATGTTGATAATTCCCAAGTGGTGATAACTTCCAAGTGGTGATAACTCCCAAGTGGTGATAACTTCCAAGTGATGATAACTCCCAAGTGTTGATAACTCCCAAGTGGTGATAATTCCCAAGTGGTGATAACTACCAAGTGGTGATAACTCCCAAGTGGTGATGACTCCCAAGTGGTGATAACTCCCAAGTGGTGATAACTCCCAAGTGATGATAACTCCCAAGTGGTGATAACTCCCAAGTGGTGATAACTCCCAAGTGGTGATAACTCCCAAGTGGTGATAACTTCCAAGTGGTGATAACTTCCAAGTGGTGATAACTACCAAGTGGTGATAACTCCCAAGTGATGATAACTCCCAAGTGGTGATAACTCCCAAGTGGTGATAACTCCCAAGTGGTGATAACTTCCAAGTGGTGATAACTTCCAAGTGGTGATAACTACCAAGTGGTGATAACTCCCAAGTGATGATAACTCCCAAGTGGTGATAACTCCCAAGTGGTGATAACTCCCAAGTGGTGATAACTTCCAAGTGGTGATAACTTCCAAGTGGTGATAACTACCAAGTGGTGATAACTCCCAAGTGATGATAACTCCCAAGTGGTGATAACTCCCAAGTGGTGATAACTCCCAAGTGGTGATAACTTCCAAGTGGTGATAACTTCCAAGTGGTGATAACTACCAAGTGGTGATAACTCCCAAGTGGTGATAACTCCCAAGTGGTGATAACTCCCATGTGGTGATAACTCCCAAGTGGTGATAACTCCCAAGTGGTGATAACTTCCAAGTGGTGATAACTCCCAAGTGGTGATAACTCCCATGTGGTGATAACTCCCAAGTGGTGATAACTCCCATGTGGTGATAACTCTCAAGTGGTGATAACTCCCAAGTGGTGATAACTCCCAAGTGGTGATGACTCTCGTCGACTCTAAACCCTTAATGAAATACTGAAGACATTATGATCGTCCTAGGGAAGTCTGGCAGCTCAGGCTGAACATCGACACATTGTATAAGTCACATCTTGCGTGATGGAATATGACACGGAAAATGGAGGTAGCTTTTGTACACAATATGTAAATGTTATATCGAATTGTTTAACAGTTAATGTATCTACTTTAGCCAAATTACAAAAAAAAAAAAAAATCTCACCCGTTAAACCCATTTCTGAAGGTACCCAAAGATTAGCTTTATTGGCGTTTAATGACTTTGATATAAAATCCCACTTGACTGTGTGTAGGTTGACACGGAAGACGCTGCCAGTTTCAATAGCCTTTTTGAGCAGTTGTTTATAGCCGCAATTTACCGTTATAGGTTAATAAGAGCACCTTAAGTATTAAAGGAAATTATATATATTCAGTATATTGTAACAAAGAAACACTAGAGCGTGTGTGTTCGGTTACATATAATTAATATTAATTTTTAAAGGGGTGTACTGGTAAGCCAGCAGAAGGCCTCGGTCAGATGACCAAAAGCTCCAGTGGCGGGTCATCATATCACTAAGACCCGCGTCAGGAACACTTGTCCTGTTTCCTGAAGAATGTTTCCTAACCTAACAGCGTACTTCGGTCGCCATACGATCCTGGAAAGGTGCCCTCCACATTGCGTAACTCCAGCCACTCGTGCCGTAACACACACTATAGGAATGGTACAGAGTGCAATTTAATATCTAAAACATTTAAATATTAACGTTGAGGATTTGAAGCAAATGACAAGGGATATTCACAAGTCATCACATGGAAACTAATCTCACAAGTTTTGCAATATAGTTGGCAACTTTGGACATACATAGCCCAAATCTAATTCAAACATGCCACTAAGGAAATATCAGTTTAGAAGCTAAACTGAATGCCTATTCAGTGACTAATTTCTTAGAATACATCAACACGTTATGTTTGAAGTAACTCAGAAATTGCATTATCGAGGTGTGAGCATTGAAATGTTAAGTTAATAATTGCATCACTCAGAAATTATCACATGAAAAACAGTATTCAAATTTTCCCAATTTCTTCTATAGAAAAAAGCGAACTGTGATCTACACAAGCTAAATGTAAAAAAAAAAAAAAAAAGAAAAAAAAAAGTCGAAGTCATCATGTTCTCTAAATAAGGTTTTTAGTAAGTAATTAAGTTTTATTTAAGCTTTGGACACATTGCATATAATTTTTTAACAAATGGTAAAGGCCCATTATTTAAATTTCACCTTTGATAACCCAATAAAGTCAAATACTGATATATTTCAGATCAAAAGAAACGTTATCTATATTTTCCACAGAATCTTAGTTGATTAATAAAATTTGCACTTTGAAATTTACACAACCTAAGATCAAGGCAGGGATTCCTTTGAGGAAAATATATCAGTACTATAAGTTTGAAGCAGACAAGGAAAAGTTTCGTCTATTCCATACGATTATTCATTTTGACAGACAAGAGTGCAATAGACAAGTGTAGTAGCAGCAGCAGCAACACACACAACAAGAGGCATTCTTGAGCTTCCCCAGTGCTCGGACTTCGGCCCAAAGCTGGCGTGTGGCTCAAAAAGGATCCTGTAATGCTTGCTGCCTTTGCTCCTTCTGACATCGTCTGCTGTTGTACAGCTGCCACACCCTTCGAGCCCAGTGTGGGTGGGGTTTGTGGCAGCCCAAGGTGCCTAGCTTCTTCCTCCGAGCCTCGTGGGGGCGGGGAATGGGGCTAGGCCTGGGGACAGTTGGTTCCAGAAGACGAGGAGGTACTAGTACTTCCTTCCATGGCAGACATTGGTCTGAGACACTCCCTCGACAGGGAGCCAAGCCGGGCCACCTCATGGAAAAGGCCCGGGACCGGTGATTTTTACCGGTGAATCTGGAACAGAACAAATTACTCATTTCATGTAGTTGACGACATTCAGAAACAATGTATTTTAACCACTGGAAAGCGTTAAGTACTTAGGGGTCATACAGCGGTTTTTGAATGGAAGGCATTCAGATTCGATTCACTGATAATGATCCTCTGAGCAGCATCAAGGCTATCCCTCTTCCCGAGGAAGAATAATTCAGTTATTTCAAGCACTTCGAGATTAAAAGCGCCAAAATAGAACCTAGAACCCCAGTTCTCCTATTAACACTCCACTAAACAACCTTCTTCTAAGTTGAAGATTGAGACACTTATGCAGCATATGGGAATCTTTATTCAGGAAACGTTTCGCCACACACCATTCATCACAACCTTCTTCTAAGTGCTGAAATTTTTAATCAAATGAGAAGAGGCTTTCTCGAAATATCCCATGGAAATAAATTTCGTAAATGGTCCCTTCAAAGTTCTGCACCAGCACCAGCACTTAACAACTGTTCCTTGAACCTTTCCATAGTTTAAGTTGAACAGGTTTCAGAATTTGAATCTGATTGGAGGAAGTTACTGTACCTCACAATGTGCCAGCTCAGCCATTAAGTCGTCCAGTATGTTGATAAATTAGACACGTGTGCAACTCTTGGGTATCTTTATTGAGGAAACGTTTCGCCACGCAGTGGCTTCATCAGTCTATACAAAGGAGAATCTTGAAGAACAGGAGGAGAATGAGGTAATCAGTCCCTCAACCTTGAGTCGATGTGGTCAGTCCATCAATCTTGTATGTAAAGAGTCACGAACTCACGAAAAAATAAAACTATAAAAATTAAAGTCGTCAGTAATTATCAATTTTGTTTTTGCATTTCTATCCCACTTTACAATTCTCTAAAAAGAAAATTTTTGATTGTTGGTTTTTTATTTGTTTTTTAGAAACTGCAAACTCGCAAAAGGCCTCATTTGGATTATGCTGCTCAGTTTTGGTCCCCTTACTACAGGATGGACATAGACTCATTAGAGAACATACAGAGAAGAATGACTAAAATGATTTACTGTGTAAGGAACCTCCCGTATGAAGATAGACTTAAAGCCTTAAATCTCCACTCTCTGGAGAGGCGTAGAATGAGGGGAGATATCATTGAAGTGTATAAGTGGATGACGGGCATAAACAAGGGAGACATTAATAAAGTACTGAGGGTGTCGAACCAGGTAAGAACCAGGAATAATGGATTTAAGTTGGATAAATTTAGATTTAGAAAAGACATAGGTAAGTACTGGTTTTCTAACAGAGTTGTAGATGCGTGGAACAGTCTTCCCAGTGGGGTGATAGAGGTTAGGACCTTGGGTAGCTTTAAGAAGAGACTGGACAAATATATGAGTGGGAGGGGCTGGGTTTGATTGGTGTCAAGGGGTACGGGAGTTATTTCTTGAGTAGCTTTAGGTAGATGTCGTTTTGATAAGGACCTGCCTCGTATGGGCCAGTAGGCCTTCTGCAGTGTTCCTACATTCTTATGTTCTTAAAAAACATCTCAGAAAAATTGATAAATTATCACGTATAAAACCCAAATAACACAAATAACTTTCAATTAAGTTCCACCAACACTGTGTATAATGCTCTCCAGAAGACACGTTGTTTAATTATTAAGTTTAAACCATTTTATTCAATAAATTAGGCAGTTAATAATTTATGGAGCTCAAAGCGAAGGGCAAGTTTTAATAAAGCCCATCGGTACTCGTGTCAATCAGAAAATGAACTGTCTAGTAATTGTTCCGAATCCAACGAATTCAAGTTCATTACCAATTTCAGGAAAATTTTAAATTGGCTGCTGGTCTAAATTTATAAGGAATGAATGTTAATATATGAAGCCAACGAGATGAGGCTTTCTTTAGTTATTGAATGGAAATCAATATCACTCTGTTTAAATACGCAAATTCGAACCTATTCTGTTCGTCCTTCTGAGGACATTCAGAAGAGACATTCTCCAGTTATCGTATGGATTTCATAATTAATTTAGTGCAGAAAGAAGCATCAACCATTAAATATTGAAGTAATTCAGAAAAAAACATTAAAATGGTATAAAATACCGACAGGTTGTTAGGTAAGACACATATGCAACAGTTAGGTATCTTTATTTCGAAACGTTTCGCCTACACAGTAGGCTTCTTCAGTCGAGTACAGAAAAGTTGATAGAAGCAGAAGATACTTGAAGACGATGTAATCAGTCCATCACCCTTAAAGTTTTGAGGTGGTCAGTCCCTCAGTCTGGAGAAGAGTATTGTTCCATAGAATGAAACAATATTGTTTCATATTGTTTCAGGTGGGCTGAACTGGAATGACCTGACTAAGGGTCAGGTAGGTGGTGATGGTTGCCGATATGATGCTTTCCAGTCAAATTATATTCCAAATAGGGAAATCAGATCAAACAAAAATGATCCTAAATGGATGAACAATAGATTAAAATATCTGATTGGTCAAAAGAGAGGCATATATAGGCAAATCAAAAGAGGAGAGGGGCAATTAAGAAATCAATATATTCAGTTAAAGAGAGAAATAAAAAGGGAATTAGAAAAGCAAAAAGAGATTATGAGGTTAAAGTTGCAAGACAATCGAAGACTAACCCAAAAGGATTCTTTCAGGTATACAGAAGTAAGATCAGGGACAAGATAGGCCCACTCAAAAGTTCCTCGGGTCAGCTCACTGACAGTGATAAGGAAATGTGTAGAATTTTTAACACATACTTCCTCTCAGTTTTTACACAAGAGGATACCAGCGATATTCCAGTAATGATAAATTATGTAGAACAGGACGATAATAAACTGTGCACGATTAGGGTCACAAGTGACATGGTCCTTAGGCAAATAGATAAATTAAAACCTAACAAATCCCCAGGCCCTGATGAACTGTATGCAAGGGTTCTAAAGGAATGTAAAGAGGAGCTTAGCACACCTTTGGCTAATCTTTTCAACATATCACTACAAACTGGCATGGTGCCAGATAAGTGGAAAATGGCAAATGTGATACCTATTTTTAAAGCAGGTGACGATGCTATGTCATTTTCGTATTGCCGCTGAGCCTCCCTTCTTATCTGTGCATATTCGTTTCTGGCTCTTCGGCTAATCTCTTTATTTTCCTGAGTTCTCTGTCTTCTGTACCTTTTCCATTCTCTAGTACACCTAGTTTTTGCCTCCTTACACCTTTGGGTGAACCAAGGACTCGTTCTGTTCTTCCCATTATTTCTGTTTCCCTTGGGAACAAACCTCTCCTCTGCCTCCTTGCATTTTGTTGCCACATAGTCCATCATTTCTTGTACTGGTTTTCCTGTCAGTTCCCTCTCCCACTGAATGTCTTGAAAGAAGTTCCTCAAGCCTGAGTAGTTCCCCCTTTTGTAGTTTGGTTTTTCCCACTCTATTCCTGCTGCTCTCTCCACTTGGAGCTCAACTATGTAGTCGAAGCACAGAACCACATGATCACTAGCTCCCAGGGGCCTTTCATACATGATATCCTCGAAGTCAGAACTACTCAAGGTGAATACAAGGTGCAGTCTTGCAAACAAGGACACTTCTGAGTCTATCCCTTCCGTTATGTCATTCACATATACCAAGAACAGCACAGGTCCTAGGACTGATCCCTGTGGAACCCCGCTTGTCACAGGCGCCCACTCTGACACCTCGTCACGTATACTGACTCGTTGTTGCCTCCCTGTCAGGTATTCTCTGATCCATTGCAGTGCCTTTCCTGTCATGTGTGCCTGATCCTCGAGCTTTTGCAGTAACCTCTTGTGAGGAACTGTGTCGAAGGCCTTCTTGCAGTCCAAAAAAATGCAGTCGATCCACCCCTCTCTCTCTTGTCTTGTGTGTGTGTGTGTGTGTGTGTGTGTGTGTGTGTGTGTGTGTGTGTGTGTGTGTGTGTGTGTGTGTGTGTGTGTGTGTGTGTGTGTGTGTGTGTGTGGTGTGTGTGTGTGTGTGTGTGTGTGTGTGTATGTGTGTGTGTGTGTGTGTGTGTGTGTGTTTGTGTGTGTGTGTGTGTGTGTGTGTATGTGTGTGTTGCACAGGTGGGTAAGATGCTTTAGTGAATTAGCATAATCATTGCTACTGGCTATTAACATCACATTGTTTGAATTTTGGCATTCAGAGATGTTGAATTTCACTAGGATAATGCACCGTATGCTTTAATAAGACCTCACGTGTTTTCTCTGTGTTAATAACATATATTAGATCTCAATATGCGATTAAAAAAAACTGTTAAATACACGTGACAGTCAACAATTTATTCAATTTGAAATTTATTTCGTAGGCTCCTAACCTGCACATCAAAACCAGGTCCGGCCACCATTATGATTTATCACCACCTGAAGTCATTCTGGGACGGATGTAGCATGGTTGCAGGCGAAGTATGATATCCTCCTTAATACTTCCCACTCGTTTTGCATGTGGAGCATGTGCTGTTGCGACGTCCTCTCCTAGAGAAGCGTCCAGACATTCATGGTATTTGCGTATACATTTATGTGATTCAAATCGCAGCAATTACATTGCCAGTCAAGAAGGTCGATCCGACGTTTTCCCTGACACCACCGGTTCACCACACTGGCCTTGTGTATAGGCTGTTATCCGGCATAAATATTACCTTCTCAGGAATAGGGACTGTAAATGCATGAATAACGGCAAGCATAACTTCCTCTAGTCTACGATATGAATGTACTGAACGGCTGTGACTCAACCCTTTGTTATGATCACCTCAACAAGTGTAAAAAAAAAGATTCATTGTTATATTACAGTTTAGCGCGTCCTTACAGATGTTTTGTCTGTCGTATGAGCAAAGTACACGATGTAAGAACTCTGGTCTCTTATGAGTATGAGTCCAGATATTTGTTAGCGCTCCTTGTCCTTCAGGAGTAACAAGAGAAATTTTGATCGAGCACCGTTCGGTAAACATTATTATAATCATGGGGGAGCGCTAAACCCGTAGGATTATATAGTACATGTGGGGGGGATGAAAGGTATTCAGACTTAATTCAGGGAACCGAAGCACAGATCCAATTTCTTAGATCAAGAACCCTTTAGCAGCGTCAAGGAACCTCCTTTGAGAGATGTGTGGTAAACAGACCCCAAAAATAAGCAAAAGCAAACTTGGACTGTAAAGGTTAAGTTTGCTTGGGCTGTGTACTGGATTATCCTCGCACATATATGTATATGTATCTATATGTATCTATATGTATCATATATGTATCTGTATGAGGTGGTGTAGCTTCAGCTTGTGGATATGACTTATATGTAGTTCCTGCGCTTCTTAACACCTCTACACATCCTCCAAGATTATATATAGTAGTTTCAAGAAAATGCTGATATGGTCACAAAATACAGGTCAGCCATGTACTAACATTTTAAATGGTGGTAATTATTTTCTAGCAGAAGCCGTTTCCAATACTAGTGACTACGCAACAAGTCTCGAACTTAATAAAACTTACTCTTGTAGAATCACCAGGACTGAATTTGATAGTTAACATCAATATCAGATTAGGGTAAGATAGGCTAAGGAGACGGCGGTCTGTTCCTGCCACTTTAGGTGGAAATCCACTCAGTACAGCATATTGACTGTGTACCAAACACTGCTAACACAGCACAGTGCACGCACTGTTAAGGTAATGTCTGAGCTATTGATATTTTTAATGCAATCTGAGGTAATTCATGCAGCAATCCATAAGATCGTGGTCTTTGGACAGACTCGTTGGTCATCTCTGAAGACATATGTTGGTTGTACTCTTGGGCAATGAGATACCTCTATATTTTATTTTGCACTTGTGATCAGTGAGAAAGTGTTCCTTCCTATGCCACAGAGAACATCATCAGGAGTTTCAACAATGCGTTTATTAGTGCTTAGTTGATGTTTATCCGTGTTCAGTTTCAGTGAGTTAATGGATTTAACACAATGTTTCATAGTAGTAAATTTATACTCCTTGATCTCATGAGTTATATGACTCTCTGATCGCGGGTTCTATCCCCACCCGTGGTATGGTTTGACTTCATTCAGTTGAAGCTTTTACAGAGCTGTGATCCATTTACTTTTGATCATCACGACACTGGCTTCCACGTGCCACTGGAAGTGATCACGGACCTAAAAGGACATAGAAGGAATTTCTTACTTATTTGGTTGATCAGCACTAGATCGAATCTGATCAACTAAATAGCTTTCTTGCAGCATAAATAACTTCTTGTTATTTATGCTTCGACTGTTATTGATGCTTGTGTTATTTACATGTTTCTGTTTCTTAACCTGTTGCTGCTCTTGCTGTTAGTGCTACTAACATGCTGATTTTTCTCCTGTCTATAAAAATGGTTATTAGTTTTGCAACAGTCCATAGAAATATTGTTATTTGTGATTCCAGATAATACACTGGATATGAAGTCAAGTAACTTAGTTTAAAAAAATTCACGTATTTCCTTATCTCCGTGAAATTTGTGACCAAGAATTTACATACTTAGAATGAAGACAGATGGATCTGGAAGGGTCTTCGGTATAGAGTAAGAAGCAGCAGAATTTTGGAGGAAACAGCTTAGCGTGAAGAAGAAAAGTGGTCAGCTAAAGTGTCCAAATTTCTCTAAAGTTGTTGGCTGTACTTTATCATTGCCCCTATTTAAACTCTGCTGTTGAATACATTTTCAACCAGATGCGTCTGATCAAGGCAGGTTGTATGATTTAGTATCTCGTGAAATCAATTTTCCAGGCAAGTAGCCAGTAAAACGAAAACTTTCCAGGGATATTAGTTAAGCATTTATTATATATTCAGTTAACTGTTATACCCTGGAATTGGATAGTTTTCAAGAAGAGTCATGTTGATATAATAAGAGATACTTAAGGGAACCAGAACTTAATAACGAGAACATTCGGAGGAGGAACCAATGTTAGTACAAATACACAAACAGGAAGTAACACAAAGCAAACTTTACTAGGAATTCAATGATCAGTAGCGAGGTTATAGTGGTTTTTAAGTGTGCGTGGCCGAGTTTAAATGGGAGATTATTGCTCTAAAGTAATTACCTCAGGAACGAGAACCCTGCTCGTACTGGCGAGGAACTTGCTCACTCAACATAACTCATTCCTGCTTCCAAAACTCACTGGTAAATGAACAATTCTCCATAAATATTTACTGCATCCTAACATATTCATAATACAATGGAAAAAGAAATGAAGTAACATAATCTATTTAAATATGTCGCATACAAATCTAAAGATAATGAGATGAACTCTACAAGAAATATGAATATTTGCTAAAATATTTTTCTTTAGCATAAAAATATAAGTTCCCTTGTTCATCTGTCACTTTTCTTAAATATTTACACATGGCTACAGTTATTTAACTCTTCCTTGTATAAGTAGTTCCAAACACAACGCAATATAAAATACAGACTAGGATGTAAACACATTATCCAGTGAATCATGAAAATCTTGATACTATTTCAATGGTTTCCATATCTCATTCCTCAGTAAGCACATCTATTGCTTTCCTATGATTCCTTATTTATCCAAGACCAGAAAGAACAAGAACAACACTAGAGTGTCGATGGTAAGGCCGCCTAAAGTGGCAAAAATCATCTACATTCTGCAGATTTTCTGTTCTTCCTTATTTCGTATATTTAAAGAGTCTATATACACCCTCGGATTCGCTCGTAATATTCTTGATGTACTGTAAATGAATTCAGGATAATCAAGATGGACATGTGGAAGCCAGTCCAAGGGCCGAGCTGCAGGAGAAGGAAACTGGAAAATCTCTAAAGACATATTAAGCTGTATAGTCCTTGTGGCTTAGCGCTTCTTTTTTGATTATAATAATAATAATCTAAAGACATATTAGAAGTGTAAAGGTATATTATCACCACCAACACTACTATAAATACCATCACCATCACCACGACGACCACCACCACTATAACCACCAACACTACTATAAATACCATCACCATCACCACGACGACCACCACCACTATAACCACCAACACTACTATAAATACCATCACCATCACCACGACGACCACCACCACTATAACCACCAACACTACTATAAATACCATCACCATCACCACGACGACCACCACCACTATAACCACCAACACTACTATAAATACCATCACCATCACCACGACGACCACCACCACTATAACCACCAACACTACTATAAATACCATCACCATCACCACGACGACCACCACCACTATAACCACCAACACTACTATAAATACCATCACCATCACCACGACGACCACCACCACTATAACCACCAACACTACTATAAATACCATCACCATCACCACGACGACCACCACCACTATAACCACCAACACTACTATAAATACCATCACCATCACCACGACGACCACCACCACTATAACCACCAACACTACTATAAATACCATCACCATCACCACGACGACCACCACCACTATAACCACCATCACGTGACAGACTAGAAAATTGAGAAACTCTGAAATTAGAGAAGTGTGCGTGTGTGTGTGTGTACGAAGGAACATTTACATATTTGAGGCATTTGCTGGCACCAGACTACGTGTGTATATTAGCAATGAGTGATAAGATGGAAAAAACCGCTGCGCTAAGTGTTGGTTTTTGTTTTTGCTCCTGCTTTTATGTTTCTGGTGTTTGTTCTCTTGATTATTTTCATGTTGCTATTTCTGCTGCTGTACCAAAGCTGCTGTTGCAAATTAGAAGGCTGTTGCTTATTATGTTGCTGAAGGTCTTTATGTTGCAGCTGTTGTTGCTGCTGCTACACTTGCTTCTCCTGTTGGTGCTTTTGTTGCGTGTTATTAGTACATATGTTGCAACTTCTAATAGTGCTGATGTTGCTGCTTCTTGTAGAGCTACAGATGTTGCTGTTTCTTGTAGAGCTACAGATGTTGCTGTTTCTTGTAGAGCTACAGATGTTGCTGCTTCTTGTAGAGCTACAGATGTTGCTGCTTCTTGTAGAGCTACAGATGTTGCTGCTTCTTGTAGAGCTACAGATGTTGCTGTTTCTTGTAGAGCTACAGATGTTGCTGCTTCTTGTAGAGCTACAGATGTTGCTGCTTCTTGTAGAGCTACAGATGTTGCTGTTTCTTGTAGAGCTACAGATGTTGCTGTTTCTTGTAGAGCTACAGATGTTGCTGCTTCTTGTAGAGCTACAGATGTTGCTGTTTCTTGTAGAGCTACAGATGTTGCTGCTTCTTGTAGAGCTACAGATGTTGCTGTTTCTTGTAGAGCTACAGATGTTGCTGTTTCTTCTAGAGCTACAGATGTTGCTTCTTGTAGAGCTACAGATGTTGCTGTTTCTTGTACAGCTACAGATGTTGTTGTTTCTTGTAGAGCTACAGATGTTGCTGCTTCTTGTACAGCTACAGATGTTGCTGCTTCTTGTAGAGCTACAGATGTTGTTGTTTCTTGTAGAGCTACAGATGTTGCTGTTTCTTGTAGAGCTACAGATGTTGTTGTTTCTTGTAGAGCTACAGATGTTGCTGCTTCTTGTAGAGCTACAGATGTTGTTGTTTCTTGTAGAGCTACAGATGTTGCTGCTTCTTGTAGAGCTACAGATATTGCTGCTTCTTGTAGAGCTACAGATGTTGTTGTTTCTTGTAGAGCTACAGATCTCAGTAGTAGTAACCAGTTACCAGTAACCAGTGTACCGTTGACTCAACGACCAACCGTCTCTGCCTGAGTCACTATCTGAATTCATATTGTGCTGACCTCAGCAGTATCAAAGGCCCCCTCACATAGGGTACTGTGGGCGGCCAGTCAGTGTTACGAGAGGAGCGAGTGAGAGAGGTACTGCTGGCAAGGGCTCTCTCCACATAACTGCAATTATACGTAATAACAGACTACGTGAGTATTTCTTACCTAATCCACGTATCGAACTCCCACATGATAAATGGTGGCACCGGTGTGGAGCGTGGATTTACGTTTTTAAGGGTAATTCAAGACGTTACAAGACTGTTGTGAGTAGCGGCAGGGTCAAAGGTGAACCGTCACCCACCAGCCTACCCTCACGCACCTCCAGCCAGCAGACTCACTCCCCTCACAACCTTCAGCCTGCAAGCCTGTTGCAGCCGTTTCAAGCTTCCTGGCTTAGTTCGTGTGCTAATTGCTTCAATCTCCGAGGGGTTGACCCGGATTTTGCAATTAAGCCAGTCAGTAAGCCAGACTGTGGAAGTGAACGCCAGTCAGCCTATCATCCAGCCTGTCTCCTGTCATCCAACTGCTCCTCCGTGCTTTGTGCATCGTTACACGTCTTCCAGTCAGCCATTCTCGTGGGGTAAGCCAGTCAGCCAACCCAGCTTCTAACCCAGCTGAGAGAGAGAAGTAAGCCACGCAGTAAGAAGTAAGCCAAGTTCCTCTGAAGTATTGTCTATATCGCTTTGTGCTCCCTGTTGGATGCTAAGAGTGGTTTTCACCATTCCTGTGGCATAGAGTGGGTTATCAAGCCACCTTCGTGGGTAGAGTGGGGGTGCGCGTCAGTGAGTGCCGGCAGAGTCACACCCACCACCACCACTCTCTCCCACCACTAGCCACAACCACCACCAGCCACCCACCACCAGACACCTCATCTACCTGTGGTTGTTTGTACCCTTGTACCGGGTCCTAGTACTGTTTTGGCTCACATAATTGGTCAAGAGATTGTAGCTGGCGCCAACGAAAACCCAATTATGAGAGTTCCCCGAGAACGCGCATTTCTTCCGACAACAGTGTGAATGTAGGAGGCGTCATCACCCCTCACCGCCCGTCTACTACTCCAGACTTCAGTGATAATTTTCTTGAGACATTTTTCTTGCATTTAAAGACATTTGCGTGTGTGAGACATTTATAGTAAATTTGCTTGTGTACTCTAAACCTTGTGTTTTCAGTGTAAACGCAGTATTCTTTGACTCATTATTTTTACAATATTTTTCAGTGTTTTCACTTATCTTATATTTTTTTATTCTGTGTTTTTTCTTATGCTACTCGTCTGTAGTAAGTATTATTGTGTAGTGTACCAGTCAGTCACTCTGTGTGAAGTGATTCATTTTTTTTTATTGTATTCTTTCAGCGTTGTATTCTCCAGTAATTGTCATTGTATTTCATGCAGTGATATTCACCCCAGTATACTAAATTTTCCATTTATTTCTATGTGTGTCTTTTTTTTTCGTATGCCAACAGTGTCTCATTCCTCTAATTTTTTCGCAGACTGTGTACCATTATTTTTGCCAGCAAATTTTTGTTGTATCAGTCACAGCAAGATTTTGTTGTATCAGTCACAGCAGGATTTTGTTGTAAGAATATATTATAATGAAGTGTGCTCTGCCACTGTAAGTGTTGACCTACCCGTTTTGTTCCTTTGTTTTATTTTATTCATATTTTTATAATTCTTGAACAAATTCACTCTTGATGCAATTTCAATTACTTTTAACGTAAAGTGTTTTCCTTACCCTGTTTGAGTAAATTGTTTTGTCTAATTTACAATTAAGAGTTAAAGTGTTCAATCAGTTTATTTTTTTTCTTCATAATTTTAATTCATTATTTTACCTGAGTTTTCCCAGTGACACTTTATCCCTGCAGTGATTATTTCTACACTTTATTTTGTTACACTTGTTCTGCAGTGAATTATTTTCTTTTATTGATATTTTTATGAATTATATTTTAATTTTGTCTATGCATTCTTAGAAAATACTTAAATTTCCCAGTTAACAATTTAGTAATTTTATTTTATACTTTCACATTGATTTAAAATTTAATTAATTAATTTCTTTATTAGCAAGAGTAAAGACAGCTCATTTTGAATTTAATTCAGTCTCCAGTAATATTTTTATTTGTATATTTCAATGTAAATTTTTTTTCTTGGTCAATAGTCCTTTAAATTGAGTTTTCCTTCCTCTTGCAGTGTATCTTAGACATTATTACTTCTGCAGAATTAGTTGTATATCTTTTATTTCAATTCTAGAATTTTATATCATTTTATTGTTCATTATTTTTGCCTTATTTGTTCTCGTGTTACTTTGCCATTATGTCTCACATACCGTCAAGTGATACTTTAGTGAATGTCGACACTCAGACCTCTCAGGCTACTGCTGGTCCTGTCATCAGTCCTCACAGTTCCTTACCGACTGACAGACCGACCCAGACACCGAGATATTATAGTTATACTCGTGATTCCCTTGATGCGTTACCTTTATTCAATGGCCATGTACATAGTCTTGAAGCATGGTTTGCAGCCATTCGTTCTCGTGCTAGTGCTCTAGGTGAAGGTCCTCCTTCAGAGGAAAGCCTTATCAGACTTGCTAAAGAAGCTCTTTATCGATCTCCTGCTGCTGTTCACGTTGTTGATCTCCTTGATATGCGAGACTTCAGGAATCTTACTAAGTGGTCACAATATGAGGAACTGATTCGTTCTTTCCTTGTCCCAGTAAAAACAGCTGATCCATATGTCGTTCTTAGGGAACTAGTGAATGCTACACCCATGAGTAATGAATCGTTGAGTGCATTTGCTGTTAGATTAGACAAACTTTTATCATCATTTATCAATGCTGTCCAATCATCATCTTTTCTCCCTGAAGAGGCTAAACCATTTACAGAATCACTTGCTAAAATAGCAGCTTTTGGAGCAATCAAAGAACTAATGCCGCCTGCTTCCGTGTGTGCTTATGAGGCTCATCCTCCAACTGTAACGATGGAACCACTTACAGCCTTAAATCATGTACGTTCCTTGTGCCCCCAGGGTACTTTCCCTTGTATTAAAAGTAATGTCACACATATGCCTCAGTCTGCACCACCTCTTGTTTGCGCCACAGAGACAAATAGTGGTCGTCAACCATCTCAGAGATCACCAAGAACAAGTGTACAGAGTCGTTATACACCTCGTAGTATTCATAGTACATTCAGTAACCATAGTCGGCGGACTTGTTACAACTGTGGTTTCCGTGGCCATATTGCAATTAATTGTCCTGATAGTTACCCTAAGAGACGTCGTACTGATGATGAGTACTCAGATCTTCCCTACTGTACTTATCATAGAATACATGGACATGACACATCTGAGTGTAATGCTTTCTATAACCTTCAGTACTCTAGGTCTTTCCGTGGTCGTTCCAACCGCAGAACCCGTAGAGGAAACAGATCTCGTGGTTTTCAAAATAACCAGAACCAGGCTCATTCTTTCAATTCTCAAACTAACCAGAACCAGGCTCGTTCTTCCAATTCGGGGGAATTCGAGCGCCCCAGTCAAACCGTCCCATGGTGACAGTAGGTGATAATGAGTACACCATCCCCGTTCACAATTCCTTTGAAGCCTTAAGCAGTCTCGAGAATGACAACCCTGCTGATGATGTTGCTTCACATGTCTCTGACATAGATGATTTTGGGGATGGAGTAGAACAAGTCTTTTCTGATGACAATCCACCTTTTTGTTTGCACATAACTTCCAATGCAACCATAGGCCCTATAGTGCAAGCATCTGTTTATAATGCGCCCGTTCATTTGTTCATGGACTCTGGTGAGCAAGTCAATATTATTAGGTCTAGTTTGTTTAAGGATAAGAAGTTACGACATGTCCTTCTCGTAGAACCGACTCCTGTGTCCTCCCTTAGTGGAGTATCTGGTTCTCACCTGCGTGTCCGAGGTCGGACTTCCCTAACCTTTTCTATCCAAGGTAGAGACTTCACTGCTTCCTTCCTTGTTGTCGACCAGATTACTTTCCCTGGTGACCTTCTACTGGGATTTGTTTCCATGCGAGACTTACGCATTGTACTCGACCCTTATCGATGGCATGCACAAATTGACGACTTAATCGTTCCATTCTGGGGTTACCAGCTTGGATCCGAAATCTGTTATACTGCTGCAGAGTATGATGTACGGATTAAGTCCTTACAAGCTAATGCATTCTCCAGTAGCGTACCCAAGCGGTCAGGCACTGGTAATTCTGTCACTCCCATCAGTGTTCCACCTATACCTTCAGATTTGCAGGATAGTCCGATGCCTCAAGTGTCCGAGGACGCTCAGATTGCCTTGAGTGCACAACCTATCCCTGCAATGCCTGCTAGTTCGAGTAGTAGTTTCTCCACAGGGGACGCCTTGTCGGAAAACAATTACTTGCAACTAGTAATGCCATCTCTTGTTGATGTCACATGCCGTCTGCAGAAAGACGTCTCTGTTGCGGCTAGTGCTCTCACTAGAGTGTCTATTGTTGTTCCTAGTGTTCCAGATGGTGATAACGTCCTAGTTGACAGTGATTCCTGCAAAGTAAAAGGTCTATTTGTTGAACCATCCTTACATGTTGTAAGAGATAGTAAGATCCATTTCTACCTGGCCAACACTTCTGGTCACAGTGTTCGCCTCAGAGCAAATACCAATCTTGTTGACCTTGTTCACTATCCTTACCCTGTTCAGGTAGAGGATGAGTTGTCACCTGACCAGTGGGTCGGTGCTATTTCTGCCGGGGAGACCTCATCCACTTCACTGGATCAGCTACAGATGTTGCTGTTTCTTGTAGAGCTACAGATGTTGCTGTTTCTTGTAGAGCTACAGATGTTGCTGTTTCTTGTAGAGCTACGGATGTTGTTGTTTCTTGTAGAGCTACAGATGTTGCTGTTTCTTGTAGAGCTACAGATGTTGCTGCTTCTTGTAGAGTTACAGATGTTGCTGCTTCTTGTAGAGCTACAGATGTTGCTGTTTCTTGTAGAGCTACAGATGTTGCTGCTTCTTGTAGAGCTACAGATGTTGCTGTTTCTTGTAGAGCTACAGATGTTGCTGTTTCTTGTAGAGCTACAGATGTTGCTGTTTCTTGTAGAGCTACAGATGTTGCTGCTTCTTGTAGAGCTACAGATGTTGCTGCTTCTTGTAGAGCTGTAGATGTTGCTGTTTCTTGTAGAGCTACAGATGTTGCTGTTTCTTGTAGAGCTACAGATGTTGCTGTTTCTTGTAGAGCTACAGATGTTGCTGTTTCTTGTAGAGCTACAGATGTTGCTGCTTCTTGTAGAGCTACAGATGTTGCTGCTTCTTGTAGAGCTGTAGATGTTGCTGTTTCTTGTAGAGCTACAGATGTTGCTGCTTCTTGTAGAGCTACAGATGTTGCTGTTTCTTGTAGAGCTATAGATGTTGCTGCTTCTTGTAGAGCTACAGATGTTGATGTTTCTTGTAGAGCTACAGATGTTGCTGTTTCTTGTAGAGCTACAGATGTTGCTGCTTCTTGTAGAGCTACAGATGTTGCTGCTTTTAAAGTGATGTTGCTTTCTTGCTGTCAGTGCTACTAACATGCCGATTTTACTCCTGTCTATAAAAATGGTTATTATTTTGCTGTTACTGATTATTGTGTGACACATAGCAAGATATTATACATTTCAAAATACGTAACGTCTTAATATAGTGTTAACTTCTCTTAAGCTTGACTTATTTCCTTTAGTAGACCCCGCTCACCTATAACGTTATCTGTAACTTCTACACCTCGCGTCTTGCTCTTTTATACAAGTCTCTGGATTCATGCCTCTTCGGGCTAAGAGACTGACCACCACCTATCAACACTAAGGGACTGATCACCTCATTATTTCCACCCCTCTTCTGCTGTCTTCAGAGATATATTGGGTTGTATTCGACTGAGGTCTGCTGTGCAGGTGGAACATTTCGACCTATGTGTTGTTCATGTTTTTATGCTGCTACTGCTTATGCTGCTGCTCACGTTACAGGTACTTGCACAGGTCAAGCATTCATGTCTTGGCTTGGTGCGCGATGCGTGTTGAAACAGCCTCGTCATCCAGGCTGTGTTTATGACGACTCTTGCTCTGTTATATGGCCGACTACATTGGTCAAACACTCAGGTAGTCGTTGATAGTTCATTCCAGCACACCTTCAGGTCGTCGTTGGTGGTGGTCGTTACTTCACGTTCTCACACAATCAGGCGATCGTTACTTCACACCAACACACCTTCACATGGTCGTTGGTGGTGGTCGTTATTTCTCGCCAGCTACCACTCCCATCATTGTTGAACCGACCAGAGCCACCACAATCCACCCCGGGCCATGTGAGGCAGGACATAACTTTCCGCACTTACACCGACCGTTCATTATAAGGACGAGTGATAAGCCAAATTGTGTTTACAGCTTTGCCATCGGACACTTGTACTCACCTATTTGTGGTTGCAGGGGTCGAGTCACAGCTCCTGGCCCCGCCTCTTCGCTGATTGCTACTAGGTCCTCTCTCTCCCTGCCCCATGAGCTCTATCATACCTCGCCTTAAAACTATGTATGGTTCCCGCCTCCACTACGTCACTTTCTAGGCTATTCCACTGCCTGACTACTCTATGACTGAAGAAATACTTCCTAACATCCCTTTGATTCATCTGAGTCTTCAACTTCCAATTGTGACCTCTTGTGTCTGTGTCCCTTCTCTGGAACATCCCGACTTTGTCCACCTTGTCAATTCCGCGCAGTATTTTATATGTCGTTATCATGTCTCCCCTGTGTGTGTGTGTGTGTGTGTGTGTACTCACCTAGTTGAGGTTGCGGGGGTCGAGTCCGAGCTCCTGGCCCCGCCTCTTCACTGATCGCTACTAGGTCACTCTCCCTGAGCCGTGAGCTTTATCATACCTCTGCTTAAAGCTATGTATGGATCCTGCCTCCACTACATCGCTTCCCAAACTATTCCACTTACTGACTACTCTGTGGCTGAAGAAATACTTACTAACATCCCTGTGACTCATCTGTGTCTTCAGCTTCCAACTGTGTCCCCTTGTCACTGTGTCCAATCTCTGGAACATCCTGTCTTTGTCCACCTTGTCAATTCCTCTCAGTATTTTGTATGTCGTTATCATGTCCCCCCTATCTCTCCTGTCCTCCAGTGTCGTCAGGTTGATTTCCCTTAACCTCTCCTCGTAGGACATACCTCTTAGCTCTGGGACTAGTCTTGTTGCAAACCTTTGCACTTTCTCTAGTTTCTTCACGTGCTTGGCTAGGTGTGGGTTCCAAACTGGTGCCGCATACTCCAATATGGGCCTAACGTACACGGTGTACAGGGTCCTGATTGATTCCTTATTAAGATGTCGGAATGCTGTTCTGAGGTTTGCTAGGCGCCCATATGCTGCAGCAGTTATTTGGTTGATGTGCGCTTCAGGAGATGTGCCTGGTGTTATACTCACCCCAAGATCTTTTTCCTTGAGTGAGGTTTGTAGTCTCTGACCCCCTAGACTGTACTCCGTCTGCGGCCTTCTTTGCCCTTCCCCAATCTTCATGACTTTGCACTTGGTGGGATTGAACTCCAGGAGCCAATTGCTGGACCAGGTCTGCAGCCTGTCCAGATCCCTTTGTAGTTCTGCCTGGTCTTCGATCGAGTGAATTCTTCTCATCAACTTCACGTCATCTGGAAACAGGGACACCTCAGAGTCTATTCCTTCCGTCATGTCGTTCACAAATACCAGAAACAGCACTGGTCCTAGGACTGACCCCTGCGGGACCCCGCTGGTCACAGGTGCCCACTCTGACACCTCGCCACGTACCATGACTCGCTGCTGTCTTCCTGACAAGTATTCCCTGATCCATTGTAGTGCCTTCCCTGTTATCCCTGCTTGGTCCTCCAGTTTTTGCACCAATCTCTTGTGTGGAACTGTGTCAAACGCCTTCTTGCAGTCCAAGAAAATGCAATCCACCCACCCTTCTCTCTCTTGTCTTACTGCTGTCACCATGTCATAGAACTCCAGTAGGTTTGTGACACAGGATTTCCCGTCCCTGAAACCATGTTGGCTGCTGCTGATGAGATCGTTCCTTTCTAGGTGTTCCACCACTCTTCTCCTGATAATCTTCTCCATGATTTTGCATACTATACATGTCAGTGACACTGGTCTGTAGTTTAATGCTTCATGTCTGTCTCCTTTTTTAAAGATTGGGACTACATTTGCTGTCTTCCATGCCTCAGGCAATCTCCCTGTTTCGATAGATGTATTGAATATTGTTGTTAGGGGTACACATAGCGCCTCTGCTCCCTCTCTCAATACCCATGGGGAGATGTTATCTGGCCCCATTGCCTTTGAGGTATCTAGCTCACTCAGAAGCCTCTTCACTTCTTCCTCGGTTGTGTGCACTGTGTCCAGCACTTGGTGGTGTGCCCCACCTCTCCGTCTTTCTGGAGTCCCTTCTGTCTCCTCTGTGAACACTTCTTTGAATCTCTTGTTGAGTTCTTCACATACTTCACGGTCATTTCTTGTTGTCTCTCCTCCTTCCTTCCTTAGCCTGATTACCTGGTCCTTGACTGTTGTTTTCCTCCTGATGTGGCTGTACAACAGTTTCGGGTCAGATTTGGCTTTCGCTGCTATGTCATTTTCATATTGTCTTTGGGCCTCCCTTCTTATCTGTGCATATTCTTTTCTGGCTCTACGACTGTTCTCCTTATTCTCCTGGGTCCTTTGCCTTCTATATTTCTTCCATTCCCTAGCACACTTGGTTTTTGCCTCCCTGCACCTTTGGGTAAACCATGGGCTAATCCTGGCTTTTTCATTATTCCTGTTACCCTTGGGTACAAACCTCTCCTCAGCCTCCTTGCATTTTGTTGCTACATATTCCATCATCTCATTAACTGGCTTCCCTGCCAGTTCTCTGTCCCACTGAACCCCGTTCAGGTAGTTCCTCATTCCTGTGTAGTCCCCTTTCTTGTAGTTTGGCTTCATTCGTCCTGGCCTTCCTGCTTCTCCCTCCACTTGTAGTGTGTGTGTGTGTGTGTGTGTGTGTGTGTGTATGTGTGTGTGGTTGCTGTTATTGTTGAACAGGATAAACCATACCCCGGCTGGGATTGAACCCGCGGTCAGAGAGTCTCAAAACTCCAGCCCGTCGCGTTAGCCACTAGACCAGCTAGCCACAATATTGGTGGCTAGCTGGTCTAGTGGCTAACGCGACGGGCTGGAGTTTTGAGACTCTCTGACCGCGGGTTCAATCCCAGCCGGGGTATGGTTTGTTTGCAATCGTGTCATTACGATTTCGTGAGTCATGTTGAACAGGATAAGACTCGGCTCCTTGGAGACCTTTATAGTACCTTTCCTTAGAGCTCTATACGGATCCTGCCTCGACCTCTCTGATCACTCTGAGGTTGAAGAATAGTTCCTAACATGCCTATGACTCATCATTGTTTTAAACTTCCAGCTGCTCCCTCGTGTACCTGCTTCCCTTCCCTCGAACATTAAGTACCTGTCCTCCCTACCAGGTCCTCTTAGTATTTTACACATTGTTATTATATCACCTCTAGCCCTTCTTGCCTCTGATGTCACCAGGTTAAACTCCTTCAATTTCTCTTCACAGGACATACACCTTAGTTTCAGGACTAATCTCGTTGCAAACTTCTGCACTTTCTCCAATTTATGACATGCTTGATCTGTTGTGGTTTCCACAACTGGGATATACTTGACATATACCGTTAACAGTGTTGTGACTGATTCCTTACTTGCGTTCCTGAAAGTTAACGCTAGGTTTGCTCTAGCAGTTATTTAGTTTACGTGCGTCTCAGGCGATATGCACCCGAGTTTGTATTACTCGGTCTTTTTTGTCCATCTCCAAGCTCTGTGCCTTTGCCCATGCTGGGATTAAATTCGAGTAGGTACTTGTTAGACCAGGCACTTGTCAGACCAGGCACTTGTCAGACCAGGCACTTGTCAGACCAGACACTTGTCAGACCAGGCACTTGTCAGACCAGGCGCTTGTCAGACCAGGCACTTGTCAGAGCAGGCACTTGTCAGACCAGGCGCTTGTCAGACCAGGCACTTGTCAGACCAGGCGCTTGTCAGACCAGGCACTTGTCCGACCAGGTACTTGTCAGACCAGGCACTTGTCAGACCAGACACTTATCAGACAAGACACTTGTCAGACCAGGCACTTGACAGACCAGGCACTTGTCAGACCAGGCGCTTGTCAGACCAGGCGCTTGTCCGACCAGGTACTTGTCAGACCAGGCACTTGTCAGACCAGGCACTTGTCAGACCAGGCACTTGTCAGACCAGGCACTTGTCAGACCAGGCAATTATCAGACCAGGCCTGCAGACTGTCCTGGTGCATCCCTAGTCTTTCATTTTTCTTGCATGTTTGTATTCGCTTCCTTAGTTTGACATCATCTGTGGACAGGTCGTTCACGTATACGCGAAACAAATCAGGTCTTAGTAATGATCTCTGTGGAACTCTCAACTCGCCACACACACACACACCCATACCGCCATCTTTCGGACAATCACACATTGAGACTCACATCCACTGAGGACAGGAAACCACCTAGTAGATGTAAAGCGATTTTTCAGTTACTCAGAGGAAAAAATATAATCACATGGTGAGAGAAAAGTGTCAATTCCTTTGATACGAAAAACAGAATGTATAAGAACTGTAAATTCTTTTACGAAATTTAATCATACCACTTAACAGAGAAAAGAGATTTAAAAGTACCTATATCGGATCATATGTTCAAATAAAACAATAATAATCCTACTTAAACTGCAGGAAAAATTGTAGACTGAACAACAGGAACTATGAAAACAAGATAAGCTGAGTTAGTGTTAAAACTCTTTAAAGAAAACGTACTTCGATATAAAAAAAAAACTGTGTACGGTACGTTGAAAACGAAATGGTTTCTGGAAAATGTGCAAATAGACTTTCACTTTGAACATGTGTTTCGAACGGCTTAATTATTATATTTAAAATCCCTCAAACATTGCTTCCTGTAGCGCAGGAGAGAGAGAGAGAGAGAGAGAGAGAGAGAGAGAGAGAGAGAGAGAGAGAGAGAGAGAGAGAGAGAGAGAGAGAGAGAGAGAGAGAGAGAAATTTCCTAAATCATTCCTGATAGGTCAGTCTGAGCTGAGTACCTAAGATAGCGTGGCACAAGCACCAACAGCCTGATTAAACAGGTTGCCTACTAGGAGACGATCTGAATCCGTGTGGTGGGGATAATTATTACAAGAGCCATTAACATGGAGAAAAGACTATACATAACCCGAACATGGGAGAGAGAAGCTTACCACGACGTTTCGGTCCTACTTAGAACATTTACAAAGTCACACTACCAAGTAGTGTGACTTTGTATCTGGTCTAAGTCGGACCGAAACGTCGTCGTAAGCTTCTCTCTCCTATGTGCGGGTTATTTGTGTATTGTTATAGTCACCGTATTGTACCTATTTCTTCTACACGAAAAAAATATTGGTTTTTCAGAAAAAAATATATATATTTTTCCTGTCATGGTCCGCAGTTTATTTATGATCCGCTTAGTAAAGATCTTCACCATTTAACCGAGGTCTTTTAAAGGCTTACAGGAGCACCTTCTCAAAAATTTAATATCATTAACTAATTCGTCTGGATAGAGTCACCAAGCGCCCCTGGATATGTTAAGTCAAAGGACACAAGTGCCACTAATGTGTTATTTTAAAGTGGCAACGTTTCGCTCTCCAGGAGGTTTGTCAAGCCTTTATCAAGCTGTTACCTAACATGCTGTCGGTAATTTTATCAACTTTATTACATCCCTGGACAGATGGTAAAGAAACAGCGTGGTTCTATATATCTATGCTTCAAAAGTAGCCGATCTGTGTCAACGATGCACTTAAATTTGGTTTCGTTAACTTCAAGAAACAAAAAAAATGCCTCAACAGGCTAAAGCTTTGGCCTTAGAAGGATCGCGGAGATCACTGGATCATCAGAGTTGGAAGCTTCTGCTTCCAAAGACTCCGTGCGGGGATTCGCAAGAGAAATAACTGCTGCTTCGTAAACAAACGAACGAAAATGTTAAGAGGACCTGGACGATGGGCTTGGAATATAGGTGTTATACTGACACAAATATTATTCTTACCCCAATCAATGGGTTAAAATAACATAGATTAACACATACAAAGCAGGTACATTAGTAAGTTAAAGAAGGGACGTGGTGTCGGGTGGGTATGATAATGGTACACAATACCGACGTCTCGGAGTAAAGATGACGATCACGTCTCTTAACGACGTAGTGTAGAGGCGGCGACCAACGAGGATGGTCAGAGTGAGGGAGGATAAGGAAAGCAGGAACGACACAACAAAATAAATCTTGTATGTCTGACCACAAGCCGCAAAGATCTCGGTAAGCCCCAGTAATGGGAACTGGGATCCGGGATTACGAACGGAGATGAAGGCAATTACCGGGAATGTATCCACCACTGCTTCTCATCCTCTGTAGTGATCGCAGCTGACACAATCTTGCTGCTTCCATCTTGCATATTGCTGTGTCGCAATATAACTGTACAAGTTGCTGTCTAACTGTAAGTGTTACTACGTCGTTGTAGGTGATGGTATTTGAGTGTTTGTGTCGCTACGTGTATGCCCATGTTGCTACATGATTATGTGTACGTGATTATGTGTTGGTAAGTATTGCTACATGAATGTATGTGTAGATGCATGTTAATACTTGAGTGTATGGTGTGTAAATGAGTGTTTTAGTGTTGGTGTATAAATATCTTCCTATATAACTGAGAATCCAACTCGTCCGCAGAGTCATTAAGTTAATTCTTCACATACGACTATCACAATATTTCCATGGTAAGGTTAGGTTGTCATATCCTTAAAAAATAATAGCTTATAACACACCACAACGGGAAATTATAAATATATAATAAGGGGCGATAACAGAACCTACTAAGGAAGCAGACAGATGGCAGCCACTGCGCGCGGCTTTAGCAAATCAATCGTACTATTCAAGACACCTTCGACAGTCACCCATTTGACTGTATTTACAACGTTAACGTGTTGTCTGTTAGTAAGAGGACGGGCGAGTGCACGATGGTACTTAACTGTTACTACAAAATAGGTGTACTGATGCAACAGCATTCCTACGTATGTTCTTTGGAAAGAAGGAAAAAGCACAGTACGTTACAGAGACGTTTCGGTATTTCGGTCTCACCTGTTCCTTCATAACTATACGTGTTTTTACAGAAGTGAACGTGCTAGTGCATCAACGTACATATTGTTATATACATGTACGTGTTTTTACAGAAGTGAAGGTGCTAGTGCATCAACGTACATATTGTTATATACATGTACGTGTTTTTACAGAAGTGAACGTGCTAGTGCATCAACGTACATATTGTTATATACATGTACGTGTTTTTACAGAAGTGAAGGTGCTAGTGCATCAACGTACATATTGTTATATACATGTACGTGTTTTTACAGAAGTGAACGTGCTAGTGCATCAACGTACATATTGTTATATACATGTACGTGTTTTTACAGAAGTGAACGTGCTAGTGCATCAACGTACATATTGTTATATACATGTACGTGTTATTACAGAAGTGAACGTGCTACTGCATCAACGTACATATTGTTATATACATGTACGTGTTATTACAGAAGTGAACGTGCTACTGCATCAACGTACATATTGTTATATACATGTACGTGTTATTACAGAAGTGAACGTGCTACTGCATCAACGTACATATTGTTATATACATGTACGTGTTATTACAGAAGTGAACGTGCTACTGCATCAACGTACATATTGTTATATACATGTACGTGTTATTACACATGAATGTGTTTCTACATAAAGTCAACGTTGGTGTAACATTGAAAATGTTACAAAGCTTTAACATGTAACTACATAACTATGTAGTATCATTTTATTATTATTATTATTAAAGATTAGCCGGTATTCTCCCGGCCCGGGCCTTTTCCAAGTGGTGGCCCGGCCTTGGCTCCCTCTTTAGGGAGTGTCTGAGACCTAAGTCTCCCATGGGAGGAGGCACAAGTACCTCCTCATCTTTGGGACCAACTGTCCCCAGGCCTAGCCACAAGCTAGGCCTCTCTGGTCTGCCATCCCCGCCCCAAGGGGGTAAATGGGAATGACAGTCTTATAAGCTAAAGGCTCGGGCTCAGGCACCTACCCTACCCTAGAAGGGCTGGGCATGATGTCGATCTGTGGCATCATGTGATAAGGTTATATTAGTATTTATATTCGTACATAAATATGGGTTACTACATTAGTGTATATAAATAGGCAAAGTATATTTATCAGCTATGAGAATATACTAGGTTAAATAACAGGAAATCTGAATTAACATTATATCAAATCGTCATATTAAAATTATCAAAAATCTATAAGTTTCCAATCACATTAGGTATAAATGGAGAAATATTATTATCAGGAAAGAGAAAATATTTCTTGATAAGAAAACGATAAGAATATATCGAAGCAGTTTTAAATAATTCTGCTGGAGCTAAATCAAGCTGGATTAGCTAAAACAATGTGATGAGAGTAAGATATACGAATTTATGTCATATATAAAAACAGGAGGAAGGAAAAAAACAAATTACATTTACTTATCTCTGGATAAAAAAAATACCACGGGCGGGGATAGAACCCGCGATCAGAGATTCGTAAAACTCCAGACCAACCGGTTAGCCGTTGGGCCAGCTGGTTATAATAAGATTCATCCAACTTGCATTTGTGGTCACAGTGGTGGCCTATGCTAACCTTCCTATGGTGCATAAATATAGCTAGTTGGATGAATCTTATTGTAGCCAGCTGACCCAGTGGCTAACGCATCGGTCTGGAGTTTTACGACTCTGATCGCGGGTTCTAGTCCCACCCGTGGTAAGGTTTGCAATCGTGTCATTACGATTTCGTGAGTCGAGTTATCTCTGAAAGAAGGCGAAATTTAGTTGTTACAGTCAACATCACAAACACTGAGAGAAACTCAGTAATTACAGATCAGTGTTACTGTTGCTCGTCACTCGTAAAATTATTGAAAATACAGTTTGATGTTCATTGCAAAATATTTCATTGTTAATACGGTTTAAGACAATGTCGTTCTCTTAATCCTTCCCATTATGAATTGAAACACGGAAATACGATCATCTGTGTAGTTGTTATGCACATCGCAGGTATCTTTGACCAGAAGTAGCACCAGTCTCTCTTGGTGCTCCTGGCTCTGTTCTACACCTCACGAGGACTTATTTAGATGGCTAATAATAATAATAATAATAATAATAATAATAATAATAATAATAATAATAATAATAATAATAATAATAATAATAATAATAATAATAATAATAATAATAATACCGTTATTTCTACAAATACAAGGTAAACAAGCCTAACTGACATCAATGACATACTACTATATAGAAAACCGCTTGTTATGCAGAGTATTTCGGGGATATTAGGTCAGTTTTGTCCTGGGATGCGACCCACACCAGTCGACTAACACCCAGGTACCCATTTTACTGATGGGTGAATATTACACAACCGGTGTAAGGAAACACGCCCATTGTTTCTACCCTCACTGGGTATCGAACCAAGATACTCGCTTTAGCCACCAGGCCACGGGGAAATTCATAATGGGGCACAATTTTGTAAAGAACTTAACTGGTGTCAGCGTACCACAAGGTAGTGTGGATGGTCCTCTGCCATGGAATAGACGTCTACTTCACCCTATCCCCATCCTTTAGGGAAGGAATGGGAAAGGAGATGATTATGAAGAGCTTGTGAATTAAAGAATTAGATCATTGATTGCCTCCCATTTTCCAGGTACTAAATGGTTCATACTGGTTTAGAGCTTTCCTGTGATAAGAATGAAATCATTCACCTCTTTTTAAAATCCAATGATTTAGCAATGAACAAGAAAGTTGATATCCTAGGATGGATTTACACTCACTGCCATGAGCACCACCAGTGACACCACCACCATTCTCTTACACCACCACCAACACTTAAATTCACTACCACCACTATCCTTCCTTCAGCCACAATCGTCTACCACATTCCGCACCGCCACGATTACAAAAAGCACTCTTAACCATCACAAAAACTCGCCACTGCCACTCACAACCATGAACATCACGAAAACCAACAACACTACCGGGAATTCACTAGCCTCGTACCATGAGTAATGCAGCTGAGCTGCCCTACCCCAGCACGGCCAAACTCGCATGAGTCACATTGAGTAAAGCTTAATGTCACTCAAGGAGGGAATTTAGTCTAGCTCACGCCCTCACACACACACACACACACACACACACACACACACACACACACACGAGGAGGGAGAAAAACATTCCTCAAAACTTAAAAAGAGGCAAGCAGGGTGCGCTCATAGCTCACCCAGACGAGCGGAAAGGCAAACGTTAACAGTGTAGAAGCATGGAGAAAGAGAGAGAATATACAACAAAATAAAGCTGCGAAGTGAATAAAATAACAATAGACGTAGCAGCACGGGTTAGAGGAGAGGCTGAGCATCCGTGAATAACACGAGAGGCTGAGCATCCGTGAATAACACGAGAGGCTGAACATCCGTGAATAACATGAGAGGCTGAACATCCGTGAATAACATGAGAGGCTGAGCATCCGTGAATAACGAGAGGCTGAGCATCCGTGAATAACACGAGAGGCTGAACATCCGTGAATAACATGAGAGGCTGAGCATCCGTGAATAACGAGAGGCTGAGCATCCGTGAATAACACGAGAGGCTGAACATCCGTGAATAACATGAGAGGCTGAGCATCCGTGAATAACACGAGAGGCTGAACATCCGTGAATAACATGAGAGGCTGAACATCCGTGAATAACACGAGAGGCTGAACATCCGTGAATAACATGAGAGGCTGAGCATTCGTAAATAACATATAACCAGATGCTAAATGTGAACAAAGGTATATTACAATCACAAGAGAATGAAGACAACAGTAGTGGGCTAGTTAATAAGATTTAAGAACGAAACTGAGATCACAGGAAATCACCAGGAAGTTAACGAGGAGCTGAACAAGAGATTTAAGTTGGTTTTCTCGAAGGAATTGTGAACATTACCACAGAGTCAAAGAGGAGTTGTGCTCTAGGTTATACTGAACAAAGTGAGTTAGATACTGTGGAGGCAATGATGGGACAATATAATATCATTCCGTGGATTCAGAAAGACAGCTGGAACAATATGTGAACCACTGCCTTAAGTTTCCAATATGTCACTTGATACTGGATAAAATGCCAGAAATGTGGATGACAGCAGCCTTAATCAGACTGTTTAAAAAAGGTGTCGTTAACTACTGGCCAGTGTCAATGAATGCACAATATATAAAGTTATAGAGAGGATAATTAGAAGAATTCAGAAACACAAGGAAAATAACGTGTTCAGTGAGAAAGATACAGAAGTGAAGCAAGAAAGAGATGGGTAGATTGTATTTTGTTTGGACTGTAAAGAGTCTTTTGACACAGTACTCTATGAGAGACTCTGGTGTTACAAGCTGAAAGAACAGGCAGGACTAACAGGGAAGGCACTACAATGGTTCAAGAAAGACCTAACAGGTAGGAAAACAATGAGTGACTGGCAAGAGCTACAAGAAGCAATACCACACCGCCAATTTTAAGTATTTTTCTGAACGTTTCATAATATACGTGACACGGGGCACCTGCTGCAAAAAATCATTTTAAGAACATAAGAACATAAGAACGAAGGAACACTGCAGAAGGCCTACTGGCCCATGCGAGGCAGGTCCAAGTCTCCTACCGGCTTAAGCCAATGCACCCAACCTAGTCAGGTCAGGTCACATTGACTTAAGGGAGGAACACGGCAACCGACCTGTTAGCACAAGCTATCAGGTCCAACTCACACCCACCCACATCTACTCATGTATTTATCCAACCTATTTTTAAAGCTACACAACGTTCTGGCCTCTATAACGGTACTTGGGAGTTTGTTCCACTCATCCACAACTCTATTACCAAACCAGTACTTTCCTATATCCTTCCTGAATCTGAATTTTTCCAACTTAAAACCATTGCTGCGAGTCCTGTCTAGGCTAGATATTTTCAGCACACTATTTACATCCCCTTTATTTATTCCTGTCTTCCATTTATACACCTCAATCATATCCCCCCTAATTCTACGTCTTTCTAGAGAGTGCAGTTTCAGGGCCCTTAGTCTATCCTCATAGGGAAGGTTTCTGATACATGGGATCATCTTTGTCATCCTCCTTTGTACATTTTCCAGAGAATTTATATCCATTCTGTAATACGGTGACCAAAACTGTGCAGCATAATCTAAATGAGGCCTAACCAAGGATGTATAGAGTTGAAGAACAACCTGAGGACTCCTATTATTTATGCTTCTTGATATGAAGCCAAGGATTCTATTAGCTTTATTGCGAACACTTATGCACTGTTGTCTTGGTTTCAGATTACTGCTAACCAGAACTCCTAAATCTTTTTCGCAATCCGTAATATTAAGATCTACATTATTTAATTTATATGTGGCATGGTTATTGTCCTGTCCAACATTTAGAACTTTGCATTTGTCTATATTAAACTGCATCTGCCACTTCTCCGACCACTGCATCAGTCTATTCAAATCTTCCTGGAGTGCTCGAATGTCCTCGTCAGAATGAATTCGACGGCCTATTTTGGTGTCATCGGCAAACTTGCCGATGTCGCTCTTTATGCCCTCATCTATGTCGTTTATGTAGATTGTGAACAGCAGGGGGCCCAACACTGACCCCTGTGGAACACCGCTCGTGACGCTTCCCCACTCTGATTTCTCCCCATTTATGCAAACTCTCTGCTGCCTATTTGTCAACCATGCCTCTATCCAGGAAAAAAATTTCTCCTCCTATTCCATGTGCTTTAATTTTCCTCAATAGTCTCCGATGTGGGACCCTGTCAAAAGCCTTACTGAAGTCCATATACACAATATCATATTCATTACCATGATCTACCTCCTCAAATACCTTAGTGAAAAAAGTTAATAAATTCGTAAGGCAGGAACGCCCCTTTGTAAAACCATGCTGAGATTCGTTGATTAATTTATGCTTTTCAAGATGGCTACGAACTGCCTCGGCAATTATTGATTCCATAAATTTTCCCACTATGGAGGTTAGGCTTATTGGTCTATAGTTCGAAGCTAAGGACCTGTCACCTGTTTTGAAAATAGGTATCACATTTGCCATTTTCCACTTATCTGGCACCATGCCAGTTTGTAGTGATATGTTGAAAAGATTAGCCAAAGGTGTGCTAAGCTCCTCTTTACATTCCTTTAGAACCCTTGCATACAGTTCATCAGGGCCTGGGGATTTGTTAGGTTTTAATTTATCTATTTGCCTAAGGACCATGTCACTTGTGACCCTAATAGTGCACAGTTTATTATCGTCCTGTTCTACATAATTTATCATTACTGGAATATCGCTGGTATCCTCCTGTGTAAAAACTGAGAGGAAGTATGTGTTAAAAATTCTACACATTTCCTTATCACTGTCAGTGAGCTGACCGGAGGAACTTTTGAGTGGGCCTATCTTGTCCCTGATCTTACTTCTGTATACCTGAAAGAATCCTTTTGGGTTAGTCTTCGATTCTTTTGCAACTTTAACCTCATAATCTCTTTTTGCTTTTCTAATTCCCTTTTTTATTTCTCTCTTTAACTGAATATATCGATTTCTTAATTGCCCCTCTCCTCTTTTGATTTGCCTATATATGCCTCTCTTTTGACCAATCAGATATTTTAATCTATTGTTCATCCATTTAGGATAATTTTTGTTTGATCTGATTTCCCTATTTGGAACATAATTTGACTGAGCAGCTAGAACTATGCCCTGGAAAGCATCATATCGGCAACCATCACCACCTACCTGACCCTTAGTCAGGTCATTCCAGTTCAGCCCACCTAAGTAATTTTTCAGTCCTATGAAATCAGCCAAGCGAAAGTCAGGGACGGAGACTTGATTGCCATTATTAGGGGAATTCCATGATATATTAAAACTGAGTGATTTGTGATCACTCTCCCCAAGCTCATCATTAACCTCAAGATTATTAATTAGTGTTTCCCTACTGGCAAGAACCAAGTCAAGGAGGTTATTTCCCCTAGTTGGCTCTGTCACAAACTGTTTTAAAAAACAATCCTGGATCGTGTCAAGAAAGTCACCCGACTCTAAATTTCCTGTCAAATTGCTCCAGTCAATCTGTCTATAGTTGAAATCTCCCATTAGCACAACATTTTCGTATGTAGATGCCTTACGAATTTCGTCCCATAGAAGTTTACTGCACTCCCTATCAAGATTTGGGGCCCTGTAAATCACACCCAAAATTAGTTTTTCTCGGCCCTCGAGAAGCTGTAACCAAACAGATTCAGTGGCTGACGCTTCTAATTTAATATCTTGTCTAACACAACAATTTAAGTTGTCTCTGACATTTTGAGCACCTTTCATTTCAGTTCCATTTTTCCTTCCCAATCATAATTTTATTTTGCTCTCATACATCTAGCTAGGACCTCCCTAAAATGTTGCTGGCTGGGTTCCTCAGTGGTCTCCATTTTCTGACACGCTTCTACCTGTTACTTTTTTAAAGATTCTTAGATGATATTCACAGAAATTGTAAAATAATTATTTCTCTAATTTCCAATTAAATTTTTGAGCAAATATTCCAAATATTTTGGGATTTATGTGGGAGTAAAGGGAAGATTTTTTTTCAACATTCCAAGAACTAACAAACTATTTTTTTTGTGAAATGAAGATAAGATATTTAGAGGACAGGAACTTCATCCAAAATTCGTATTAGCATTGTTCTCTCGGCACCAAGTGTCCAAACAACCTTACGTCGTCCCTTATAGGAGAAGTGACCTGCCAAAGGGCTTTTTCAGTAAATCAGTCTTTTCTCAGTTGTTGTTTGAGGTATCTTATTGACAAATATTTACAGTAACTAGAGAAAGTACTTCGTCTTGCGCACCAAAACTGGAGGAAATCGGACAGAAAACAAACCCAAAAAATTTAATTGCCGGACAGGCCCCTTAGGTAAACATTCCTCACTTTATATGAGCCAGTCGTGGTTAGGGGTCACTGTGTGATTGTTCATTATTATTATTATTATTATTATTATTATTAGCTTTTAGGCGTGTATTTATTTTTTCGATGTGTATGTTGAGCAGTACATGTGACACTGTACTATACTTCATCAGCGTAAGATAATTATCTTCGGATTTTTAACCCGGAGGGTTTGCTACCTAGAATAACTCAAGAGAGTCAGTGTGTCATCGAGGACTGTCTAACTTATTTCTATTTGGGATGTTCTTCAGTATTGTCCCCCATAATGCGACCACCACCAGTCGACTAAGACCCATGTACCTACTTACTCCTAGGTGAACAGCGACGACAGGTGTAAGGTGACTAACGCCTAGGCACCTACTTCTAGGTGAACAGGGAAAGGAAGTGTAAGGAAACATGTCTAACAAGCTGTGAAGTCCAGTGTCGCCTGCAGACACGCTCATAACATCACTGGCTTTAATGCGTGAGATTATTATTTGATATATATATATATATATATATATATATATATATATATATATATATTTAAGCGCCAGGACCCGTTTCCACTGCATCGTCAGAACATGTACAATCCACCATCTTGAAACGTATAAAAAAATAACTGTAAATTAACTAGAGAAAAAAATACTAATGACTATAATGGCTAAATAAATCATCTCAAACTTTATGTACAATCACTTAATAATTATACATAACTTTTGCAAGTTTTAATGACCCACGAAATGGTAATAACACGATTGTAAACAAGCCAGGGAACGAGTGGGGGTTGAACCCATGGCGACTGAGTTACATAAGGACATAAGAAAGAAGACTGCAGCAGACATACTGGCCCATACGAGGCAGGTCCAATTCTCCTACCTCCATGGGTTCTAACCCCACCCATACCGTTGTTTGTTTGCAAGTTTCAACTACGAACGACAATCACTTTCAGTTGTGGTTACCTAAATAATGTCTGACGAGTTTTTAATTGCTTCCACTGAGTGTTCCATAATAAAAGACATGGGTAAACAATGAACAAAATCGTGATTCTATCTTGTTCCAGCGACGAGTCATGACTGATTCTCTGTGCCAGCCTCTCATGACGGCTACTGTGTTAGATTCTCTGTGCCAGCCACTCATGACGGCTACTGTGTTAGATTCTCTGTGCCAGCCTCTCATGACGGCTACTGTGTTAGATTCTCTGTGCCAGCCTCTCATGACGGTTACCGTGTTAGATTCTCTGTGCCAGCCTCTCATGACGGCTACTGTGTTAGATTCTCTGTGCCAGCCTCTCATGACGGCTACTGTGTTAGATTCTCTGTGCCAGCCTCTCATGACGGCTACTGTGTTAGATTCTCTGTGCCAGCCTCTCATGGCGGTTACCGTGTTAGATTCTCTGTGCCAGCATCTCATGTCAGCTACCGTGTTAGATTCTCTGTGCCATCCTCTCATGACGGCTACCGTGTTAGATTCTCTGTGCTAGCATCTCATGACGGCTACCGTGTTAGATTCTCTGTGCCAGCCTCTCATGACGCCTACTGTGTTAGATTCTCTGTGCCAGCCTCTCATGACGGCTACTGTGTTAGATTCTCTGTGCTAGCATCTCATGACGGCTACTTGTTAGATTCTCTGTGCCAGCCTCTCATGGCGGCTACAGTGTTAGATTCTCTGTGCCAGCCTCTCATGACGGCTACCGTGTTAGATTCTCTTTGCTAGCATCTCATGACGGCTACCGTGTTACATTCTCTGTGCCAGCCTCTCATGACGGCTACTGTGTTAGATTCTCTGTGCCAGCCTCTCATGACGGCTACTGCGTTAGATTCTCTGTGCTAGCATCTCATGACGGCTACTGTGTTAGATTCTCTGTGCCAGCATCTCATGACGGCTACCGTGTTAGATTCTCTGTGCCAGCCTCTCATGGCGGCTACAGTGTTAGATTCTCTGTGCCAGCCTCTCATGACGGCTACTGTGTTAGATTCTCTGTGCCAGCCTCTCATGACGGCTACTGTGTTAGATTCTCTGTGCTAGCATCTCATGAGGCTACTGTGTTAGATTCTCTGTGCCAGCATCTCATGACGGCTACTGTGTTAGATTCTCTGTGCTAGCATCTCATGACGGCTACCGTGTTAGATTCTCTGTGCCAGCATCTCATGACGGCTACCGTGTTAGATTCTCTGTGCCAGCCTTTCATGGTGGCTACCGTGTTAGATTCTCTGTGCCAGCATCTCATGACGGCTACCGTGTTAGATTCTCTGTGCCAGCCTTTCATGGTGGCTACCGTGTTAGATTCTCTGTGCCAGCCTCTCATGACGGCTACCGTGTTAGATTCTCTGTGCCAGCCTCTCATGACGGCTACTGTGTTAGATTCTCTGTGCCAGCCTCTCATGGCGGCTACTGTGTTAGATTCTCTGTGCTAGCATCTCATGACGGCTACCGTGTTAGATTCTCTGTGTCAGCCTCTCATGACGGCTACTGTGTTAGATTCTCTGTGCCAGCCTCTCATGACGGCTACTGTGTTAGATTCTCTATGCAAGCATCTCATGACGGCTACTGTGTTAGATTCTCTGTGCCAGCATCTCATGACGGATACCGTGTTAGATTCTCTGTGCCAGCCTCTCATGGCGGCTACAGTGTTAGATTCTCTGTGCCAGCATCTCATGACGGCTACCGTGTTAGATTCTCTGTGCCAGCCTCTCATGGCGGCTACAGTGTTAGATTCTCTGTGCTAGCATCTCATGACGGCTACCGTGTTAGATTCTCTGTGCCAGCCTCTCATGACGGCTACCGTGTTAGATTCTCTGTGCCAGCATCTCATGACGGCTACCGTGTTAGATTCTCTGTGCCAGCATCTCATGACGGCTACCGTGTTAGATTCTCTGTGCCAGCCTCTCATGACGGCTACCGTGTTAGATTCTCTGTGCCAGCATCTCATGACGGCTACCGTGTTAGATTTACACTATTGGAAGGAACTGCTGCAGGATGCCAGGGTGAGAGTCCCGTAGATGTGAACATAGTCAACAAGCTAAAAATCCTTGTATTACTCAATATCTAAATCTATTATTGGACTATGTTTATACACGTGAGTCGGTTTTGCGCTCTCTTTAATAATAATAATAATAATAATAATAATAATAATAATAATAATAATAATAATAATAATAATAATAATAATGTACATGTGAGGTAGACAACTACGAACAGCGACACAACACGTACTTACACACACATAAAACGCTAATTTAGGTTTAACGTTCACAAAATGGCAGATTCTGTGATGCTTTTGTAATGCTATTGGATAAACATTACTTAGTTCGGATTTATTATACGAGGATAAGCTATTAAGAATATTTACTTTGGAATAATTTAGCATTTAAGCTTTTAGATTGAAATCCACACAAGCAAAAAAATAAAACTTGAGAGAGAGAGAGAGAGAGAGAGAGAGAGAGAGAGAGAGAGAGAGAGAGAGAGAGAGAGAGAGAGAGAGGAGCAGACACAGACACCGGGAGGACAGCCACGGTCTTTCAATTATCATTCCATTAGCGGGAGTGGAGTGTCTGTTGGGCTTCTGGTCGTCCTGTGAAATAAAACACAAGTCACGTCCCTCTCAACAAGGCTTCGTACATCCTGGGAGTTTTAACTCTACCTTCTGGCATTGACAAAAACGGAAACCAAGAGTAGGGGAAAAAAAACAGAAAAAAGAAAGACAATACTTGAGAGTTTAGGTTCTCTGCCGAAATATAAACATTCTTCTACTTCCTAGATTAATGACTTTCGTGAGTTACGTAGGTGAGTGAGTTACGTAGGCGAGTAAGTTACGTAGGCGAGTGAGTTACGTAGGCGAGTAAGTTACGTAGGCGAGTGAGTTAAGGCTAGAAAAACAGAAGGTTTGTTTCTGAGTCATGACAAAAATTTTTTAGCTTTTCTCTGTACCTTCTATGATATATTCTCGTCTTTTCTGTAATTTGGAAACCAAACCTGAACGGTTTGGTTTCCAAATTACAGAAATCTTAGCCCCTAGAATTAGCTCTCCTTAGCCCCTTGTAGCTTCCCTTAGACCCTCGTAGATCCCCTTTATGTTAAGGAAAGCACTTCTCTTCAAGTATTCTAGTTCAATGCCTCCTTCCTGTCTCTTTCTTAAATAATATGTTCGCTTTCTTCCAGATCTCTGGCAACTGTCCGGTGGTTACTGATTTGTAGATCATAGCTGGCGATTTATACAGTTTTGCTCTCGTAGAATCCATGGTGACACACAGTCAGAACCCACCGCTTCTGATGTACTCTATGCTCTAGGCTTTCTGGCTCTTCCCTAGTTTCCTCTGTAAGGATCTTTTTATATCCTTTGTTCAGCAATTTGCAGACTTCAGTCGAATAACCTGGTCTTTTACTGTTTTTTTACTTCTGAAGTGTCTGTGACGTAGTTTTGGTTTAGACTTAGCCTTGGTTGCTATGGTGTTCTCAAATTTCTTCCTCAGCCTCTTTGCTTATCCTTATATATTCATTTGTGGCTAATCTGCTTGCTTCTCTGTTCTTGTCTGTCCTTTTCTTCCTGTAGTTTTTCCATGCTCTTATGCATCTCTTCATCTGTGATCGTAGCAAAGACTCTCTTTGTCTTTTATATATCCCGATCTTCGTTTAGGTATGAAGTTTTCCTCTGCCTTGCGGCACTAGCCAACTATGTACTCCATCTCATCAATCGACTTTCCCGTGAACTGCCTTTCCCACCTCACTGCATTCAGGAACTCCATCATTACTGATGAGTTCCTTCTTCTAAAGTCTGGCTTCTCACATCCACCTCTTGCTGTATGGTACTGTATGGTCGCTGGCACCCAGGGGAATCTCGTGTTCTATTTCTCCATGTAAGACATACTTGCGGTAAATATTAGGTGCAGCCTTGCTGGCACGTCTCCTTTCTTTGTCGTATCCTTAATTTGCTCGCATAAAGTTTTCTCTATTTCCATCAGTTTAGGCCTCCAAGTTTCCAGTCACCCATTTGGGGTCCCAGTTCTCCCACTCTATTTATGGTTGAAATCACCCATTATAAGTAACTTTAACTTGATCCTGCACACACTTGTATCTTCTTCTGCTATGTCAACCATTGGCTCGTTGATGTCTTCATATTCCTGCCACAGTCTCCTGTTGTTCGGTGGAGGGTTGTATATTACTGCAATTACTTCTATTGGTTCCCCAGTATTAACTAAGTCTACTATGAAATCTTGCGCCTCGTGACTACGTATCACTATCACGTCTTTGAATGTGGCACTCTTACACATTCCGTTTCTCCTGACTTTCCTTATCACATGATATCCAGCCGGAAAAATGGCATCTAATATCATGATTGTCTGCTTTGCCTTTGTGATGGCGGCGATGTTGGGATTTTCCTCAGTTATTCATCCCTTTAGCTCATCACTTGTTATATTACCCATCAGTGTTGTAGTACCACACTTTTAGCTTACTTCCCCTTACTGTAGACATCCATGTGTTGTCTACTCCTCTTCCTGATGTTCACCTAACAAGAGTGTTGGAGGTTGAGTTGGGGTTGGAGTGTACCTCACTACTAGGTGTGTAGCCAAGGGTAGGGTTGCAGGCAGGGGAGGGGAAGTGAGGGAGTGAGTATGCATATATGCGGTTGAAGGAGTCGAGTCGATACACGTGTGAACGTGTACATGGGTGCGTGTGAGCGCTCGCACGATATAATTATATATAAAAAAAGTATCGCAGCTTTTGCACTGCAACATAAACATATTAAAAGTGGTTTTACCTTAGATCGCGTGAAATATTAAAGAAAGCAATTAAAAGTAACAATTAAAAGCCTTTAAAATTCATATTGTCCAATAAAGTAACCTTCACTTCTCTTTTCACCAAACAGATATTTGAGTCTGTTGTTTATCCGTAAAAAGTTATTCATATGTGATGTAACTTCTCTATTCGGAATATACGTAGCTTGACCTGCTTGTACATAAACTTTGGTAAATATCATTGACAAACACCATCACCATCTCTCCTTTACGATGGTCGCTAGTCAGGTTAACACTGTCTACACTTCTCAGATAATCCCCTAACCCCATATAATCTCCAACCCGACAACAGGGGACCTAAACTTTGTTATCGTTATTGTGGTAATTCCAAGAGATATTACAACTCTGTTTTTTGATCACCTTCTCAACGATCTTCATTAACTTCAAGATTGTCTAAGATTCTTTGGCTCCCAGAACGAAGCCCGGCGGGTTATTTACTTCATTTGATTCGGACACTGTTTTAAAAAACATTTATAAACGATTTTAAGAAAGTATCTAGATTCTAGATTACCTATCAAACTGCTCCAATCGTTTTCGCTAAACCATTTAGTTTCTTGTATCGTTGACTTAAGCTAGAATGACGTATGAGAGTAGTCATCCACTAATTTATGGATGATTATATACACCTGGAAAATCCTAGAGGGACTAGTACCGAACTTGCACACGAAAATCACTCACAACGAAGGCAGACGGTGCAACATCCCGCCAATGAAAAGCAGGGGTGTCACTAGCACGTTAAGAGACCGTACAATAAGTGTCAGGGGCCCGAGACTGTTCAACTGCCTCCCAGCATACATAAGAGGGATTACCAATAGACCCCTGGCAGTCTTCAAGCTGACACTGGGCAAGCACCTAAAGTCGGCACCTGACCAGCCGGGCTGTGGCTCGTACGTTGGATTGCGTGCAGCCAGCAGTAACAGCCTGGTTGATCAGGTTCTGACTCACCAGGAGGCCTGGTCACGGACCGGGCCGCGGGGGCGTTGACCCCCGGAACTCTCTCCAGGTAAACTCCAGGTACCATATTGCAAAATGATGTTCTTAAAAGCAGTGTTTCAGTTCTCGTACTCACGAAACATAATGTTTCTTAACGCTCTACTTGCGAACGTAGTGTTGATTTCCTTTAATTTTTTCGAAATGCAACAATCTGCCAACCGTAGCATAAAAAATTTCTTCCTAATGCAAGACAAAACACTTTAATTATTCCTTTTTTTTGTATAAATTAGAAATATGTCAATAACTTAACTCATTTAAAGCTGAGAAACAAACTCGTGAGTAGAAAATAGCGAGCACATGATGCACTCTGCTCTGTTATGATGCACTCTGCTCTGTTATGATGCACTCTGCTCTGTTATGATGCACTCTGCTCTGTTATGATGCACTCTGCTCTGTTATGATGCACTCTGCTCTGTTATGATGCACTCTGCTCTGTTATGATGCACTCTGCCCTGTTATGTTGCACTCTGCTCTGTTATGATGCACTCTGCTCTGTTATGATGCACTCTGCTCTGTTATGATGCACTCTGCCCTGTTATGTTGCACTCTGCTCTGTTATGATGCACTCTGCTCTGTTATGTTACAGTTTCCTCTGTTCAGTAAAGAAAGACAGCTCGGAAGTCGAGCAATTTGTGCAAGGAAATCTTGCATTGTGTTGCAGGAGGCTGGTGCAACCCATTGTTCCTTTAATTTGTTATCTTTTGTTTCCTCTCTCGCTATCTCTTCCCCGCTGAGAGGAAGTGGGACTTATGGGGAGAAGATGGGAGTGGTGGAGGGAGGAAACTGGAGTTGTGGAGGGGGAAAAATGGTGGTTGTCGGGGAGGAAATGAAGGTTATCAGGGAGGAAGTTGGATTTGTACGGGGGTGAAGTAGGATTTGTGGGGGACGAAGTATGATTTGTGGGGGACGAAGTGGGATTTGTGAAGGTGAAATGGGGGAAGTGAGGGGACAAAAAGGTGGCTGGGTGAAAGTGGGGCTGTTGGGAAAGTGGGGGTTGTGGGAAAGTGGGGGTTTTGGGGAAAGTGGAGATGTGGGAAAGTGGGGGTTGTGGATTAAGTTCAGAAAGTTGGGGTTGTGAAGATGGAAATGGGGGATAGAGGAAAAAATTTAGGAAGTTGGGTGTTGATAGGATGGCATGGAAGTGGAAGGGAGGAAAGAGAGAAGTGTTAAGGGGACCTGAGGTTGATGGGTAAGAGGTAGGGAGGTTGAATGGGAGGTTGAAGGGATCTGTAAGGAAGGAAAGGGATATGAGAGGGAGGGAGTGTGGATGAGAGGGCTGTGGCGGAGGAGAAAGTGAATGGAGAGGGATATTTGAGAGAGAATTTGAGGGTGAAAGAAGAGAGGTGTATTTGGAGAAAAGAGGGAGGAAGGTCGGCATGTGAATAAGAGAAAGAAAATGGTGGAAATAAAAGGGAGAGAGAGAGAGAGAGAGAGAGAGAGAGAGAGAGAGAGAGAGAGAGAGAGAGAGAGAGAGAGAGAGAGAGAGAGAGAGAGAGACATAGAGAGACGTAACAGCTCTTAGCTTGTCAATAAAGTTAGAAATCCTTAACCTGTAAATAGCTTGTCAATAAAGCTAGGGATCCTTAACCTTGTCAAACCCTGTGTAAAAAAGAAGAAGAAGAAGAAGAAGAAGAGAAAGAGAGAGAGAGAGAGAGAGAGAGAGAGAGAGAGAGAGAGAGAGAGAGAGAGAGAGAGAGAGAATGTTGGAAAAATGCAGGATTGAGTAAACAGTTTGCAAGATGAAGGAAGGAGGAGGCACTGATAAAGGATAACAGGTTAGGAGAGAAAGGGAGAATGGAGGTGAGAGTTTGTCTTAGAGAAAGTAAATAAAAACATATTTAGGAATGAGAAATTAGTGAAATAAGAAAGTTCGTATCATTGCGGGCGAAAAATTTTTTTTTACGATTAGTAGTAGAAGGGATCGTTGATAAAAAAAATAGAAAGAAAATGGAGGCAGAATAAAGGAAGGACAAAGGGGAAACAACAGAAGAAAAATTTTAAATAATGGCTACGAAAGAGTAAGTAAAGAAAGTAGTGAACTTGGCAAGAAGACAAAACACTTTACGAAAGAAGAGGTTTTAGCAGCAAGATGTATTTCCATCGTTGCTTGATCCCAGAAAGGTATCCCGGTACTGGAGGTATCCCGGTACTGGAGGTATCCCGGTACTGGAGGTATCCCGGTACTGGAGGTGTCCCGGTACTGGAGGTATCCCGGTACTGGAGGTATCCCGGTACTGGAGGTGTCCCGGTACTGGAGGTGTCCCGGTACTGCAGGTATCCCGGTACTGGAGGTATCCCGGTACTGGAGGTGTCCCGGTACTGGAGGTGTCCCGGTACTGCAGGTATCCCGGTACTGGAGGTATCCCGGTACTGGAGGTATCCCGATACTGGAGGTGTCCCGGTACTGGAGGTATCCCGGTACTGGAGGTATCCCGGTACTGGAGGTATCCCGGTACTGGAGGTGTCCCGGTACTGGAGGTATCCCAGTACTGGAGGTATCCCGGTACTGGAGGTATCCCGGTACTGGAGGTGTCCCGGTACTGGAGGTGTCCCGGTACTGGAGGTATCCCGGTACTGGAGGTATCCCGGTACTGGAGGTGTCCCGGTACTGGAGGTGTCCCGGTACTGGAGGTGTCCCGGTACTGGAGGTATCCCGGTACTGGAGGTATCCCGGTACTGGAGGTGTCCCGGTACTGGAGGTGTCCCGGTACTGGAGGTATCCCGGTACTGGAGGTATCCCGGTACTGGAGGTATCCCGGTACTGGAGGTGTCCCGGTACTGGAGGTATCCCGGTACTGGAGGTGTCCCGGTACTGGAGGTGTCCCGGAACTGGAGGTATCCCGGTACTGGAGGTATCCCGGTACTGGAGGTATCCCGGTACTGGAGGTATCCCGGTACTGGAGGTATCCCGGTACTGGAGGTGTCCCGGTACTGGAGGTATCCCGGTACTGGAGGTGTCCCGGTACTGGAGGTATCCCGGTACTGGAGGTGTCCCGGTACTGGAGGTATCCCGGTACTGGAGGTATCCCGGTACTGGAGGTGTCCCGGTACTGGAGGTGTCCCGGTACTGGAGGTATCCCGGTACTGGAGGTGTCCCGGTACTGGAGGTATCCCGGTACTGGAGGTGTCCCGGTACTGGAGGTATCCCGGTACTGGAGGTGTCCCGGTACTGGAGGTATCCCGGTACTGGAGGTGTCCCGGTACTGGAGGTATCCCGGTACTGGAGGTATCCCGGTACTGGAGGTGTCCCGGTACTGGAGGTGTCCCGGTACTGGAGGTATCCCGGTACTGGAGGTGTCCCGGTACTGGAGGTGTCCCGGTACTGGAGGTATCCCGGTACTGGAGGTATCCCGGTACTGGAGGTATCCCGGTACTGGAGGTATCCCGGTACTGGAGGTGTCCCGGTACTGGAGGTGTCCCGGTACTGGAGGTGTCCCGGTACTTGAGGTATCCCGGTACTGGAGGTATCCCGGTACTGGAGGTATCCCGGTACTGGAGGTGTCCCGGTACTGGAGGTATCCCGGTACTGGAGGTATCCCGGTACTGGAGGTGTCCCGGTACTGGAGGTGTCTTGGTACTGGAGGTATCCCGGTACTGGAGGTATCCCGGTACTGGAGGTATCCCGGTACTGGAGGTATCCCGGTACTGGAGGTGTCCCGGTACTGGAGGTATCCCGGTACTGGAGGTATCCCGGTACTGGAGGTGTCCCGGTACTGGAGGTATCCCGGTACTGGAGGTATCCTGGTACTGGAGGTATCCCGGTGCTTTAGGTATCCCGGTACTGGAGGTATCCCGGTACTGGAGGTATCCCGGTACTGGAGGTATCCCGGTACTGGAGGTGTCCCGGTACTGGAGGTATCCCGGTACTGGAGGCATCCCGGTACTGGAGGTGTCCCGGTACTGGAGGTGTCCCGGTACTGGAGGTATCCCGGTACTGGAGGTATCCCGGTACTGGAGGTATCCCGGTACTGGAGGTATCCCGGTGCTTTAGGTATCCCGGTACTGGAGGTATCCCGGTACTGGAGGTATCCCGGTACTGGAGGTGTCCCGGTACTGGAGGTATCCCGGAACTGGAGGTGTCCCGGTACTGGAGGTGTCCCGGTACTGGAGGTATCCCGGTACTGGAGGTATCCCGGTACTGGAGGTATCCCGGTACTGGAGGTGTCCCGGTACTGGAGGTATCCCGGTACTGGAGGTGTCCCGGTACTGGAGGTATCCCGGTACTGGAGGTATCCCGATACTGGAGGTATCCCGGTACTGGAGGTATCCCGGTACTGGAGGTGTCCCGGTACTGGAGGTGTCCCGGTACTGGAGGTGTCCCGGTACTGGAGGTATCCCGGTACTGGAGGTATCCCGGTACTGGAGGTATCCCGGTACTGGAGGTGTCCCGGTACTGGAGGTGTCCCGGTACTGGAGGTGTCTTGGTACTGGAGGTATCCCGGTACTGGAGGTATCCCGGTACTGGAGGTATCCCGGTACTGGAGGTGTCCCGGTACTGGAGGTATCCCGGTACTAGAGGTATCCCGGTACTGGAGGTATCCCGGTACTGGAGGTGTCCCGGTACTGGAGGTATCCCGGTACTGGAGGTATCCCGGTACTGGAGGTATCCCGGTACTGGAGGTGTCCCGGTACTGGAGGTATCCTGGTACTGGAGGTATCCCGGTACTGGAGGTATCCCGGTACTGGAGGTATCCTGGTACTGGAGGTATCCCGGTGCTTTAGGTATCCCGGTACTGGAGGTATCCCGGTACTGGAAGTATCCCGGTACTGGAGGTGTCCCTGTACTGGAGGTATCCCGGTACTGGAGGCATCCCGGTACTGGAGGTGTCCCGGTACTGGATGTGTCCCGGTACTGGAGGTATCCCGGTACTGGAGGTATCCCGGTACTGGAGGTATCCCGGTACTGGAGGTATCCCGGTACTGGAGGTGTCCCGGTACTGGAGGTATCCCGGTACTGGAGGTATCCCGGTACTGGAGGTATCCCGGTACTGGAGGTATCCCGGTACTGGAGGTATCCTGGTACTGGAGGTATCCCGGTGCTTTAGGTATCCCGGTACTGGAGGTATCCCGGTACTGGAGGTATCCCGGTACTGGAGGTGTCCCGGTACTGGAGGTATCCCGGTACTGGAGGTGTCCCGGTACTGGAGGTATCCCGGTACTGGAGGTATCCCGGTACTGGAGGTATCCCGGTACTGAAGGTATCCCGGTACTGGAGGTATCCCGGTACTGGAGGTGTCCCGGTACTGGAGGTATCCCGGTACTGGAGGTGCCCCGGTACTGGAGGTATCCTGGTATTGAAGGTATCCCGGTACTGGAGGTGCCCCGGTACTGGAGGTATCCCGGTACTGAAGGTATCCCGGTACTGGAGGTATCCCGGTACTGGAGGTATCCCGGTACTGGAGGTGTCCCGGTACTGGAGGTATCCCGGTACTGGAGGTGCCCCGGTACTGGAGGTATCCTGGTATTGAAGGTATCCCGGTACTAAAGATATCCCGGTACTAAAGGTATCCCGGTATTGAAGGTATCCCAATACTGAATAACTAATCTTGAATACTGCAGTGGAAGCGACTAGAACAGTGCAGTGAAGCATAAATATGTAATACGGTTACGTATCAGAAACAAGGTTCTGGAGCCAGTAAGAAGAGGCGTCCAGATGTCACATGGACATATCCAAATTTCAATTAAAATGCCAACCAGGACACTACACACACATGCAACATCTGGGTATCTTTAATGTAGACAAATTCTAGGACATAAGATACCCAGATTTTGCATATGTGTCTAATTTTCATTATTGTCGATACAAACCAAGACATACACAGCCCAAACGTAAATCTGAAGATGCAGTCTTTTATCATCTCAAAAGAGACCAATTGGAAATTGTATTATGAAATTATCAGCGCTGAAAGACAAGGTAATTGGAAACTACACTGAAATTATCACATGATAAACAGTGCGTCAGTTTTCCAAATTTCTTCTAAAAAAAAGAGAGATTAGGACGTGCTGGCCAAAATCAGTTGAAACTTTTCTTAAAGAAAGACTAACCAGTATTTTAAGCGAATAAGTATAATAAGTAATTAAATAAATTTATTTTTTGCGTTTATAAAATATATTTTTTTAATAATGGTCTCGAGGACACAGATGTTATCGGTACAGCAAAGTATATTATGTAGATTTAATTTAGTATACCTGGTGTTTGATATATTAGACACATGTGCTACTCTTGGGTATTTTTATTGAGGAAACGTTTCGCCACACAGTGGCTTCATCAGTCCACACAAAGGTAAAGATACCCAAGAGTTGCACATGTGTTTAATTTATCAACATGTCGGTTCTCTGAACCATTCATCTACAAACCTGCCAGACACTGCAACTTCTTGGGATCTTAATACTTCGGACAAATGTGACACCACCTACGACTGCTGCACCTCTCCTGCCCAAGGTATATAAGCTACTTTTCTGCACATATGCCGTATTCTATTCTTGATTGATGGACTGATCACATCGACTGAAGGTTGAGGGACTGATTACCTCATTCTCCTCCTGTTCTTCAAGATTCTCCTTTGTATGGACTGATGAAGCCACTGTGTGGCGAAACGTTTCCTCAATAAAGATACCCAAGAGTTGCACATGTGTCTAATTTATCAACGTGTCGGTTTTCTGAACCATTCATCCATTCATCACATACCTGGAGTTTACCTGGAGAGGGTTTTGGAGATCAACGCCCCCGCGGCCCGGTCTGAGACCAGGCCTCATGGTGGATCAAGATCTGATAAACCTGGCAGTTACTGCTGGCCGCACGCAAGCTGACGTACGAACAACAGTCCGGTTGGTCAGGTACTGACTTTAGGTGCCTGTCCAGTGCCTTCTTGAAGACAGCCAGGGGTCTATTGGTAATCCCCCTTATGTATGCTGGGAGGCAGTTGAACAGTCTTGGGCCCCGGACACTTATTGTGTTGTCTCTCAGTGTACTCGTGGCGCCCCTGCTTTTCATCGGGGGAATGTTGCATCTCCTGCCGAGTCTTTTGCTTTCATAGGGAGTGATTTTCGTGTGCAGGTTTGGTACCAATTCCTCCAGGACCTTCCAAGTGTATATTATCATGTATCTCTCTCGCCTAATAAAATCAATCACTGACTTATTTCTGATCTGAATAACATTGTCAGGTATTTAACGAAAACATTTTTCTTCAGTATAATCGGCCCATTGAAGCTGACACGACCTGAAATGTAGGCGAAGCTTCCTTTGAGGAAAACACATCAATACTCAAAGTTTGAAACCGATCAGAGAATGCATTCTCCAGTTACTGCATAGAATTTAACAAGATTTGCACCTATACAGCCTAAACCCAGAAAACTTTTCATCCATTAGATGCATCAGCCAATACAGCAGCGGTTCAGAATTTATTTTATTTTAATCACGGGGAAACACTAAACCCGTAAGGATAATAAAGCGCCTGTGGAATGCGAGGAATTCAGCGTCAATTCAAACACGGGAAAGATAAGTCCAGGTCCGTGGATCAAAAGCCAATCATCAGCATCAAGGTAATATAATACAATGTTAATTAATACTAGACTGTTCAACTGCCTCTCAGCATGCATAAGAGGGATTACCAATAGACCCCTGACTGTCTTCAAGAAGGCACTGGACAAACATCTGAAGTCAGTACCTGACCAACCGGGCTGTGGTTCGTACGGCAGTTTGCGTGCTGCCAGCATAAACAGTTTGGTTGATCAGACCCTGACCCACCATGAGGCCTGGTCTCAGACCGAGTCGCAGGGACGTTGACCCCCGAAACCCTCTACAGGCAAACTCCAGGTAAACCATTTGAAGGTTAATAGTGGCAAAAAAATGGCTGCTAAACACTCCATTATATGCACCAGCCTTTTAAGTAGGATACAGAGTGTTGATATAAGGAAAGTCGATCACGAGGCTCCCTCCAGTTACCACACACAAGTAATACTTGGCAACGGCCTATGTAATATTATATAAATACTCATCTTAATCTTACCCAAAATTGGATGACGAACGAATAATGCATTTAAGTAACAAACGAAAATTTTGATGGAAGGAAAGACAACTTTAATGAGAATGTTCCAAAAATTGTGAAGTTTATCCTCGTTAAACTTAAAACGCCAGAAAATTTTAATTATTTTTATTCTGTGGGTTTTTTTTCTCTTTTACGTTTTATTTAAAATTCCTTATAAAACTGGAGGAAAAATATTCGTAATTTTTTAAAAGTTCCAGTTTGATAAAAATGGTGAAAAATGGCAAATTGGTTCAAAATTGATATAAAGTTACTTCCAGTTAAGATACACCAGTGTTTAGGGTTTGAAGCCGATCATAAGAGGCATTCTCTAGTTGTTACATGGGACACAATTTATTCATAAAATTGACAAATTTAAATTTACACAGCAGAAAGCGAGCACCAAAACCTTATTTTAATGAGGCCCATCAGTGGTGAAAGTTTGAAGCCGATCAGAAAATGCATTCCCCATTAATTTACCTGATTTCAACGATTCCAAGATCTTAACAATTTCAGGGAAAAATCAAATGTCTATTGAGACTAAACTTATGTATTATCGTCAGTCTTACATAATTCATCATTAATAATGTTTTCATCCGATCTGAAGAAGCATTCTCTAGTTACTGAACATAAATATCGCTAATCAATATGCCAGGTAACAACAGTGTGATGCATGACTTCAGGAAATCACACCAGTGTTAAAATTTGAAGCCAATCAGAAGAGACATTTTTCAGTTATGCCATGAATTCCAATGATTATAAGTAAATGCATACAAGCAAAACTTAATAGACACTATACTGGTCTTAAGATACATTAGCAATTACATATCGAAGCCGTTTAGAAGACGCAAATGAATTTATTTAACGTGGTTTAACGTAAATAAAAACTTCGCACTGTTTTACACAGTTATTAAGTGTGTTCCTACACACTTAAACTTCACTCTTCGCCGTCGTTGAATTAGGAAGCAGCTTTTATTTTAATGTTTGAAGGTACGTCACTGAAGGTTTTGGAAGCTACTGGACCTGTCATTCCAGGATGCTGGGAATGGATTCAACAACTTTGGTCACGGGACACCTGCATATGGTAACTGCTCCAGGAATCGATGTCCTCGTTACTGAGAAGGTGATCTGAGGAGGCCTTGTTTTATTAAGTGAAGGAAAAAAACTGGAAGGAAAATGTCTGACAAGCACTTGAGGGTTCCCGTTGGGATTAATAAGAGGAGGTTTAAGAACTGGAAATATATACAAAGACTCTTTTAGACTCTAATATTCATTTTGCTAGTGGTAAACTTCACTATATAGAAATATTTGTGACTGGTTTCTTTATCTGGATGCTATCGGATGAGTTTTTTTTTTAGTAGAGGCCATAAATTAGGAAGGATGGATAACCACAACTGTAACAGACGTAGGAGGCACAAGGGTAAAGACGCAGAACGAAGGAAAGGTAATTACATCGAGGAGAAACAGGTTGGAAGTGGATATTGACGACTGGATGAGTTTTGGGTCCTTGAGGTTCCGGAAGAAGAGATGAAGGCCCAGCCGGGAAAGGTTCTGCGGGAGGTGAAACAAGGAAAGTGGATTAAGACCAAGTAGAAGGAATGAGTGAAGCGATGAGGTGGGAACATCATGAGGTGAGGCCGCATAAGGGTTGCGAGTTTCACCGCAATTAAGGCAAGTGGGAGACAGGGCACAAGATGGATTATTACGATCAACTGCACCGTAGACCGGGCATTCTGCCGGTGATCTACAGTACTTGGCTGGGTTGCGAAAGCTTCAGCATTGTCTGCATTGTTGAGGGGTAGGGAAGAACAACTGCAATTGTAAGCGTTGGTAAGCTATATAAACGGAAGCAGGAAGCTTCCGGCAGTCAAAAGTTAGTTTAGGATAACGTCTCCGACCCCGGGCAAGACTGACATAAGTTTCTTCTTTGATAATTAAGAGGTTTTGGAGCTCAAGTTGCACCTGAATGTCCGGGCTGCGTTGCAGAAAGTCTTGTTAGATACTAGTATACGTGACAAGGAGAGAACAGCAGCTAGAATTGAGAAAGAAATGCGACAAGGATGTTATCGATAGAATGGAAGAGGGGAAAATTATCAATTTGCTCAACATCCTTCACAGCGACAATGCGCCTGCTATTCTTGAGGGCATGAAAGGGCACATTTTGCCCAATATGCCTCTTGAGAGCTGTGCTAATGCCATGGCCAGTGAGGTAAACAGTAGGTGACGTTGACAGAAGAGAAGGGAAATTCGTACAAGATTGTCTTTAAAATGGAGAGTGGAAGAAAAACAAGTTTCCAGGTAGCGCGTCTCTTAGGACTGGAGCGAAGAGGTATGTCTGTAAGAGCATCTGGATTCTCAAGTTTGGGTCGAAAATCGACACAGTCGTGGGAGAAGCCGGGTGCATGGTCGAGTGAAGCTAACAGGTATCAAAAGGGTTAACCGGAACACCGGAATCGGATTTAGGCAACTTGGTGTTACCCAGAAGCGGTACCGGGTTCCACTTATATTGAAAATAGCATAAAATACCTATACGTTGATGAGTAAGACACATGCACAACAGCTGGGTATCTTTATTATTGAAACGTTCCGATTACACAGTAGGCTTTTTCAGTCGAATACTACACCTGCTGCCTTTGTATTTGACTGAAGAAACCTACTTTGTAGGTGAAACGTTGCAGCAATAAAGATAGCCAACTGCTGCACATGTGTCTTAATTACCAACGGGTTCCCGAAAAGATCCATGTATGGGTTAGGGACAGGAAAAAATACTGCGAGGGTTAGGGGCCGGGAGGAGACAAATCATAAACTGAACTACCCATAAATTAAGGTTTATTTATTTTTGTAAAAATGGGAGGGGGAATAGAGGGAACAGACGAAGTTACGAGGAAAAATAAATATTGTATGTCCCCGTTCTTCATCCAAGTAGTGCAGAGTAGTGCCGCTGCTACATGAAACCCGTTCTTTACTTTTCCTTTGATGCCAGTAAACCAGCATTCCCGGATGGTAACTTCACGTCGCCGAGCCACCTCAAGAGAAAAAAACAGAAGGGAGATCGAAAACCCGCAAAAAGTTATCCCTACTACCTCCTGAAACCAACGGGCAATCTCCAGGACTATGACTGTCACCCTAGGACACGTGAGGCCGCCCACTGGGACCCAAGGGTTACAACGGTCACTCTATGACTAGCGATGCCACCCTCCGAGACCCTAGGGCTACAACCGTCACCCGAAGACACGCGAGGCCGTCCACTGGGACTAAGGAAGGCAGCCCAGCACATCCCTAAATAATCCAATTCCCACGGCAACCATCACCACCACCACCGAGGAGCTCAACGAAATGGGATAGACAACGAAGCTTTTTCTCTCAACCATCAAGTTGTAATTTACACGACAACTATCCCCAAAGGTGGAATAGAGGGGTGGGAAGGGCTGTGGGGTGCTTAGAAGGTGAGAAGAGGCCTAATTCCTCGGGTACAGAGCACCTTCGCCACGTAAACACCCCTCCTCCCCCCCAGTGGAAAGAAAGCGATACCATGGTAATTTAGATAAATGGTTCAGAGAACCGACAAAAGATTGATGGACTGATTACATCGACTCCAAGCTGAGGGACTGATTACTTCAAAGTCCTCCTGATCTTCACCATTCTTCTTTTTAAAGGATTGATGAAGCCACTGTGTGGCAAAACGTGTCCTCAGTAGAGATACCCAAGTGTTGCACAGGTGTTTTATTTATGGATACAATGGTAGGTATTGCTGGGTGCAGACACTGAGTGACAGTAATACATGCGGGTAAATTAACGTTCATTATACTGGACAGTTATTATCACTGATTGTGTTAGTCCTTATGTATACTCAGTAATGCAGTGCAGGTTTTCTGTCTACACATTCAGGCCACATTATTATTTAATAGTGTTTGCCTTGCACTAAACAAATATTTATCACAGTGCAACCTCATTGATCAATAATAATAATAATAATAATAATAATAATAATAATAATAATAATAATGATAATAATAATCTTTATTTCTCCAAGTACATGTACAGAGTATACAGGCTTAGCTAACATCAATGACTATATAGAAAGCTCCTTGTTATGCAGAGCTGTTCAGGCAAATTAGGTCAGTTTTGTCCCAGGATGCGACCCACACCAGTCCACTAACACCCAGGAACGTAATTTACTGCTAGATGAACAGGGACAGCAAATATCTTATGGAAACACGTCATAATGTCATAATGTTTCCAGCAGATTGTGGGAATTACTCTTGATGCAAAATTTCTTAATATGCTAATAAACTTTATAACTTTCTGCAAGACTTCCTAGCGTGACCAAAAAATGAAAATATGAACTCATAAAAAAACAGTGAGTTTTTGGGGTGAGAAAACGCGTGAACGTTCAACAAGGCCACACAGATGTCAGAAACCCCATTAATTTAGTAAAACTTTCTAGAACGGCTATAGAAGCAAACTTAACAACTCATTACTATTTCCCATAACTTGTAAGATTGTAACATTTCAAAACATCGTAACTGACTGGTATATATAAGAAGAAAAATTATAAATTTAAGAATGTATTATATGCAAACGTAAGTGAGCTAAACTAAACTAAAAAAAAAAAAAAAAAAAAAAAAAAAAAAAAAAAAAAAAAAAAAAAAATTGAAGAAAGCGACAATGAAAAAAATCTCCATCGTGAACTTAACAAACCCGGCAGTTGTTAAGGAAAATTTTCAGTTTGTAGAGGAAGAAATGTGGAAGGTGGGAAGTGCTGTAGATAATTTAGCAAATAACGAAAGACTACAAGCAACAAAAGTTGAAATCCTATTTTCTTTTCTGTTTTAGTTGTTTTAACAGCTCGAGTTATTTGCTCTGTGTATCATTCATATTACACTAGAGGAAATAATGAAGTATGTAAATAAAATTACAATAACAAAATAAAATTTTTGCAGGATGCTTTCTTAAAAATGTTAACTATTTCTGACCTATGCCATATCTCCCTAACCTCACCTCACCTGGCTTTATCACTGACCTTACCTCTACACCTTCAATTCTATCCCACATATGACCTCTCCTTTTACCTCTTTCTATTTTGACCTCAGGGTGTCCATATGCTTTTTGAGAAGCTAGTTTTGTAATGTTTTGCATAGGTTATAAATTCCAACGTTGCGGCAGTCATAAATGTTACCTTGCAACCTATTTTTCTCCACTCATCATCTTGTCTGATTTAGTCACCACTGGCTCGCGTCTGAATTAAAAAATATTGTCCCTGGTGAAAACTGAAGATTAAACACCGATAAATGGTGAAAAATACTCTTAGTAGCCATGAAGGCCTTTGCTGGCACGAGTTTGCTTCCTCAGGTACATGTACACGAAAAAGTCCTCTCATATGTTAACATTGTACTAAAGAATTTCACTGGAAATAACGTTTTTCACTAATATTAACTCTCTTCTCTGGCTGATGTCCGACTAAATCAACAGTCACTTGTTTACTTGACTTAAGCAAAACACTTAACTGGCTCAAGCAACGGTCACCTTGGCAGACTCAAGAAGCACTCGCTCTTTTGTTTGGCTGAAGCCACACTTACTCTGTCCTGATGTTTAATTCTCGAGCAACATCCATATCCTTGTCTATCTCAGAAGCTAACATAACAGCATAAAAACACAGCTGTGTAATATAAATGCCTCATAACATAGGAACATCACAAGCTAGCAAATTCATATTGGGAAGTGATAATGCGGTATTTTTACAGTAACAAATAGTTGGATTGAAACGATGTTTCAATCCAACCACGACAGACCGAAAAAAGTTACTTAGTATTCAGTAACTATTTTGTAGGATGTAGTAATAAATTCCAACTACAGAAATGTGAGTATTTAATTTTGTAGTTTGCTATATACATCAGTACAAAGAATCTACTCAAGCGGGAAATATTTAAGTCACCCTTCATTAGCTCTGTTATATTTACAAGAACAAAAATTAGATATAATAAGATATATATTAAATCATTTATTTGACTCCACGAACAGTGTTTCTGTTGCGTGTTATGGCAAAACTTGAGACACGAAGACAAAATAGAAAAAAAATCTTAATCAGTATTCATCGTCCGTCGTAACAAGAAAAATCCCTTTGCTTAAAACGTCAAAATGTGATAAGATAAGATAAGATTTCGTTCGGATTTTTAACCCCGGAGGGTTAGCCACCCAGGATAACCCAAGAAAGTCAGTGCGTCATCGAGGACTGTCTAACTTATTTCCATTGGGGTCCTTAATCTTGTCCCCCAGGATGCTACCCACACCAGTCGACTAACACCCAGGTACCTATTTGCTGCTAGGTGAACAGGACAACAAGTGTAAGGAAACGTGTCGAAATGTTTCCACCCGCCGGGAATCGAACCCGGACCCTCCATGTGTGAAGCGGGAGCTTTAGCCACCAGACCACGGGCCACCCATAAGCATTGTGGAAATGTCATAAGGAGAATAATATACATTAAATGTTTGTCGTAAAACAGAAAAACATTTTGAAATGTGTCAAATACTTTTCTTTCATACATCTTGGATTCAGATTTTTATTTATATTCCTTCCCTGTGCTTCCACATAAGTGGACCCCCGGTTAACGAACTTTTTTCATTCCAGTAGTATGTTCAGGTGCCAGTACTGACCGAATTTTTTCCCATAAGGAATATTGTGAAGTAGATTAGTCAATTTCAGACCCCCAAACATACACGTACAAACGCACTTACATAAATACACTTACATAATTGGTCGCATTTGGAGGTGATCGTTATGCGAGGGTCCACTGTATATCTACGTTATCTATTGAACCGATATACATGTCAAATATTAACTTAGAATACCTTAAATATTCATATAAAAGGAGCCAATGCAAAAAAATCTGCTTTCTAGCACCAGATGATACAGTGGCCTGTTAGTGCAGGTACGTAGCTAACACCTGATAAGGGGATTTACCTGTTTGATAAGATTATTGGTGGAGAGTCATATGAATGTTATTTCTTAAAAATCCTTCCAGCGAAACCCACCAAACAACATTTTCCATTTATTTTTAAAAATGCATCACTTGCATATTTATGAAATTCCAATATTGGGCAAACCATGCCTGGAAAGTATGGAAAATTTGGAGACCCTCGCCTGGAACAGAATATCGACCCCTGGAAATACAACACGGTGAAAAAGATGGAATACAAAATGAAACGAAAGGGGGAAAAATAGAGAAAACGCTATTTAGATATTCCATATTATCAGAGAATGTTGAAAACTAATACCATTAACACTCAAAGTTTAATGGAAATACAGTGGACCCCCGCATAACGATTACCTCCGAATGCGACCAATTGTGTAAGTGTATTTATGTAAGTGCGTTTGTACGTGTATGTTTGGGGGTCTGAAATGGACTAATCTACTTCACAATATTTCTTATGGGAACAAATTCGGTCAGTACTGGCACCTGAACATACTTCTGGAGTGAAAAAATATCGTTAACCGGGGGTCCACTATAAAAATTAACAATGGACAAAAGAAAATCACAAGAAGGTCTGATGTATTTGGGTCACTGTTCGATCATAGAATTTATTTTCACATTCCATAAACAGTCCCCTCTACCTCAGTGCATGCAAAAGGAATGGTACAGAGTGTGGCATAAGTTTCTGTCGAAGTTTATGATTTGAAGGCAGTCAAAATAGTCACAAATAATCACATGTTAACTAATATCGCAATTTATTTAAGTTTCTTGTTAACAATACACAAAAAACCCGCACATAAAAGAGAGAAGCTTACGACGACGTTTCGGTCCGACTTGGACCATTGACAAAGTCACACTAACAGAGGTGGAGCAGGACGGCTATATATAAGCAGGAAGAGGTGGTAGTAGTAGTAGTAGTAGTAGTAGTAGTAGTAGTACAAGAATTGTATATAATACCGACAGGATGAAATTAAGACACATGCACAACACCCGGGCATCCCCATCGTAGACGTTTCGCCATCCAGCCAGCCACTGGATGGCGAAACGTCCACAACAAAGACAACCAGACGCCGCACATGTGTCTCAATTTCAACAGTAGTTGTAATAGAAGAAGAAGAGGTAGTAGTAGTGGTAGCGGAAGAAGTGGGAAATAAGGAAGACGAGCTTCTCTCTTTTATGTGCGGGTTATTTGTGTATTGTTCCAGTCACGGTATTGTGCCTTTTTGTTATTTATTTCTTGTTAAGTTATCAGCACTGAAGGTTTGAAGTCGATCGAATGAGACATTCGGAGATCGTGAAAAACTGCACTAAAATTTTTCCTCTTTCAAGAAAATTTGCAAAGCGGCTGTTACACAGCACAAAATAAACCTAACCTAACCTAACTTAACCTAACCTAACTTAACCTAACCTAACCTAACCTAACCTAACCTAACTTAACCTAACCTAACTTAACCTAACCTAACCTAACCTAACCTAACCTAACCTAACCTAACCTAACCTAACCTAACCTAACCTAACCTAACTTAACCTAACCTAACTTAACCTAACCTAACCTAACTTAACCTAGCCTAACTTAACCTAACCTAACTTAACCTAACCTAACCTAACTTAACCTAACCTAACTTAACCTAACCTAACCTAACCTAACCTAACCTAACCTAACTTAACCTAACCTAACCTAACCTAACCTAACTTAACCTAACCTAACCTAACTTAACCTAACTTAACCTAACCTAACTTAACCTAACCTAACCTAACCTAACCTAACCTAACCTAACCTAACTTAACCTAACCTAACCTAACCTAACCTAACCTAACCTAACCTAACCTAACCTAACTTAACCTAACCTAACCTAACCTAACCTAACCTAACCTAACCTAACTTAACCTAACCTAACCTAACCTAACCTAACTTAACCTAACCTAACTTAACCTAACCTAACCTAACAACCTAACCTAACCAAACCTAACCTAACCTAACCTAACCTAACCTAACCTAACCTAACTTAACCTAACCTAACCTAACCTAACCTAACCTAACTTAACCTAACCTAACCTAACCTAACTTAACCTAACCTAACTTAACCTAACCTAACCTAACCTAACTTAACCTAACCTAACCTAACCTAACCAAACCTAACCTAACCAAACCTAACCTAACCTAACCTAACCTAACCTAACCTAACCTAACCTAACCTAACCAAACCTAACCTAACCTAACCTAACCTAACCTAACTTAACCTAACCTAACCTAACCTAACCTAACCTAACCTAACCTAACCTAACCTAACCTAACCTAACTTAACCTAACCTAACCTAACCTAACCTAACCTAACCTAACTTAACTTAACCTAACCTAACCTAACCTAACCTTACACAGCACAAAATAAACCTAACCTAACCTAACCTAACCTAACTTAACTTAACCTAACCTAACCTAACCTAACCTAACCTAACCTAACCTAACCCTAACCTAACCTAACCTAACCTAACCTTACACAGCACATAATAAACCTGACCTCCCTCTAAGTAAACTACACCAGTGACTGAGGTTTACAGCAGCCAGTGATCGCTCGGTAGCCAACAATTCCAGGTTTACTTACCAAGTTATTGCACTAAAATTTGAACCTACAAAACCTGAGCCTAAAAAAGTTTATTCTTTGCGTAAGATGCATTAGCTATTAAAGATTTATCAGAGCCGCTCTTTGGCGGGTCTTCTAAACAACAGCTCTTCTAAACAGCAGCTCTTCTAAAGAGCGGCTCTTCTAAAGAGCGGCTCTTCTAAAGAGCGGCTCTTCTAAAGAGCGGCTCTTCTAAAGAGCGGCTCTTCTAAAGAGCGGCTCTTCTAAACAGCGGCTCTTCTAAAGAGCGGCTCTTCTAAAGAGCGGCTCTTCTAAACAGCGGCTCTTCTAAACAGCGGCTCTTCTAAAGAGCGGCTCTTCTAAGCAGCGGCTCTTCTAAAGAGCGGCTCTTCTAAACAGCGGCTCTTCTAAACAGCGGATCTTCTATCAATCAATCAATTAATCAATCAAACAAGTTTATTCTCCATAAAGATTACAATGCGGGGTTTACTGATTTTGGATATTGTGTGGTTTACGTGTTATAAAATACTAATTACAGAGGGGGCCACTAGGGCACCTAGCATGGCTAGGGATTTCGGGCAGACTTAGATTAATTCTTAACTCTAAATTAATACAGATTATGGTATTAAGGCTAAGTGACTACATTATAATTTGTGAGTTTAGCAATGTAAATGATTTTGTTTTGGCACAATACAAAGTGTCTATATTGTAGTATAACAGGCAAACTTATGACTAGTTAGGATTCATTATTTTATGATTAAGATTCGTATTTCTGTGATTTTAGTCAAGTGGGTGAGTGAGTGTAAGTGTGAACAGGTGATTTTCATGTACATAGTTGTCGGGGTGTATCAGGGAGATAAGATGTTGTCTAACGGTAGTTTTGAAGGTGATGAATGTGTCTGCAGTTCTAGAGTTTTCAGGTAGGGTGTTCCAGATTTTAGGCCCTTTGACATACATAGAATTTTTGTAAAGGTTTAGTCGCACGGGGAATGTCATAGAGATGTTTGTCTGGTGTTATGCCTGTGGGTTCTGTCACAACTATCAAGAAAGCGTTTTAGGTCAAGGTTAATATTGGAATTTAAGGTCCTGTAGATGTAGATTGCATAGTAGTAAGTGTGGATGTACTGAACAGGGAGTAAGTTTAGATCTATGAAGAGTGGGGGGGGGGGGTGTTGCCAGGAATAGGATTTAGTGATTATTCTTACTGCAGCTTTTTGTTAGGTGTGTTGCTGCAGTTGATTCCCAAGCACAAATAGCATAGGTGAGGTATGGATAAATGAGTGATTGGTATAGTGTGAGAAGGGCAGTTTGCGGCACGTAGTATCGTATCTTGGAGAGGATTCCAACCGTTTTGGATACTTTTTTTGTTATGTGTTGGATATGGGTGCTGAAATTTAGGTTGTTGTCAAGGTATAGGCCTAGGAATTTGCTCTCATTATGTCTGGCAATTAGAGTGTTGTCGATCTTAATGTTAAGTTGCGCAACACCTACTCTGCTACCAAACATAATATAGTAGGTTTTGTCAGTGTTAAGTGTAAGTTTATTGGCTGTCATCCAAGTCGATATTTTGAACAGCTCCTTGTTAACAATGGTGTTGAGGGTGGCAAGAATAGGGTGGGAGATGACATAAGTCGTGTCGTCAGCAAAGAGAATGGGTTTCAGGTGTTGAGATACGTTTGGAAGATCATTGATGTAAATGAGGAAGAGCAGGAACTAAGGACACTTCCCTGCGGAACTCCGGTATCAAGTGGCCGTGTCGATGAGGCTGTGTCTTTAATGGTGACATACTGATACCTATTTGTAAGGTAGGATTTAAAATATGCAAGCGCATGGCCTCTTATACCATAATGGTCAAGTTTGTGGAGTAGGATGCCGTGGTCTACTGTGTCAAAAGCTTTTCTTAGGTCAATAAAAATTCCTAGTGGATATTCCTTATTTTCCAATGCTGTGTAAAGCAGATCTAGCATTTGTACAATTGCATCATTAGTGCTTTTATTTTTCCTGAATTCAAATTGGCAGGGATTGAGTATGTTTTGTACCGTTATAAATGAATATAGTCTCCTGTGCACGAGTTTCTCGAAGATTTTGGATAGCAATGTTAAGTTTGATATTGGCCTATAGTTGTTTACATCTGTAGGGTCACCACCTTTATGTATTGGTGTAACCTTTACTGTCTTGAGTAGTTTCGGGAAAGTGCTAGTTTCCAGTGACTCGTTAAAAAGTAATGTAATAGCATGCGAAAGGACATGGACCGCTCGCTTGTACAATAATGGTGGGACGTGAGACAGATTGCCTGAGCTATTTTTAAGTGACTTTATAATCGCAGTGACTTCCGTGGGCTCAGCTGGTACAAGATAGAAGGAATCTGGGAAATTCCCATCTAGGTAGTCCCCGGCACGGGCGTTGGTACGTGGGATTTTACTGGCGAGATTAGATCCTATGGTTGAGAAGAAGACGTTTATCTTGTTAGCTGTATCAGTGGGATGCAGTGGTGTTTCATGAGGTTTGGTTAGGACAATATTCTTGTTTTTTTCAGTTTGTGGGTCCCCAGAATCTGGGAAAGTGTTTTCCAGGTCTTTTTTATATCTCCTCTTGTGTCAGTGAATCTGCTGGAGTAGTACAGTTGTTTGGCTTTCTTTACTAATTTGGTGAGAAGTGATGAATAGTGTTTAAGAATTACTTTGTGTATTAAGCCTTGTCTATATTGCTTTTCATATTGGTGTTTCTTATCAATGGATTTCAGAATGCTACTGGTTAGCCATGGGCAACCGAGCCGTTTATTCGTGATCTGTTTCGTTTTTATAGGACCATGTTTGTTATATAGTCTTAGTAATTTGTTAAGAAAAATGTCTGTCCAATCGTCAATACCATTGGCCTTGGAGAATTCTGTAGGCCAGTCAACAGTCTCTAGGTCTGCTGTGAAATTCCTTATTGAGGCCTCATCATGGAGTCTAAATTAAACTTTGTTGTATTCGAATGGTGGCTTACTAATGTTTGTTAAGAGGAAGGTTGGGTAGTGGTCAGTAGTGATGTCTGTGATTATCCCTGATTTAAGGGGGGCTAGTATATTGGTCCATATGTGGTCTATTATGGTTGTACTTGTCTCAGTCAGCCTGGTTGGTTTAGTTATTGTTGGTATGAGAAGTGTGTTGCTCATATTGTTGATGAAATCAGTTACAGTCTGATCATCTGGTAGGCCAAGGTTGATATTGAAGTCTCCAGCTAAGAGAAGGTGGTGCTTGTTCATTTGTCTGTTTGTTATTAGTGACTTTAATTTCTCTAAACAGCGGCTCTTCTAAACAGCCGCTGTTCAGAAGAGCTACACCCATGAAACTCTACGGATAAATTTCATACTGTTTTAATAATAAATTATCCAATTATTACCAACCAACTCTAATAGTAATTCAGGTGTTTCTAAGCAGTATACACCAGCGTTGAAGGTTTCAAGCCGATCACAAGAGGCGTTCTCAAGTAATCGCACAGTAACCAAAATCCAGAATAGCCTTTTGAAATTGACCAAAATACTGCTACTCAACCCAATAGTTGCAAGATTCTTTACCTCGTTATACCTCACTAGTGTTGAAGATGCCAGGTTGATCCTCAGTGGTATTCTCAAGTCTCAAACAAAGTTCTCTTTCCTCATTTACATCCTGATTTAAATTTTCTAAATTCGTATTGCAAAGTAATATTTTTTTTTTTTTTACGAAATTTGAACTTACACATCTCTTTTGAAATACCAGATACGGACAGCAGATTAGTTGAAGTTTTACAAAACGATTCCAGAGTAATCCAAAACTTTCTCTAAATAAGATTTGAAGTCGATCAAATGAAGCATTCTCAAAATTTTCCATGAAAACAAATATTTCAGTTTTCACAATTTCAGCTAAAATGGCAAATTGGCATCTATATAAAATATAAATTAAAAAATAATATAATGAAGATATATGTGTATTTAGGATTTTAATCCACCTGTGACGCCATCACCAGCTACTTAAAAGATAAGACTTTGTTCGAATTTTTAACCCCGGAGGATTAGCCAGTCAGTGTAACACAAGAAACTCAGTGCGTCAGCGAGGACTGTCTTATTTCGATTGGAATCCTTAAGTCTCGTGACCCAGGATGCGACACACACCAGTCGACTATCGTCCAGGTACCTATTTGCTTACAGGTGTAAAGAAACACGCCCAATATTTCCACACTTACCGGGGATCGAAACACGGACACTCAGTGTGTGAAGCAAGTGACCTGCCTACCTGGCCACGTCTGACTCCAGTATATTAAGGCTCCGTCCTCATGCCTCTGCTTTAGACTATGATACTGACTTCCTGCCATTAAAGTTAAGTGACTGAACAGCTATCAAGGCCGAGGGTCGAAACATCTCAAAATTTCCTCTCTACTTCTTCTGATGTCTTTATAATTAAAAACATCACTGCATTCGATGAAAAGTCTAATGAGCAGATTAAACTTCTTATTCATCAACTCTGTGGTATTGTATCCCGTTAATACAGTGATACTAGTTCGATACAGCATCTTCAGGTTATCTAGTGGGCCCAGCTCACTTGTGATGCCACACTCACCTACCTCACTTCATTCATTTCCGACCCCGGAGTAAGTCTCTGTCTTCATGCGTCTGCTATCAAAAAGTGTCACTTGAAATATGTCTATAACATTAATCCATATATTAAAGCAAACTTCCGCAAGATTGACACATGACAGACATACGATAAAGGCTTCTCCTTTTCCTGCGTCCTTCATCAACTGCTAGAATTGTTAATTATTAAACTTACCACCTTAGGTTCTAATGTTAGTAGTAATCTATGCCCCTTTATATAACCTGTTTCCACGAATACTCTGTGTATCCGAAATGATCATCGAGGACCGAACCATTTAAATATGAAGGTGCTCTAAGTGTGTTGTTCATCATCTTGTGGCTTTGAACACCATTATAAATGTAATATTTGTCTGACACAGCAACCTCGTGGTATCTTTGAATGTCATCTACACCATGTTATCTAAGATGGAATGATCTACTTCCACTAGTAGAAGTAGGGTTTCAATACTTCAGGGCCACATGTGATGCTACCTCCAGCTACTGCACCTCTCTGTGGCTTTGGTACACAAGTGTTTCAGGCTGAGGTTAATGGTTAATATTAACGTAAAAGGACTCTACATCTATCAAGACGAAAGAATGAAAACACAAAATTACCTTTCTATATTTACCACTGTTCATTGTTAAAATGACCTATTTATTCAGCTGAAGCAGTCTACAGCGCCATGTTTCTCATTTGTCCTCAGTACATCAGTGTTGAAAATCTGAAGCCGATCGGATGAAGTGTTGTCAGGTTATAGAAGTTTCTATGAGCCAGACAAGAATCAGTGTAGCTTGAACGTCAAAAACTTTTTTTAATGGGGGGTTTTAGATGTTTTGTTTTGGACGTTCACCAGAAAATTAATACAGTTATTACTTATAGAAAAAAAAAATTGAGAGAATATTCAAGGAAGAAAATCACGAAGCATTTTTTCAATTGACAAATTATGCGATGACAAAAACGGTCCAGTTCGAGGGATTTCATGTGTAAATATCAAGAAAAATTACCAGGAAAAAAAAGATTATTTTAATCTAAGAAAAGCGAAATATATACAAGAACAAAAGAACCAAGAAATATATATCAAAAGGTAACAGTGACTTGAAAAAAAAAATAAAATGTTACAAAAAGGGAATGAGAAGGCAGAATATTACCCAAAATAAATGACTCCAACCCTAACCTGTCTCCCTCCTGACTCAATATTCCAACCCAAGCGTCACCCTCCGTCACCTTCCCTCACACTATGAAGCTGTAGCCTGGCGTAGTTAAATTAATCATGACAGAGGAAAGTCTTATGTCTTATCTTTGTCACTTGTTATATTTTGTTGTCGAATATGCCTTCCAAAAATATACAGAGATTGCAAAAGATAAGAGCTGTTGTTTGTTTGAGAACAAAAGAATGATCAAAACGAAGCACCTAAAACGGAATGATAAAACAGTTGTTGAGCCTAAGGTCAACAACTGTTTTATCAACAACTCGGTGAAATTTTCCCGATAGAAGTCATTGATTTGTCACCCAGTGACAAGGAAATCAGGCGCTTGGAATTTTATGCAAATCTGCTTCACATAACGCATTTTTCGGCATATAAGGCGAACGTTTTCCCCCACAAAAAAGTCTCGGAAAAATCAGCCTGCGCCTTATATGCTGATTTTCCAAGACTTTTGCTGTTCCTCTGAGATACAAACATAATTTCGTAGAGGACAACCAGCACTGGCTACCTTATTACCTCTTTTTTGTCTGAATAAAAAACGCTCACTCTCTTGTATGGATAAATAACTTACTCTCTTGCTTGGATAAAAAAAGAACACTTATTCTCTTCTCTGAATCAAAAACAGCCGCAAACGTAACTTCCTTAATGCTGTCTGACTGTCTCCTGCGTGTGCGTGCGTGTTATTTTTTTATTGGGATGGGGTAAAGGAGGTTTTGTGGGCGATGGGCTTGGACTTCCAGCAAGCGTGCGTGAGTGTGTTAGATAGGAGAGAATGAAGTCGAATGGTTTTTGAACTGTGAGCAGGGTAATATTTTGTGAAGGGATTCAGGGAAACCGGTTAGCCGGACTTGTCCTGGAAATGGGAAGTACAATGCGTGTACTTTAAAGGGGGGATTTGGAATATTGGCAGTTTGAAGGGACTTCTGAACTGTCGTTTCTGAGCACCTCTGCAAAGACAGTGATTATGTGATGGTGAAAGTGCTGAATGATGATGAAAGTTTTTTCTTTATTTTTGGGTCACCCTGCCTCGGTGGGAAACGGCCGAGGTGTTAAAAAATTTATAATTATAATCATAATAAAAATAGCCTACCAGCTTTCTCCATTCCTTCCTCCCTCATTGCTACTTTAGTTCCTCTTACCTCTTGCTTCCCTGTTAAATAAAAAACATGAAAGTGGGAGGGGGGGGGGGTTATTCACTTGATATAAGCCAGTTTTTAAAAAATTTAATGAATTCGTTTTTGATACTATAGACATCATCTGCTGAAGCTAAGAAAATGACTCTTGAAGGATTAATAGTTTCGCTATCCTGATTGCAACTAAGCATAGCTTCCGTGAAACTATTGCAAGCAATTTAATTTTGGGGTTCTGTAACCCACGCTTTTAAATCAATGTTGTATATTATTATCCTTTCGAATAGCGACATTACGAATTCTTTATCAAAAGTTTTTTTTACTGTATCAAGATTTTTAAATACAACTTTGATATTAAAAGTCTTAAGAAGAGAAGGCATATCAGCCAAATTGTCATGGTAAGGGAGAACCAACATATTTTTAGTTGAATAAGGTTAGTTGTCCCTTTTTGGATTGTAAAAAGTATTTCTAGCAAATTTAAACGATTTATCAATTACATTTCTCGGGTATTTCAGATCATTAGCTATTTCATAAATTTTGGATATTTCTTCATCTATGAACTCTGGACTACAAATACGTAAAGCTCTCAAAAACATTGATGAAAAAACAGACTTAATTTTTAAAAAAACTGTATAAATGAACAAATTCTGCCCAAATCTCTTTTACCAGATAGACTCCTTGACATGAGAGATCGTCCTTTTGATGATTTCATGAGAATTATTCTTCAGAAACATATTGAAATAACTAAAATACAATAGAAGGAAGCAATCAAAATATTGAGAAATAAAAATGCTCTTTTTATCAGTTTATTCCATCAGAATGGAAACACAGTATGTTGGATCATTGCTATAATAAACTCAGAAGAATTTGTAAGGAACTCAAGAGCAAACTACAAAGAAAATTAGACATTTTAATTGAAAATAGTGATTGAACAAAGCATGCTAATAACAATTTTGTAATTAACTTATCAGATGAAATATTAGACAAACATACAACTGCTGCTCTAGGTTTTGGCCTAAGTTTTGCAACTTCAAAAAAACTTAATAATGTTGAAATTGCAAAAGCCTTTTGTAACTTTGAAAAATTTTCTGATTTATTCTCTGATGAAATTAATATTAGTAAAGGAATGGTATATAGCTCTATGTTAAAACCAAACATTCCCAATTGCCCTCAAAGATTCTTTAAGTCTTATGATACACTTAATAACAATAAAAATTTGCGCCTTACTAAAGCAGACAAAATAAATGCAATAGTAATTATGAAAGAAAATGATTACCAAGAAAAAATGAATAATCTCTTAGATGATACTGAAACCTATTCTAAACTTAGAAAAAATCCCCTAGAAACCGTTAACAGCAATTTCAATAAAACAATAAAACATCTACTGAAAGGCAAAGATGAATTAATCAAACAATTTACTTCCACTAATCCATCTTTACCTTACATGTATGGACTAATAAAAACACATAAAGCAGGTAATCCAGTCAGACCAATTATTAGCTACATAGGATCAGTCTCATATAAATTATCCAAATGGCTTGTTGACATTTTGAGCCCTATTGTTGGCAAAATTTCTAACTTTAATGTTAAAAAAACATAGATTTAGTTGATAAATTAAGCTCCTTGACTGACTTAAATGTTTTTAACATGTTTTTTTTATGTTACTTCCTTGATTACAAAAGTTCCAGTTGGTGATTTATTAAGTTTCTTATCTGAAGAACTCGTTAATTATGATTTACCATTGACGGTTCCTACTATCATTAAATTTATTAAACTTTGCATAGTTGATGCAAAATTTGTATTTAATGATAAGTTAATTTGGTATGGCAATGGGAAATCCTCTTTCACCTGTTCTTAGTAACCTTTACATGGATTTTTTTTAAACAAGGTTGCTTAACACAATCCTCCCTAATAGAGCTAAATGGTTCAGATATGTTGTTGATATTTCATGTCTTATGCACAAGAATGTAGATATACACCATTTCCTTGTTAATTTAAATAGCTTAGCCCATTCTATAATGTTTACTGTTGAGTTTGAGGAAAAAAACTCATTGCCTTTTCTAGATGTTTTAATTATTAAGGGTAATAATGAATTCAAATTTAAAATTTACAGAAAACCTACAAATAACTGTTCCTATGTCCACTATTATTCTTTCCATCAAGATAAAGTTAAACTGTCTGTTTTCTCATCAATGTTTTTGAGAGCTTTACGTATTTGTAGTCCAGAGTTCATAGATGAAGAAATATCCAAAATTTATGAAACAGCTAATGATCTGAAATACCCAAGAAACGTAATTGGTAAATCACTTAAAATTGGTAGAAACTGGTAAAAATTGGTAGAAACTGGTCAAACTGGTAAAAGTCTCGAACTTAGATTAAAACAACATAAATATAGCATTAGAACTGGACAAGATTCCAATGCTCTATTTATTCATGTGAGAGATTTTAACCATCCAATTGATTTCCAAAAAGTCGAGAAAGTTGTATCAAGCAAATCCATGGTCGACAGAAATATAATTGAATCTTGTTTCATAAAAGCAGTTTTGTAAATAATATGAACATTTCCTTTGGTTTATAAAAATTAGATCCATTTATAATTAATAAAATTTGGGAAGAATTTAATAATGCATTGGATAAATAATAAATCTTAATTATTGGGTAGAATATTTTGTTAGTGGGATGTCGTGAGGACCTGTCTAGTTAGGCATGCGGACCTACTGCAGTGTTCCTCTTTTCTTATGAGTCGGGTATCGTCGCGCGTCAGGTGTTTCTTTGTTGTGGGATGTGACGGTGAGGTGTGGTCTAGACCCTTTATGTGCCTTCTTTTGATGTATTTATTACCTTCATAGTTCCTTGATAATTTAAGAAGTTACGTAAGCGCTTGGAATTTCACTACTCTTTCACAGTGTTTTTTTACACACACACACACACACACACACACACACACACACACACACACACACACACACAGAGTAGTCAGTAAGTGGAATAGTTTGGGAAGCGATGTAGTGGAGGCAGGATCCATACATAGCTTTAAGCAGAGGTATGATAAAGCTCACGGCTCAGGGAGAGTGACCTAGTAGCGATCAGTGAAGAGGCGGGGCCAGGAGCTCGGACTCGACCTCCGCAACCTCAACTAGGTGAGTACAACTAGGTGAGTACACACACACACACACACACACACTGGCACAACAGAATCTCTCCTGGAGGACATCAGTAAAATTAAAGACATGGGAGAAAGCCTGGGCCTTTCTTTAAACCCCACCAAATGTGAAATAGTTTCTACCAATCAACAGTTGATCCAGAATATTAGTACCGTTTTACCAGGAGCACGAGCCATTGATCCAGCCAATAGCACTCTCCTCGGTGCTCCTCTTGGGTCCAATGCCATCGATCTGATCCTAGGAAAAAAAGTCTCAGACCTCCGGACGATGGAAAGCAGGATGAAAGACATTGACACACACGATGCCTTCTACCTACTCACCAGGTGCCTGTCAACCCCAAAACTTACCTATTTTCTGAGATGCTCCCCAGCCTTCAGCAGTCCAAAACTCAAGGAATATGACTCTCTCCTGAAGGCCATGCTAGAGAGTGTATTGAATCTTTCCCTTGACGATGGACAGTGGTTGCAAGCCTCACTTCCGGTCAGGCTTGGAGGGCTAGGAGTACGCAGATCCTCCCAGATTGCTCTACCAGCTTTCCTATCCTCTTCCATTGCATCAAACGAGTTGATAAGACAAATTCTTCCTGACACCCTCAGTACCTCAGCAGGAATAGAAGACCCTAGCTATGTCAGTGCCATCACCGAATGGGAGACTCTTGCTGCTCCAGCACCAAACCCTAGTGCAGCACTGGCTCACAAACAGTCAAGCTGGGATAGCCCAATTGCTGAAAAGGTGCTTGCCAACATGCTCATGGCTGCAACATCAGATAGGGAGATTGCCCGTCTCCAGGCTGTGAGTGCACCTCACTCCGGGGACTTCCTCCAAACAGTTCCCATATCGGCAATGGGAACGCGACTCGACCCTAAGACCCTCCGTATTGCAGTGGCTCTGCGCCTTGCTGCCCCAATTCACACAGAATATATGTGTATTTGCGGCGAAGTGCAAGCAGACCAATACGGTCTACATGGTCTTAACTGTTCCAAAACCAAGGGCTGGCATGCAAGACACAATGAGGTCAACGACATCATTAAGAGAACCCTTGCTACAGCTGGATGCCCTGCCGAGAGGGAGCCACGATCACTTGCAGCAAACAATACCCACAACCCAGCAAACCGCCCCGACGGGATCACCATCTATCCTTGGAAGAATGGCAAGCTCTTAGCATGGGACTATACCTGTGTGTCCACACTGGCTGACACCTATATCCATCACAGTGTGGGGCGACGGGGAGGAGCTGCTGACCACAGGGAGGAGTACAAGATCAGCAAGTACAGGGACATTAGCCAACAGTATCAATTTGTCCCAGTGGGATCAGAGACCTTGGGATCATGGGGAAAAAATGCCACACGTTTCCTTAAAGAATTGGGTTCCAGACTCATCGACACCACCAGGGACCCAAGGGCAGCCACTTTCATGTTCCAGCGCCTCAGCGTCGCCATCCAGAGGGGAAATGCTTGCTGCATACTTGGTTCACGTCCAGCCTCGGAGGAGCTGGAGGAAATTCATCATCTTTGATACATTGTGCCATTGTATTCATGTTTATGTTTTTTTCTGTAAATGTATTTTGTTTATTAATAAATGTTCACATAGAATATAAATATAGGGGGTGGTAGGAGAAGAAAATATTCAAACAGCTCCGGGGAGAACCTTGAGTTTTCCCTGAGGTACGTTTATTGTCTTCTCTGAGGATGAGGGTCCCCAGTAAAGTTCTAGAGGTAGTACCTCCCTATATTTATATATATATATATATATATATATATATATATATATATATATATATATATATATATATATATATATATATATATATATATATATATATTTACTTATTTATTTATTTATTTATATATATATATAACAGGGAGAGAGAGACAAACAGACAGACAGACAGTGAGACAGTCAGGCAGACAGAGAGGTAGATAGATAGTGAGGTAGAGAAAGAAAGAGGGAGATTAACTTTTAAAAATACAACACTAACTCCCACTTAAAACTGAGCCTTCTGGCCAAAACATGGTCGTGCATGTGAAGTAGATGACACTCCTGTGTGGGGGGATTATGGAGCACTGTGGTGAATTGTGGAGCACTGTGAAGTGTTGTGGAGCACTGTGAAGAGTTGTGGAGCACTGTGAGGAATTATGGAGCACTGTGAGGAATTGTGGAGCACTGTGAGGAAATGTGGAGCACTGTGAAGTGTTGTGGAGCACTGTGAGGAATTATGGAGCACTGCAAGGAATTGTGGAACACTGTGAGGAATTGTGGAGCACTGTGAGGAAATGTGGAGCACTGTGAGTTATTGTGGAGCAATATGAGTAATTGTAGTGTAGTGTGAAGAATTTTGGAGCACTGTGAGTTATTTTGGATCACTGTGAGGTATTGTGAAAAAAAGTTCTGGTATATTTGGAACACTGTGAAAGTTTGTGTAACACACTGAGGAACTGTAGAATTGTGTAGAATTTTTTCTGGAAAACTTTGAGGTACTGTTAAATTCTTTATGGAATTGTGGAACACTGTGAAGGATTGTGGAACACTATGAAGGATCGTGGATCACAGTGTAGGATCGTGGATCACAGTGAAGGATCGTGGATCACAGTGAAGGATCGTGGATCACAGTGAAGGATCGTGGATCACAGTGTAGGATCGTGGATCACAGTGAAGGATCGTGGATCACAGTGTAGGATCGTGGATCACAGTGAAGGATCGTGGATCACAGTGAAGGATCGTGGATCACAGTGAAGGATCGTGGATCACAGTGAAGGATTGTGGATCACAGTGTAGGATCGTGGATCACAGTGAAGGATCGTGGATCACAGTGAAGGATCGTGGATCACAGTGAAGGATCGTGGATCACAGTGAAGGATCGTGGATCACAGTGAAGGATCGTGGATCACAGTGAAAGAGTGTGGATCACTCATGGAGTATGGAATACTGTGAGTAATGGTGAAATATTGTGATTGTGGAACACTGTCAGAGATTATGAAACATTATACTATAAGTGGAGCACTCTTACGGATTGTGGAACACTAGGAGGGAGTGTGGATAACTGTAAGAAACTGAACACAGTGAAAGACTTTGTAACACTCTGAGTGTGAAAAACTAAGGGATTTTGGCACAATATAAGGGAGTGTGGAACACTGTAAGGGATAGTGAATCACTGTAAGAGATTGGGGAACACTCTAAGGGATAGTGAACCACTGTAAGGGATTGTGGAACACAGGAAATGTTTATTACGAATTACTAAAGGAGTGTTGCAAATCTATTGCCCTAGTGTGGACAATAGACTTGCTGCAGAGATAGACATTAGATTTTGTTGGGAATTTTAACTCGGAACGTTGGTCACCCAGGATTACCCAGTAAACTCAGCTGGTCATCGAGGACTCTCTTATTTCCATTTGGGACCTTTAATGTTGTCCCCCAGGATGCGACCCACGACAGTCGCCTAACACCCAGGTACCTACTCACTACTAGGTGAACAGGGACAGCAGGAGTAAGGGAACATGCCCAGTGTTTACACTCATAACGGGAAGCTAACCACGGACACACTATTCTAATGTTTTTATGTGATTGATAAGTGGCAGAGAGGAATAAAAACGGAGATATAAACATGATACAGAGCATATCTGAGAAACTCACCTTTATTAAAGTTTGAAAGTGTAGTTAAAAAAAAAAGAGAAAAATACTACATCACTGCAACTTGAGAATGAATCCTCTAAAATTATTTATTACACTTACCCACCCACTGTCTTGGCCCCTGGCTAGTAACCAGAAACTTGCAATTAGATACTAAGTAACCTCAAACAAAGAATTATATGTCAGACATGAACCAGAAATGTACATCGCATTACCATTATGAAGTTCCCCCGTATGTGTACTTAGAAATGTTGCAGTATTATACATCAAAAGTATTTGGTTGTCAATGACAGAAAACAATGAGCAGTCAGTAATAATGGTAGAATTACAGACGCTGTTAGGCTAAAAGACACACGTGCAACTAATATGGAATATTGTTGTGGCAACGTTTCACTCTCTAGGAGCTTTGTCAAGCTTGACAAAGTAACATTGCCACAATAAAATGCCATTAATTGCACATGAGTCCTTTTACCAAACATTTCAAAAATTACTCCGTTTACTGTTTATGTTGTAGTGAAAGCGTATTTACGAGGATTACGGACATACATGTATTGCCTAACATTTCTTCTCTGATTATAGAGAGATTCTTACCACAGCTCTCAGAACTAGCAAAGATGCTTGAAACCCACGACCGCCCTCACACAGAAAACGTACCCTTGAATGTTTACAAGGAATAACTCCCAGAGAACAGGAAGAGTGTGACAAAGATGTTAACATTAGTATACAAAATACAACTCAGTGTTAAGCGGAAAACTGATATGACTACTGATGCAGAGGAAGAAATATATTAAGGAAGACACAACGTACATGTGAGCAGTACACAAATTATAACATATATTAAAAAAGATTTAACCGTAATAACCGTTCTCACTCTTTACAGACAATACTGGAAACACCTGAATCAGTTGGCAATACAGACCCCACAAATCAGCCAACGAAAAATCAATATGTGCAAATTAAGAGTTTTTGGATGTTTGCAAAACCGGAATGTCTGCATAAACGAATGGAACATGCAGATTGGACCACTCAAAAAATGTTGTGATCTATTAAGAGTTTCATTGTGTTTTCCTTCTCATAACAATATCACTATAAAATGTGTTATACGTTGAAATTTAGGAAATAATGAAATAACATACTGGCTGCAACGAACCAGGAGGTACAATATAACTGAGCAAATAAACTTTGGTATTCAAAACTATTCCGATTCCAGAGGTTTTTCAATGCCAGGAAACGATAAAAATGGTAAGAATTAACAAAAAAATATCCTATTAATTCTTTGCAGTGAAAGACTGGAGAGAAAATTAGTGATACATGTGAGGGAAAAGTTCAATAGATAGGAGTAGCGAGATAGTAACAATAGTTTCATTGCCGGCTACTTGTTAAGGTAGGGTAAGTCCAGCTACTGCTATCCCCCCCCCTTTTTCCCCCTCCCCGAAAGTGATGGTTTGCTTTCCGGCTACTTGTTAAGGTAAGGCAAGTCTAGCTCCCGCTATTCCCGCCTTTTTTCCCCCTCCCCGAAAGTGATAGTTTGATTGCCGGCTGCTTGTTAAGGTAGGGTCAGTCTAGCTCCCACTATGCCTTCCCCTCCTTCTTCCCCCCCCCCCCCCGAAAGGTGACGTGTGGGGCTCCGGTCCAAACAGTAATCACTAGACTCACAGCTCCCAGCACTACTGTAAGTACATGCCTGCCTTGTATTCTAGTGGATTTATTGGTTGAAAGCTTCACTTTTGACCAATAATAAACTTAGTCCTTTCAGTCTTGCTCTAGGTTGACTGTTGTAATAATCAACACATCTTTTAGGTATTGTACTTATCATGGAGAGTGATTTCTTAAGCAGTGGGTAACCTGTCTATCTTTCCAGCTTGGATGACAGAGAGGGTCACCTGCCAATCAACGAGTAGAACTGATGGAGATGAACTAACGTCCTGAGACTTCCCCTTTTTGGATTTAATTACCTGTGCACCTGTATGAAATTGCAGGACGTAACCCCTCATCATTGCAGCGGTAAAGAACCTGCTTTCCTGTCATCGGGTTAGAATACTCATGGCGATACTGTGAAGAACGAACCGGTGAGTTGTAACCAACACCTGCGACCCCCATCATCAGCAACTGCTATGATTTCAACAACCCACAGTGTCACCAACACCAGACACCCCAATATCCATATATTAGCGTTGAGTTCAAATGTTATTTTATTCATTTCATTTTTCATTTTTCTTTCAAATAGGATATACCTTTCATGTTTTATTGTTTTATGTTTGCTTTAATAAATAATAAAGTGTTTATCTTTGTGAATTATTATTTTGTTTTCTATTCATTAATTTTCCTGAGGAGGAGCCAGCCTTGGTAATACTGTCTGAAGTTTTTACAGGGCTGAGTAAGCCTTCACAATACATCATTAGAGATATAAATACTGAAGTCAGAAAAAATATTCCCAACAAATAAATATAACATCCAGTGTTTGCAAATCAACGTGAAATCAACAAAATATGATCCATTAATGAATCCCTCAACAGACAAATGCAGTGACTGAATCTCAGAAAGCAGCATAAAAGACGACTTTGACTTCCACATACGGACAATTAGTGAAGTACAGCCAGGCACCGCTTTACAGCGCTCTGCTTTACAGCGCTCTGCTTTACAGCGCTCTGCTTTACAGCGCTCTGCTTTACAGCACTCTGCTTTACAGCGCTCTGCTTTACAGCGCTCTGCTTTACAGCGCTCTGCTTTACAGCGCTCTGCTTTACAGCACTCTGCTTTACAGCACTCTGCTTTACAGCGCTCTGCTTTACAGCGCACTGCTTTACAGCACTCTGCTTTACAGCGCTCTGCTTTACAGCGCTCTGCTTTACAGCACTCTGCTTTACAGCGCTCTGCTTTACAGCGCTCTGCTTTACAGCACTCTGCTTTACAGCGCTCTGCTTTACAGCGCTCTGCTTTACAGCACTCTGCTTTACAGCGCTCTGCTTTACAGCGCTCTGCTTTACAGCACTCTGCTTTACAGCGCTCTGCTTTACAGCACTGCTTTACAGCGCTCTGCTTTACAGCATATCGCTAATATAGCAGTTTCCAATATTCCTCATTCTTCATTTATTCAGACTTCCTACAGTAAATATATTTACCACTCACTGTAAGCTAAAGACGAGAATATTTTCAGTAATGTGTGTACTGTATATGCAATTTTAGGCCTAGCTTTATTGCTCACTTAATATATGAGAGTGCAAGCATGTTATCAGGATTTTATAAGCATTTGAATATGAAGAAAATACTATCATTCACTTTACAGCGATTTTTGCTTTTCAGCAGTAACCGGAACCTAACCTACTGTGTTACTAGGTTTGATGCCGTTCTGCTTCCTTAAGTGGAAGTGACCTGATTAGGTGGGTCATTGGGCTAATCCGGGGGGGGGGACATGGACCTGCTTCGCACGGGTCGGTAGGACTGCTGCAGTGTTCCTTCTTTCTTATATTCTTAAGTGTAAGTAGTTTGTCTTCGTCCAACCTCTGGACGAAGATCTACTTACACTAGTGGATGGTTCCACTTTGATCCCGCCTCCTCCTCCTGCCACTCACATGACTACAGTATATAAGTCACTTCTCCGGCCATATGCTGTACTTTCTACAAGATTGATGGACTGAACACATCGATTCCAGACTGAGGGACTGATTACCTGAAACTCCTCCTCTCCTTACAACTTTCTGCTTTGTATTGGACTGATGAAGTCACTGTGTGGCGAAACGTTTCTTAAGTAAAGATTCCCATATATTGCATAAGTGTCTCAAGCTTCAACTTGTCGGTTTTCAAAACCATTTATCACTAACCTGCTGTATAAGCGGGGCCGTCCTGTACATTGTACTTACATGCGACTGATAAGGCTACAAGGTAAGTGGTCTGGGGGGAAATGGTTGTCCTGTGTGTTACAGAGTTGCTCATTTACTCAGGGTTACTGAACACTACAAATGTAACCGTAGTTGCGGCAGAAAAATTAAATATCAGAAAAAAAATTTTGTGTTTATATAAACCAGCTGCCAAAATACCCGTTAATGAAACAGGAATACTGTTTAATCATTCAAATTCGTCCTAAACAGACCATTGCTTGGTGATTTCAATTTTAAACATTTAAGCTGGAAATACAAAGTAAATGGTGCAGTTCGGATGATGTCTCACACAACAAAACTATTAACACTGAAATATTCGCCACAATTAAGCCAGCAAACAGTGGAACCGACCAGAGCAGAAGATGTCATTGATTTTATAGTGATAAAGAGGATCAATACAGAACAACGTATGTGAAGCTCAGACATGCGTACGCTGGTGAGGAGAAGCCATACACATCAGTCATGAAGATGTATTTAACAATTTCAACTTTAACAGTAATTGCATTACACGGGATGAAATTAATCATAAGTTTGCTGAAATATACCGAGAAGAAAGAATGAGTAAAAGGAATTTAAGCCAAATTATTGAGAAAATTATCTCATTAGTATTAGAAGTGTTCTTTAAACTCAAACTATTGAGAAAAATAGAGAAAATGCGAGATAGGAAGAGAGACACTTCTCCTACTAGCATAGTCGAAGACTCACTTAACCTATGAATGCTTTCATACTTTCTCAAGAAAGAAAAAATATTGGTTAGAGAGTTGGAAAAAATTAGATAAAACTGAACATATCATATAAAGTCCAGGAGAGACGAAGAAGCAAGAAACAATTCATGAAATTGAAAACACAAAAATTCTTTTTCTCAAAAGTGTTCCGGCTCTTGTTTGAAGACGGAACTTAACGATAGTAAATAAATAACAAAAAGGCACAATACCGTGACTGGAACAATACACAAATAACCCGCACATAGAAGAGAGGAGCTTACGAAGACGTTTCGGTCCGACTTGGACCATTTACAAAGTCACACTAACGAAAAGGAGAGCAGGATGGGTATATATAGGCAGGAGGTGGTAGTAGTAGTAGTAGTAGTGGTAGTAGAGGAGGTGGAAGGAAGTAGTAGCGAGGAGATGGTAAGAGTAGGAGGGGCCAGTCAAATACTAAGAAAGAGGAGCAATGCAAGGGAGCTGCTGCCCACAGAGGGTAAGAGCAAGAACACCGAGGGGGGAAAAACAAATAAATAAATAAAAGGAACAAATACACAGGGCAGAAGAAAGACAACCCAGAGGAGAAAAATGAAAGAGGAAAAGGGGAAGAGGGAGAAGAACAAAAAGGAGGAATCAGGTTAAGTCACGGGTGTTCTGAAGTTTGGAGCATTTTACAATGTAGTGGGAGAGGAAGGCATCTATAGAGACGAAGCCAGGACTAAGATTCATACAAGGAAAGTTGTGTATTAGGGAGGATTCAACCAGACGGCGACTGTTAAAGTTGGAAGTAGGGAAGATAGTTTTAGCAGAAGACCAGTCAATAGGATGACTGTGATCTCTGACGTGACAGAAAAGAGCACTGTTAGTGTCGGCAAGCCTAACACTATTTTTGTGCTCCCTAAGTCTAGCACTAACAATGCTCTTTTCTGTCACGTCAGAGATCACAGTCATCCTATTGACTGGTCTTCTGCTAAAACTGTCTTCCCTACTTCCAACTTTAACAGTCACCGTCTGGTTGAATCCTCCCTAATACACAACTTTCCTTGTATGAATCTTAGTCGTGGCTTCGTCTCTGTAGATGCCTTCCTCTCCCACTACATTGTAAAATGTTCCTGTCAAGGATGATATAATTTATTTTTTTTGACCAAGCCTTAGGAACCTCACCTAACGTAACCTAAGCTAACTTAGGAACCTCACCTAACGTAACCTCACCTAACTTAGGAGCCTCACCTAACCTAACTTAAACTAGCATATGTTTTTTAGGTAACTTCTGCTATGTGTAGCCTAGGTCAGTTTAAATTTATTAAATATTACTTAAAATCAATTATGTTTGCTTTATTCCGTTATGGTCAAAGTTCCGCTGATTTATAGCAAAAATATCCGTTAAATAATTCGGCAAAGAACATCCTCGCCGAATAGTCCAATTTATTATGCTAAAATCCCAGAGAGGTCTAGATGAATATTGAAATTATTTTCTGTATATCACAAACACTAGTGGCGAACCTCTCCCTCCCTCTGTTCCCCTCTCTCCTCTCTCTCTTCCTCTCTCTCTCTTTCTCTTTCTCTCTCTCCAATCCCCGATCCTTTCCAACCTCTTCCAGTCTTTGTCATAATCATATTTCACAAGGATCGTTTATCTCATCCTATTTCACTTGTTATTGTATTTTTTCTAAGTGTGTGTTTGTACATCTGTTTGCTTGTGTATTTTTGCTTGTTTGTTCTTTGTTTGGTTGGTTGCTGCTATTTGTGTGTCTTTTTTCTTCTTCTGGTCTTTTCCATTTACTACTGCATCCTCTGCTTTCCCCTCCCCCCCTTTTTTCCATTTCCATCCCAGCCTCGTATCGTTGTTTGGGCTTTCATGGTGGTAACCGTTCATACCACGCAGGTAATAGCAAAATTAACCCCCATTTCAGTTCACTCTGCTTCACAACAAGCATTCACGCCCACGCCCACGCCCACGCCCACGCCCACGCCCACACCCACGCCCACGCCCACATACACTGAACGCCAAGGCCTCATCTCTGGGACCTTGTAATTCATAGCCTGCCATTTTACTTCCATCTTGATTAACACTTCTTTTCCTACACTTCCGTATCACTTAACTCACATCTTCTTTCCCCGGGTGTCTTGTTGAATGACTAGCTAGTATTCATGTCAACGTCTCCTCTGAGACATTCCTTTCTGTTTCCCCTTCACTTTCCTATAAATTTTAAGGCCTCCTCCCCGGTGTTGCTTTTCAACTGCCATAACATCCTCTTCTCTCTTACCTTTGTCTTTCATGTGGTCTTCGAGGTTCCCTTCTGGTCTTTGTTAGTTTATCTCTCCAGTTCTCTCTCGCTCCTTTTCTCCCTAGTGGGCCACCCCCTTTTTCCTTTCTTCCCACCTTCCCTAGTCTTTCACGTATTACCCCTCTTTTTGTCTCTTTGCTTTTCTACTTCTATTTTAATCCTTCTGTTGGCTTCCCTGTTGTTCTTCCCCATTTTCCCCCGAAATGCTGAGCATAACAAGCGTCTTTCTATATAGTAGAATGTCACTGATGTCAGCTATGGCCCGTATACCTTGTACATGTACTTGTAGAAATAAAGATATTATTATTATTATTATTATTATTATTATTATTATTATTATTATTATTATTATTATTATTATTACCTTTCTTTCCCCTCCGCCCAATATCTGCAGTCCCTTCAGGGAGTGAATCAAGCTTGGCCCAGTTGAAGACTTAGACCTCTGATGGCGTGGAAGAATTTATTTGCAAAGGAAAGCCTAATGGAACCCTGCAGAGCTAGCCGACTGATGGCCCCAAGCAAGCAGCGGAGAAAAATATAGGTAGAAGGACCAGGCAAACTCCAATAAGAAATGCCTTGCTCTTGATGACACCCTCTGAGGTTAAGAAAGGAGAGAATTCGAACGAAGAAAAATAAATCTGTGGTCCATCTCCTTGGATAAAGCAATATTGCCATTCATGGTCGGTGAAGACGGACCTGTGACTTCAGAGGCACCAATAGGGTCGTCAGGGATAGGCCAGCAAGGAACAGGAAAGGTGAGCAACTAAAGTGAACTAAAGAAGCACGGAGAGAAGAAGATGCAGCCCAGAAAATAGACGGAGTAAGAGAAGCACAACCGACAGTAGAAGAGAAAGCCGCATCTTTTGAGCAGAGTCAAAGAACAATTGTCCAAGTTGTGGGAGAACCACAACAGGAGACAACCGTATGTCTCCTGAAGATAACCACGTTTAAGCAAACTGACAAGGGAACCACAACAGGAAGCGACGCTGTTGGAGAATGGGGAACGGATAACGGAAAGTTTTCATTGGGATTCTAAACACCTTCTTAAGGGAGCAATAACTGGAAAAATAGGCACCAGATGAGGAGCAGAAAAGCACCTAAGATCCACGTTGATTGCGATGCACCAGCTTCTCAAGAGACAGAAAAGGTACAACAAGAAAAAAGCTGCATTGTCACTAAACAGTTAAAGAATTAAGAAGTGAAGGTGATGAAATTCTGCAAAATCTATACAAAAATGAAAGAAACATCAAAATATAGAGGGAATAACTGGATAATTGCCAAGACTATGGAAAGCTTCCAAACTTCCTTTATTTCAGGGCACGTTTGCCATCTTTCCTAGGAGAGTGATGTCAGGTACACCCAGTATTCAGAGTGGCTCCTAAACTATATAAAAAGTAAGCAAACTAGCCAAAGGATAGCAGCAGTTGCAGTTGTAGGGAAATCAGTGCCAATGGAATATACCAAGGATCTGGTGATATCAGACAAAAGAAATAAAAAAAAACTCACAGGATTTGATACACGTGGCAGCAATTAAACGCAGTGCAGTAGCAACAATAACTCCACTAATTGCCATGACGATTCCACAGCCATCGTGGATTTAAACTCCACCAGATAAGACAAAATCCGTGAAAAGGGTAGGAGGCAGCACGAGGCAGCAAATAAGAGGAACAACGCAAATTGCTGGAGGGTCAAGTGCACTCACGAAGGACCAAGCAAATGGTAACACGAGGCTTGTAAAAAAAAAGTAGAAAGTCGTAGCAGGAAACTAAAAATGAGAAAAAGAATACATTTAGACATAAGACAGACGTTAGGAAAATGGATGAAATGAGGAAGGTAGAGGAATGGTTAAGACCTGGCCGCCATTAGAAGAAACGCGAAGCACAAATGTCCCAAAAAGATAGAAATACTGGGAATCCCCAAGGAAATATAATAGAAAAAGAGAGAAAAATATGCAACCAGATTAGGAGAGAAGAAAAGAGAGAGAGACCATCGTCATTCAAATGAGATAAGAGAGAGAAGATGAACAGGAGAGAGGAGGAAGAGAAAAGCAGTTGAAGCGAAACCGATGAGAGTAGTGAAAGAAATCATACAAAACGAAAGTAACTCAGAAGTTCAAGAAGAAGGGAAGAGAGAGACAATAAATGAGAGAGATGAGAGACAGCTGAGTCACAGGAGTGGGACGGAAGAGAAGTAGGCAAGGGAGCAGAAACATGAAAAAAACCAACAACAGTAGAACAAGAATACACCATTTTATCGAGAAACCACAGAGATAGCAGATAACAGATAACAAACTGGAGAACAGAATAAATGACAACTAGCCAGGTAATGAGGCCTAAAAGGGAGACAAAAAGAATAATGTTAGATGCTGTAATTATTAAAAATAAGTTGAAAACATAAAGAAAAATGCAACATTATCAGTTCTTATGGACAATATTATGCATCACAAACCATACCACGGGTGGGGTTAGAACCCGCGATCAGAGAGTCTCAAAACTCCAGACTGTTTGTTTGCAATCGTATCATTACGATTTCGTGAGTCAAGTTATCCATCACATCACGACACAGTTAAATGTTCTGTGTTCTCCTTTATGTTCTTAAGAACTTTGCGTATTTGTAGTCCTGAGGTTACAAATAAGAGAATTTGATTAGATTTTGCCAAAGAAGTGGCAAGTTTATTGTGCGGCCAGCAGTAACAGCCTGGTTGATCAGATCCTGATCCACCAGGAGGCCTGGTCTCAGACTGTGCCGCGGGGGCGTTGACCCCTGAAACCCTCTCCAAGTAAACCTCATATCCATTCCATGGACGGTAGCACAAGAGCATATGGATACACAAGAAGCCTAAGAACTACGCCCCAAAAGGGTTTACAGGAGTACATCTGAATTTAAATCCACAGTTCACTTACATGTTACAAGCAAATTTACGAAATTTGTTTAGTATATCTGGTATCTTATTTTCATTAATAAGATATCTTGACATATCAGATAGATTATTATACAGTCTATCTCTATATTTCTCAGTAAGTGGACAAATGAACAGATAGTGTTCAAGATAGTGACCATAAGTCTGTTCACATACTTTGTATTTCGTTAGAACATCGTTTGTGTGTCTGCCAAACTGCCAGAAGTACTTGAAACCAAGACTAATCCTTGTTACTCAAACAACAGTCTGTTTACATTACAAATTCCTTCATAAACGTTCTTATCTATGTTCATGTTATCGTAGAGGATCTACTCAGGCTTCTAATTGCATTCCTGTAACATTCAATTTCATTGTTTACTTCTCAAACGGGGAGGACAATGAAATTATCTCAGAGGCATCCACACCACAGTATGTCCTCGAAACAAGGTAACGCACCTAGCTTGGCTGGGTGCTTGGTTTTTGTAGGATTGCGTGATCCTGTGGGTTAGAGCTTCATGGGTTTTCGCTCACCATGAGGTGGGCCAAAGCAGCATGAGTTCGAATCCTTGGCTAGTCGCAGTGTTGTTACTGATATATATATATATATATATATATATATATATATATATATATATATATATATATATATATATATATATATATATATATATATATATATATATATATATATATATGTCGTGCCGAATAGGAAGAACTTGCGATCTTGGCTTAAATAGCAACGCTCATCTTGCCATATAGGACAAGTGAAAATTTGTGTATGCAATAATTTCACCAAAATCATTCTAAACCTAACGAAAAAAATTTATTTCATTGTGTTTGTTAAGTATTAAATTATTGTAAACGTATTTAAAATATATTTAGTTGGGTCAGGCTAAAATAAATTGCTCTTCTTAAAATAAGGTTAGGCAAGTTTTCTAAGATTCTTTTGGTGCAAAATTAAAATTTTTTACATTAACATTAATGGAAAAAATATATATTTGAACGTATAAGAGAAAATTTCATAAAGGAATTAATTTTAAATGAGTTCTTGCTAATTGGCCAGTTTATATATATATATATATATATATATATATATATATATATATATATATCTATATATATATATATATATATAACTAGGGATCCCAGGGCAGCTAGTTTTCTGTTCCAGCGGCTCAGTGCGGCTGTTCAAAGGGGTAATGCATGCTGCATTTTGGGCACACGCCCCAGCTCTGAGGAGCTGGATGAGATTTTCGCCTTATAATCGGTGATACACACGTAACAACATGTACCGTATATGCCACCTTTATATCAACAATGTATCTCTTAAATCTTCTGTGCCATATTATGTAATAAAATATTCCTATTGGTAAAAAAAAAAATAGTTTAAAAGATGGGGTGGTAGGGGAAGTGGAATATTCAAATGGCTTCAGGAAGAAATCCAAATATTCTTCCTTGAAGCCTTTTTATCCACTTCTCCGAGGCTATGGGTCCCACAATTTACACCAGAGGTGGACCCCATCTATATATATATATTTATATATATATATATATATATATATATATATATATATATATATATATATATATATATATATATATATATATATATATATATATATATATATATATAATATAATATAATATATATATATATATATATATATATATATATATATATATATATATATATATATACATATATATACGTACACTGGTGTACTATAACAGCCTCCAGTTTTACACGAGCGCCTCTATCAAAAAAATATTTTTATTGTAGTTCGCGAGTGTTATACCCTTTTTTGTTCTTTCAATATTTGTTCTAGTACAGTTGGAGTATGCATACTGTTATATGTGTGTGTGTGAGAGAGACAGAGAGAGAGAGAGAGAGAGAGAGAGAGAGAGAGAGAGAGAGAGAGATGTGGTACGATGACAGTCGGTTAGTGAATATAACTCTCGTACCTCGACCTTCAACCCCAGCTGTGAGTGACTCTCTTGAGGTTTAACTTCACCTAACACTTTCTATCGTTATCTGTGAGTGACTCTCTTGAGGTCTAACTTCACCTAACACTTTCTATCGTTATCTTACTGTGAAAAACAATCATTATCAAAGGAAACTTAACTTACATTCCTTCGGTTGTCCACGAAGGTTTATACCGGGTGTTGATTCCACTAACACCATCCAGTCGTTCTTCGACTCAGAACTCAGGAGGGGAATTATTTTACATATATTATTAATTACTCTGGATTTCTCTTCAATATCTGCAGAACGATGCAATGCAAATGTTGTAAATATATAGACTGCAATATAATAAATGGATTACATAGACTAGCCAAAACTAAAGAGCCAGGTTGATAACATTATTGAAGAATTTATTCTCTAGGAAAATACCTGAGGTCTTATTGCACTGATCCCTTCCAGATATATCGACACTAACAGCTTGAGGATGCCTTATTCAACCACTGATCGGATATACCTGGAGTATACCTGAAGGGGATTCCAGGGGTCAACGCCCCCCGTGGGCCCGGTCCGAGACCAGGCCTCATATTTGTCATAAAGACATGTTAGTGTTCGTATGACAGAAAAAAAGTGGAATTTAGATGAATTTAGTTCGCTGAGAGATCCAAGGAAGGCGCCCCCCGTATTCCCAGCAACCTCTATCTTGATGCGTGTAAAAGGAATAGTGCGGTGTGGCCATAATGCAGCAATATATATATATATATATATATATATATATATATATATATATATATATATATATATCAATAACAACACTGCACTAGCCAAGGACTCGAACCCATGCTGCTTTGGCCTGCCTCATGGTGGGCGGAAACATATGACGCCCTAATCCATTGGACTATACGATCGTATGGTCCAGTGGATTAGGGCGTCATGTGTTTTCGCCCACCATGAAGCAGGCCAAAGCAGCATGGGTTCGAGTCCTTGGCTAGTGCAGTGTTGTTATTGATCAATACCATTCGTTCGTGGTCACAATAATATATATATATATATATATATATATATATATATATATATATATATATATATATATATATACATGCAAAACAACCACTGTGAAAGAGTACTGAAATTCCAAGCGCTTTCGTGACTACTCACATTGTCAAGGAACTATGAAAGTAATACATCAAAGGAAGGCAATTAAAGGGCTTAGACTACACCTCACAGTCAACTCCCACAACAAAGAAACACCTGACACGCGACAATACCGGACTCATAAGAAAAGAGGAACACTGCAGTAGGCTCGCTGGTCCAACTAGTTAATAAAATTTGGTCAGAGTTTAATAATTCATTGGACAAATAATAAACCTTATTTCTTGGGTAGAATATTTTGTTATTGGGATGTTGTGAGGACCTGTCTAGTTGGACCAGCGGACCTACTGCAGTGTTCCTCTTTTTTATGAGTCCGATGGAAATAAATGGTATAAAATACCGACACAATGGAAATATAAACACATATGCAGTATAATGTGATTCTTTATTGACAACGTTTCGCCAACACAGTGGACTTTTTCAAGTCACAAACAGGTAGATCTGTTTGACTTGAAAAAGCCCAATGTGTGGGCGAAACGTTGTCAATAAAAGATCACATTATACGGCATATGTCTTTATATTTCCATTCTCTTATGAGTCCGGTATTGTCGCGCGTCAGGTGTGTCTTTGTTGTGGGAGTTGACTGTGAGGTGTAGTCTAAACCCTTTAATTGCCTTCCTTTGATGTATTACTTTCATAGTTCCTTGACAATGTGAGTAGTCACGAAAGCGCTTGGAATTTCAGTACTCTTTCACAGTGGTTGCTTTGCATATTTTAAAATCACCTGTTTACTGTGATCTTATTGCATACACACACACACACACACACACACACACACACACATATATATATATATATATATATATATATATATATATATATATATATATATATATATATATATATATATATATATATATATATATATATATATATATATATATATATATATATATATATATATATATATATATATATATATATATATATATATATATATATATATATATATATCGTGCTGAATAGGCAGAACTTGCAATCTTGGCTTAAATAGCAACGCTCATCTTGCCATATAGGACATTTGAAAATTTGTGTATGCAATAATTTCGCCAAAATCATTCTGAACCTAACGAAAAAAATATATTTGATTGTGTTTGTTTAGTATTAAATTACTGCAAACGTATTTAAAACATATTTAGTTGAGTTAGGCTAAAAGAAATTGCTCTTGTTATAATAAGGTTAGGTAAGTTTTCTAAGATTCTTTTGTTGCAAAATTAAAATTTTTTACATTAACATTAATGAAAAATATATATCTTAAAACGTATAAGAGAAAATTTTAGAAAGGACTTAATTTTAAATGAGTTCTTGCTAATTGACCAGTTTTACATATTCGGCACGACATATATATATATGTATATATATAATTATTCTTATATGAATGTATGTATGTACACTTATCTGGAGTTTATCTGGAGAGAGTTCCGGGGGTCAACGCCCCCGCGGCCCGGTCTGTGACCAGGCCTCCTTAGGTCAGTGTCCCAGGATGCGACCCACACCAGTCGACTAACACCCAGGTACCCATTTTACTGATGGGGAACATAGACAACAGGTGAAAGAAACACGTCCAATGTTTCTACTCTGGCTGGGAATCGAACCCAGGCCCTCACCGTGTGAAGCGAGAGCGTTAACCACCAGGCCACCAGAGCCTGTGTGTATGTATGAACGGGCAAATGTATATACATAGTATATATTCTCGTATGTATGTATGTGTTCATATGTATGGATCCACCTTTATGCACATTAGCATATGTGTACGTGACGTTCATATGCATGCATGTGTATATGTATTTGTGTGCCTATACATGGGTATATATTCTTTTGAGCATGCATATGTGTCTACACACATATATACACGTATATATTGCTACCTTTGCAACATTGCACAGCTCCTGATGACGCACTGAGAAGTGTGAAAGTACTTGAGCTGAAGATTTCCACTCCCCGTGGCTTGTCTTGTATACATGTATGTATGTTTGTGTACATTTGTATAAATGTGCACGTACAAACAATTAAGTCAATCACTCGGGAATCCTGGCGGGTTTCCCTTAGAGTTAACATCAAAAATTACCTTAAATTATCAGTGCTTAAAGTGTTTAAAGAGTCAGTTTTGCGTTAGTTGTTTTGTCCTCCCATTTATATCAGGGAAATAGATAGATCAGTGTTAGTGGGAGTCGTACATGTTATTTTCCACTTGAAACGCACATATCAAATGTTAGTAAAGAATGACAAGACTTAATAACGTGACTTGAACAATGCACAAATAAGTAAGGCACATGGGCAACAGTTTATTCCGAAACGTTTCGCCTACACAGTAGGCTTTTTCAGTCGAGCACAGAAAGTAGGCAGGAGCAATAGAGTTGTGAAGACGATGTAATCAATCCATCACCCTTAAAGACGTAGATTAAAGGTTGTCAGTCCCTCAGCCTGGAGAAGAGTTCTGTTCCATAGTCTGAAACAATGTGGAGATCAAGCGACAGTGTGGAGATTTATATGCTGTCGAAAGAAAAGGTGTAGAGTAGTAGAAGAAAGAATGTAGTCACTGAGAGGTCACGTCTCTCTCAGATCCAACCATTCTCTCTAGTGAAAGTTGTCCAAGGTGTTTTCTCTTCTCCTTCCGACATCATATAAATCTTCACACTTTTGCTTGATCTTCACATTGTTTCAGACTATGGAACAGAAATGAGGGACTGACAATCTTTAATCTACGTCTTTAAGGCTGATGGACTGATTACATCGTCTTCACATCTCTACTGTTCCTGCCTACTTTCTGTACTCGACTGAAGAAGCCTACTGTGTAGGTGAAACGTTTCGGAATGAAGATGCCTAACTATTGCCTATATGTCTTGCTTCCCAACCTGTCGGTATTATATACCATTTTGATACACAAATAACCCTTAGATAAGAGAATGACTGTTATGACTCCTCCTCCTCCTACTACTACTACTAGTACTACTACTACTACTACTACTACTACTACTACTACTACTACTACTACTACTACTACTAGTACTACTACTACTACTACTAGTACTACTACTACTACTACTACTACTACTACTACTAGTACTACTACTACTACTACTAGTACTACTACTAGTACTACTAGTACTACTACTATTACTACTACTACTTCTACCATTTCTTGTATCAGTTCCTCTTGTTCTACTCCTGGCCCCGTCCCCTTCACATATATACATTGGTTTCCTTCCCTTCGCACTTGTGTATAACTAGTTAATGGTCCAAATCGGACCACAAAGTCGTCATGAATTTCATGACCTACTTCTACATGTAGACTTGTCCACTGTCATATCACCTACGACTGCACCTCACCTGTCTACATTATATAAGCCACTTCGTGCATATGCTGTATTCTTTTTAAGACTGGTAGACTGATTATATCGACTCCAGGCTGAGTGACTGATTATCTCAAACTCCTTCTGATTTTCACCATTTTTCTTTGTTAAGGACTGATGAAGCCACTGTGTGGCGAAACGTTTCCTCATTAAAGATACCTATGTGTTGCACATGTGTCCAGTTTATCAACCTGTGTACATAACATAATGCTGAACGACAAAATTAAACTTATTAAATTCTCCTTAATGTTTAATATTTTTTGCTGATTTTAGAAAAAAATAATTAAATTTCCAGAATGGTTAAACGGAATTTACAAAAAAACATGTAATTTAGGTTCATAATAATTTTTTAAGGTATGTTTACTTTTTCAGTTTTTACATTTGATTTTAAGTGGCCTAAAAGAGAAAGTATAATATTCCAAATTTTTATATTAATAAAATTAGTAAATCAGAAGGAACAAAGAACACCAAAGAAACATCTCCCTCCCGGTAACACATTAACATTTAAAGATTGAATCCGATCTGAAGAGGCTTTCTCTAGTTATCACCTGGAAACAAAATCTGGGAATGGGCTGTATAACACACACCAAAGAGGACCCAGACATGCATACAGTCCCTTGAATCTTGTCTCAGATACAATACAGTATTGTTTAAAATAGAACTCCGATTGAATAAGGCGTTCTTGAGTTATCAGTGAATATTACTGATAAAGCCAGTGGCTTTATCAGTACATTACATGGTAATATTATGAGCACTGTAGAAATATATGTACAGCAGACAGTGGAAGATGAGGTAATTAGTCCCTTAGCCTAGCCACTGGATGGCCAGACGTCTACAATTACAGATGCCCAGATGTTGCCCATGTGTCTAGTTCATTATTTTTTTTTATTTTTTGTTTTTTTTTATTCGCCGGTATTCTCCCGGCCCGGGTCTTTTCCAAGTTGTGGTGACCCGGCCTTGGCTCCCTATCTGGGGAGTATCTCGAGACCTAAGTCTTCCATGGGAGGAGGTACAAGTACCCCCTCATCTTTGGGACCAAGTGTCCTCAGGCCTAGCCACAGTCCCCGCCCTCACGGGGCTCGTAGGGAGAAGCTAGGCCTCTGGTCTGCCATCTGCCCCGCCCCAAAGGGGCTCGTGGGGATGGCAGTCTTGTGAGCTGCAGGTGATAGCAAGCTCAGGCCTTCTTATCTTGTTGGTATTGAATACCACTGATATACAAGAAAAAGTTTGCTGAGAATGTGGAGAATACAGGGAAGTATGGGAAGGGGGAGGGGTCATTATTATTGTTAAACTAAAAACCGCACTAAAAACGCGATTTTTTTTTCAGTTTTCTTTTCTCATTTATATTCTGTATAAAATTCTCTTCATTCGTATAAAAACGAGAATTTTAATTTTTAAAGAAAATCGAATTTGATACAAATTAATGAAAATATCACAAATTGGTTCTCCACACAATTCTTAACCAATAACGAATATAATATCAATTAGGTTACTCCAGCGTGTAGGGTTTGAAGCTGATCTTAAGCAGCATTCTCTAGTTAATTCATGAAATTAGCAAACTGAAATACGGCTCAAAGTTAGCACCATACTTTATTATAATAAAATCCACCATTGATCAAAGTTTGAAGCCCATCAGAAAAGACATTCTCCAGTAATCGATCTCATTCCAATGATTCCAACTGCTTTTAAAAAATTCGAAAAAAAATCAGATTTAAACCTACACAGACTAAACTTACAGCATGTCTTTCTTCTTATCCAATGCATCATCACTGATATTTCCCAGGTAAACCAAAGAGGCAGTAAAAGAATGCAAATTAATATCACAATCAAACAAAATTGGTAGACTGGGACTTATGCCACCCAATAACCACAACAATGTTGAAATCATGAAGGTACTCAAAAGAGGCATTATCCTGTTATGACACGGATTCGAACCATTTACAGTATTTTTAATGTTTCTCTATGTTGAGAAATATAACTGCAAACAAGCTGAACTTAATATGCACTGTTCTGCTTGTAACATACATCAGCTCTTGAATATTGGAGCAGTTCAGAAGAGGCAGAAACAAATGCATTTATTGTGATTTAATGGGATTAAAAATTTCGCACGATGTATGAAACGTTTATCCCGTTATTGTGCACAGTTTTTAAACGTGAATTTCACTCTCCGCTGTAGTCCATTTGGAGGAACATTTCCTGCACGTCAGAAGCTATGCTGCAGAGGGTTTGGAAATTATTGGAGCTTTTCCAGGATGCCTGGAATGAATTCAACAACTTTGGTCATAGGGAACTACACACGCTAATTGCTCTCAGAATCTTGCCTAAGTTACCAGACGCTAATGTTGAAAATCTGAGGTCTGTTGAATGAGGCTTTCTCGTGTTATGAGCGAAATAAATACAAAAAGTTGCAGGAAGGAAAAAAAAAACTCTAGCAACCACTTAAATGTTTTTCCCCTTCTGGGATACTAAATAAAACCTGGATGTATTTCGGTGGCTGTAGGAA